>NW_005871279.1:1559164-1606557 GCF_000147115.1 Myotis lucifugus
GATACTTTATAATAAAACTAGTGGCCCAGTGAACGAAATTTGCAGGGGAGGGCGCGGGAGAGTAGGAGGTTCCGTCAGCCCAGCCTGCAACCTCTCTAATCGGAGACCCCTTGGGGGATGTCTGACTGCCAGTTTAGGCCCAATCTGGGACTGCTGGCTTCTAACCGCTCACCTGCCTGCCTGCTTGATCACCCCTAACTGCCTCTGCCTTCCTGCCTGATCACCTGCCTGCCTGATCTCAACCCCAACTGGCTTCTGCCCTGCCTCATCATCCCTAACTGCCCTCCTCTGCCAGGCCTGATCTCACCCCCCAACTGCCCTTCCTAATGCCAGCCTGATTGCCCCTAAACCCCCTGCCAGCCTGATCTTTACCCCCAACCTCCCTCCCTCTGCCAGCCTGATCTCCCCTAGCTGCCTCTGCCTTGGGCCCCACCACCATGTCTTTGTCCGGAAGGAAGTCAGACATCCAGAAGATGGCCAGTTGACCTGGTCTAATTAGCATATTACCCTGTTATTAGTATAGATAGATTATATAGGATAGGATTGCTTAAATGGGGGGGATGGGGAGGAAAGCCTTTTTCAGCAGAAGGAGATGCTCTTGGCAGACAAAAACACATAATCCCTATATCTGGACTGATAGCCAGCCATATGCACTATGCTGCCAAACAAGTCATTAAAAAATTGAACCGCTTCCTTACACCTTACACCACACAGCTGCTGCCCTTAAAACCCCTCCTCAGCCCCCACCTTAGGTTCTGCCTTCGTAGTTCACCCAAATTAGGTTCTGATTGGTCAGTTTCTATGCCAGTCAGCATCAAAAGCTCCACCTGCTAGGCAGCCATTGGCTCCGGGCACTTCACCCAGATTTGGTTCTGATTGGTCAGTTTCTATGCCAGTCAGTGTCTCTGGGCCTATCTCTGGGCCTGATCAAAGAGGCGGGATTGATCAGCAGCCCCCCCAGAGGCCCAAAGAGAAACAGAGGTGTGGCTGCTGTGGAAGCCCGGAGAGAAAGAGAGAGGCAACGCTGATCAACAACTGCCACAGAGGCTGTGGATCAGACCCTGCCTCTCTCTCTGCAGGCCTCTCTCTGAGCCTGATCCGCAGCCCCCTTGGCAGTTAGTGCTGGGTTGCTGCACCAGCACCAGCTGCAATCAGTGCTGGGTCACCATGGCAACCCAGCACTGACTTCCAGTGTTCGGTGGAGCCTTGGTTGTTGAGGACATTATGGACCCTGGCTCTTTATATATATATAGATAAAATCAGTTGATAAATGAAGTGTTTAGGATTTATAGGACATATTCTTCATGGTCTCACATCTCTTAAGGTTGTGCCCTTGGAAGACTAAAGAAGCAAGATTCTAAGGCCTCAAAACTATCAACCTTTGGTTATTTGGGCCTCTATAATAATTTCACTATGATTGCATAAACTGTGGGAATCTTTAAGCCATCTTGAGCCAAGTAAAATAAGTATCTTATTTTACTGTTACAGATATGTATCCTGCTTTATGTACATTCCATACCTATATGCATAAATATTTTTCCACCTCAAAATTAGAAAGCAGCCTATAAGAGGCTGAAGTTTTAGGTAGGTCACCATCTCTGCATCTCTTTTTTCATGGCTTTTAGAGCTGTGCCTCAGCTTAACTTATGTGTTCTACATATTATAACCAACCTCAGAGATGCAACAAGCATGCACTAGATCTCATAAACTAGAGCCCCACAGGCCAAATTCAACTCACTGTTTACTTTTGTAAATAAAGAGTTATTGAAACATAGCTTGCTTTCCCTGGCAGAATTGAATAGTTGTGACAGAGACATATGGCCCACAAAGCTGACAATATTTACTATCTGACCCTTGACAAAATGTTTTCCAACCCTGTGCTAGACAGTCTCTCAACTTTCTCACTACAGAAGAAAGCTGCTGAGTTGTGTAGCTATTATTTCATTCAACCAACATTTATTGAAGGCCCACTACGTGGTAGGTGAAGTGTAATTTGGAAACCACCTTGGCACATGTAGTTTGGCAGATATGTTCCATACTTGAACCCCAGACTCCTTTTTCTACATCCTGATGAGGTGCACTTCACTGCCCCCAAATGGAGTTTGCTTGACAAGCAAAACCCATATTCCTTTTTTGATTTGTGTATTTACATTTAAGGAATGTGTTTGAGCTGTGGCTAAATCTTCCAGTCTGCTGGCTCATCACCCCTGACTTTTTAGCTAGGTGCTAAGATTTGGAGACAAGGATGAGGAGAGTAATTATCCATAAACACCATGCCTTTATGGTTATAAGAAATAGAGTCTCTGATACATTTGGAAATTGATGTCCAGTTTACGATGTTTCTTTGCAAGTTTTTTGTTACCATGGTTAAAAATACCTGAATCATTACTTTATTTTTGACAATAAATTCCTAAGAGGTGAACTGTGTAAATCCAGAAAATTTTGGAGAACTCCCATTTGGCTATCGGGAGCTCATAGCAAATGGAACTCAAGTGTTGGTGTTTCCAGAGACAACCCTGCACTTTAGAAAATATATGGATTAATCCTGACTGAGGGAAAAAGAATTCAGATCACAGCCTGGGACAAAGTGGCTGATGATGTACCAGTTCCTGAGAATTCTTTCTCTGCCGTATTTCTCTTACTGGCTTCTTCCTTTCCCTTCCATTTCCTCTCAGCTCCCTTTGGCCTTTACCTGCTCTCCTCTGATTAAGGGAAACAGAAGTTCACTGGTCTGCAGCCTCTGTGCTCACGCTACTCCCTAGCTCGTGTGCAAACCACAGCGAGGTGGAGGCAAGGCCAGAACTGGAGTGCAGTCTCTTGTCCTCAGTTCAGTGCTCTTTCCCTGAGCCCCATGGCTGCTTTCACAGGAATTTGCCAATGGTTTCATCTACCACTAGCTTTTATGTGTTTTATAGGCTAGCTGGAGTCCAGCTTATCAGCTGACACTTTATTGATTTGGGTAGTTACATTTAAGGATCGTAACAATATGATGCTCTGTCTCTACCTTTACAGAAAGTGATAGGAAATGGCTGGTTTCTGCTGATTGCTCCCTTACTTAGAAAAGAAGTAAGGGAGCAATATCTATGATCTTACTCATAAAGTATTCCTGCAGAATTTTGGATTCTCTCCTAGATCTCCAGTTCAGCAGCCCATGGCTGGTAGATATGGCATGTGCATGGTGGTATCTGCCATCAGCCTTGTATTACATTATCCTGAGTCCCACACACCAGTGGCATGGCTGGATGATACATGCATGCCAGTCCTGACCATGTAGCCCTCACAAAGTGGTGGCCCTTTAAAACACCCAAAGACAGAGTATAGGGCTCTAGGGCTGAAGTCACTTAGAGTCATTATAAGGAATAAGAGAAAAATGAAAAAGACAAGAAGAAGGTAGTATTCTGTACTATCCCACTTAGGGCTTAAGAGATCGGCTTAGGAGCCAGGCACATGTGGACCTGAATCCCACCACTTCTAGCTGTGGGTCCTTGGGCATCTGCTTAGTCTCCCCTTGCCTTGGGTTTCCTCCTCTGTGGGACCTGGGTGATATCTCCCACCCAGAAGGTTTAGAAGGATCAAATCAGGTAATGACCATGTAAAGTACTTGCACAGCATCAAATCAAAACACTTTGATTTTTTTTTAAGGGTAGAAAATTTTGGAGAAAGGCTATGAGGAAGTATAGTGAAGGCACACACGGCCTACTAGCCTTCCACAGTATATGATACATATTTTACCCTGAACAATAGTGGTAAATCAAATCTCACCGAGCCAGGTCATCCCAGTGACACAGATGGAAGTGTTTTCCATTTCCCTATGCCTTGCCCAGAGCAACCACCCACATGAGTCATTTCCCTGGCCCATTACCGCTGACAGCGGGGCACAGGATGAAAACTAATGAGCCATTTGTTTCCAACGTGCCTGTAGGGTTAGCCACAAAATAGTCATTGACCCCAGAAACGTTTTTTTTCCTACCGTAAATTAGCAATAATTAATTCATGACTCCATATAAGTTTTCACTAATATTTCATATATTATCTTTTATTCAAGCAGCAGAGAGTATGAATTATAATGTTTGGGTTCATAAATTAATGTTAATCATTATTATAATGTTAAAAATTATAATAATGCTAGTATATAATGTTAATAATTATAACATTAACACCAATTATGTTAATTTCTATAACAGTATGTTATAGAAGTTAATGGAAGAATATCATAAGTTAATGGAAGAATATCATCTAACTTTTGGCAAGCAAAGTTGTATATTTAATTTATAGTTTTGGTTGTGTTTGTCATTGTTAATGTACTAACTAGTATGTTAATTAAATGTTCTTATTTTATAGTATGTGAATTATTGTAGAATCCTGAGAGTATTCTATTCTTCTTTTAGGATGAATCATTATATCTAACGTGATACTTACCTTTTAAATCTAAAAATATGTTTCTAGCCTTTCTTAGTGAAGACTGTCAGCCATGTCAGGGAAGATTATTTTATAATGTAAATGAATAATAGCTCTGGCCTGTGTGGCTCAGTTGGTTGGGTGTCTTCCTGTGCAACCAAAAGGTTGCTGGTTTGATTCCAGGCCAAGGCATGCCCGGTTTGCAGGCTCCATCCCCAGTGGGGGCCATGCAATTGATGTTATGCTCTCACATCGATGTTTCTCTCTTCTCCCTTCCTCTCTCAATAAAAATCAATAAACTATTGATTTTTAAAAGAAAATAATAATAATAATTTTAAAAGAATGAAACCTAAACTCTGGGTATTTAGATGAATGGCTGAGTAATAACCACCAGATTGTGTTTGAGAAGTTTAGGAGTTCAAATATCACACAAAGTAATTTTCAGATCAGTTTCTTTCAAATAGCAATTTGGAGTACTAGGCCTGCCCGGATTAATTTACAAATCTCAAAGGCACAGATCCAGTTTGTGGCCTACCCAGTCTGATAGCCAAGTCCTCTCCAAAAATATTTTAAAAGTCAATCCATTAAGTATAAACCCAAACACATTGGAATTTTAAGGGTTTTTTTTTATGAGAATAGAACGGTTGGAGGAAATTTTTTCAAAACCACAAAATGTGTCCATGAATGTTGGAAAAGAATGGCCAATTACTGTAAATGAGATCCCCCTGGTGAGGCAGTACCACCCAGGAAGGCTGTGCAGACAACATAGAAAATCAAGACAGAAACCACAGCCCACAATCAAGCATTAACTCTTCAGAGAAAATATCACAACCAGTGAAGGTAGCCCTTTGAATTTCTTCTATATGAAGATGGGAGAAGCCAATTAAAATGCCTGGCCCTAAATCACCATGTCCCTCCTCTGTAAAGAATGCATGTTATGCCCTAGCTGGTTTTGCTCAGTGGATAGAGCATCAGCCTTTGGATCAAAAGGCCCAGGGTTCAATTCCAGTCAAGGGCACATACCTCGGTTACAGACTCCTCCCCGGCCCAGGCCCTGGTCAGAGCTCATGCTGGAGGCAACCAATAGATGTGTTTCTCTCACATCAATGTTTCTCTCTGTCTTTCCCTCTCTCTTTTCCACTCTCCCTAAAAATCAATAGAAAAATATCTGTGGGCAAGGATTAACAAAACAAAAAAATAAATAAACATAAAGAATGCATGTTATCACTGAGACTCTACCAAGTTTCTGTTAATAAGAACACTTAACACATTTTTGCTATATATTTATTTATTCCCTTTTCTTATCTCTGCTTATAGGGGTCAAGCAACCACCAAAGCCATCAGGTGCTGGTAGAAATGCGTCCATGGACTCTACCCACTTCACAAAAAAACCAGGTAAGGGATAGGATGCTGACTTCACCCTTACTCAGCTCTGTGCTGGACTGTGGGCAGTAACTGCAGTATCATTTGTTGCAGCAAAAGCATCAGTATCCTCACGGCCTCTAGAGCAGTGGTTCTCAACCTTCTGGCCCTTTAAATACAGTTCCTCATGTTGTGACCCAACCATAAAATTATTTTCGTTGCTACTTCATAACTGTAATGTTGCTACTGTTATGACTCGTCATGTAAATATCTGATATGCAGGATGGTCTTAGGCGACCCCTGTGAAAGGGTTGTTCAACCGCCAAAGGGGTCGCGACCCACAGGTTGAGAACCGCTGCTCTAGAGCATCAGAGCCATGCTAGCAGCACCTGGGGATTACTAGGAAAGCATTCAAGAATCTTATGTTTGGGAGAATGAAAATGCTCTGTGTACAAATTAAACATTAATAAGAACCTCTAATGGGTACCAATTGAATAATTACTTTGTATAATGTTCTGAAGGGCCGTAATGCACAAATGCGGGTGAGTCACTGTGGGTTCTAGTCTTCCTCATGTTCAAGTTTTGCTCTTGTGTAATTTATTACAGTATCCTTTGCCTGAAATGATTTATGTTTCTAATTTACGACTATGCTCTATATTTGAGGCCCAAATTATGTAGCTGGTGACTTGGAAACTCTTGGCATTGAATAAGAACTCTGTGCTTTTTGAAAGGATACTGTGAAAGCTACTCTGGTGCATTAATGTTGGGGCTACAGATCTAAATTCTGTCAGCACTGCTCACTCCCCCCACACATGCATGCACATGCACACATACTTTTTAGTCTCCTAAGAAGAACTTAAAGACACAGGGCATTTTCCTGGATTGTCAGTTGTACATGAAGTTTAAAAAAATTAATTTTTTTATTGATTTAAAGAGAGAGGGAGAGAGAGATAGAAACATCAGTGATGAGAGAGAATCATCAGTGGGCTGCCTCCTGCACACCCCCTACTGGGGATCAAGCCAGGCATGTGCCCTGATCAGGAATCGAACTGTGACTTCCTGGTTCAAGGTTCGATCACTGAGCCGCACCGGGCTGTATATGAAGATTTTTAAACCAACATATATTATGCAAAGAAAGCTATAACACAGACTTAAAAGAAAATTTGGGTTACGTAGACTGCTCCAGGCACCCCTAGCCTTACCAGCCTTAGTGCAAAGTAGACACCTTGTGCAATTTTTAAATGTTGCCTCTTCCCTCCACCCTTTAGGTAAACCATTTACAAAAATGTATCTTTTCTCTGGGCTGGCAGCTTTGTACCAGGGCTTGTGGGTAGATGAGTAGAGTGGGTGTTAAACTTTGGTTCCCACTTACACACCTCTGCTCAGCTGCCCTTGTGCACTGCACGACCACTGACAATGACCCTGCTCTCTATGGGTTTATAGCTTCTGCCATCAAAGCTCCTTGGTTGTAATGATTTAAGTTCTGAAATTGTCCGTTTCATTCTAATTACACTAGAGGCCTGGTGCACAAATTCATGCATGGGAGGGGTCCAGTGGGCCCACCCTGGGGCCGATCTGCCAGGCAGGCCAGAAGGAGGGGCCATGGGCAGTTGGCCAGCTGGCCCTGCTCCCTGGTCAAACTCCCGGTGGAGGGGGCAATTTGCATATTAGCCTTTTATTATATAGGATAATAGAGTTTGAGGGTGAGATGGATCATCCACTAACAGAGAAATTATACACTTTAACAATTTAAAGCTAAAACAGTAAGAATTGTAGCCTCAAAATCAAAGGCAATTGCAGATAATGAAACTCAAAAACACTATTGCTGAGACTATGTGGGAAACTAAAGATGTTAAATTCTATACATTTATACAGTCTTTCAAGAGGCAGGTATACCTATACATGTTTATCTATAACTAGAGGATGTTTTCATATACTAATGTGTTTCTTCATTATTCCTGAATACATTAAAATCATTACTTTAGAAAAATATCAGAAATTACTTAGCACTTTTCTATAGAATCTATGCCATTCAATCACTACGTATTGAACGTTATAATTTTTTAAAACCTGTGATTTTTATAGAGTGAATCCTTATGACAACTTTATCTGTAATATAATCTCTTAGCCATAATTCCAGGCACTCGCCGCCCACCCTTGCCACCTAGACCTACGCCCCCTCGAAGAAAACCATTGCCACCAAATAATGTCACTGGAAAGCCAGGAAGTGCAGGTATGTCAGTCATATGCATCCCTTCTCTCTCCATGACTTCAGTTGTACTGGCCAACCACAGCCCTCCTTGTATACTAGCCCAGGCAACAGACAAGCCCTTGGTGTGTGTGATGGTGCCTGGGTTGGCCCTAAAGACCAGACATAGCTTTGAGGACTCATATCCTGGTTCTGGGTGGGTGGGTTGAAAGAAACCATCATTGAGCATCCCAGCCAATGTGTCTGCTTGGAGCCAAGACAGAAGCTGACTCAGGCCCTTCCAGGAGTGGATTATTTGGGACAAGATGTTGAATGTTGCCAACCCACCAGGGGTAATAGAAAATGTGAGGCCCTGTCATCAGCTTATCATTCTATCTTCTGAAATGAAATCCCACACATCTTGTTGAAAGCTCCCCTGTCCACCAGCCTTTATGCTGGCTCCAGTATTAGGTAGTGGAGGAAAGATTAGGGACTAAAATATTAGCAGCTCTAGGCCGAGCAACAAGGCAGTGGTATAATTTAGAAGTCGAGCTGCCTCTCACCTCTATGCCTTTTCATGTGTTATCTCCTTCCCATGGAAGGGCCCCTCCAAGTCACCTGGGATGCTCACACTTCACTCTTTTCTTAAAGAAGAGCCTTTTCTAACTCCCCAAAGTAGTCTTAGCATTGCTTCTCTGTTCTACTTGTCCTTGATACACACCTCTGTCAGAGCAAAGACCAAATTGGTTTATACCTGTTTGTTTACACACTTGTCTTCCCCTACTGGACCAGGAGTTCTGTGGGAACAGAGTCCTTGGCACATTTTCTCTGAATTCCCAGAACCAAATCTGGTGTGTGGCACCTATAGGATATTTGATAAGTTCTCACTGACTGAATAAATGGATGAAATTAAGAATTAATGAAAATTGACCTGGTTCAGAGCAAAGCTTTACCTCATTTCTCTTTGACTGGACTTGCCAGCACATCACAGCATGTTCCCCATCTTTCCTTCCTCTCTCCACTATCTCTACTTCCTAAATATTTTCTAGTTGGAAGCAGGATAGAAATGTTAGACAGCTGTGAACGATGAAAGGGTGAGGGGTTTACATGAAGGGGAATAGATGTCACTCTTCTCCCGGGACAAAAGTAGGCTGTGGTGATAGAGAAGCTTTTCTGATGTATCCCGTGCACAGTGGACTCTAGATCATTTTCCCATGAGCTGAAGGAGGGCTCAGCTCCTCACTCATGTTTTTGGTGCCTTCCTGAGTCAAGGCCCAGAGGCATGGCTGCAGTGAGGACATCTGGTTCTCCTGTAACCTGGGGTCAAATTGGATGAGTCAGACTGAAAGTGATGCCTGAGTGTCCCCCATAGAAAACTTGGGAACCCACCTGAAGAAGAACCACAAACACATTCCATTTCTGAGATTAACTCTGGTTCCCCACCTCATCCCCCTCGTACTATTCATCTCTCACTCAAAGGAAATGGCTCCCTGGAGGAGCCAAACACAAGAAGAGCAGTTGTACAATTTTGGCCTGATTACAGAAAGTGCATCCTGAATTCAGGAATCAGTAAAATGTTCTGGATGTCTGCGAGTACCCTCTGAGGCTACTGTGTAGATCCTCCACTTGCCCCCTGTGTCCAGATCTGCCGAGGACTCAGAGTCCCCCTCCCCTTGCCAAAGTAAAGGTGCGGGCTGCGTGCAACTTCTGTTGGTTTTTGCTCACCCTCTCTCTGTGGCCCGGTCCCACCATGACCAGGAGCATGAGTCTGCTGGGGTTGCTCCAGCAGCCCGTCTGAGGGACTCGTCCATGGTTTCATGCTGAGCCATGATGTTTGGGTCAGTGCTGTGCCCTTGACTCTTTGTTGTCTGAGATTGATCCCTTTTCCTGGAGGACTGTAAAATCCAATCTAGCCCCCAACCTACCTTACTTAAACACCCAGACTGGACTAGACCTGGGGATGGATCTGGTTTGGGAGACCTATTAGTGTTTTTAGTGGAGGAGACACTGGATTATAGTGTTACTGTTCTGGCTACTAGGCCAGAATCACAGATGTTACCTTCAAAATCATTTTCTTCTTCTTCAGCCGTCTCCCATGCCTGCCAGTTAACCTCCCAGTCAGGCTATGCCATCTCCTTGACATCCCTCATGTCTAATTCCTTCCATCCAGCCTCACTGCTTCTGCTGCAGTTCACCTCGCCTGCCCCTGCCTACACAACTGCTTTTGTCTCCTCTCTTCTCTCTCTGCCACCAGCCTTGCAGCCTAACTATTCATCCTCTTCTCATCTGATCTGGTTGTTTCCCTGTTGAAAGTCTTTCAGTGGTTCCTTGCTGCCTAAAAATAATGTGCAGATCCTGTTATATTGTAAATCAGAAGACGCCTTATCAATAAGCCAAATTTATTTGGAGTCCTGTTCATTTTTGCTAATTGTGGGCCCAGAGGAACTCTTGCTTCTCAAATTCTGGGGCCCAATATGGTGGAAGTCTTTTCAATTTATATGTTTTTCAGCTCTTTGTTTTCCAAATTTGGAATGAGACTTCCGGACCTTCTGAGAAAAAGTCCTGTTTGCTGGGACAGGGCCATGAGACCATATCTCAAGGCCTGGCCTGGTGCCAGCACTGACAACTCTGTCTGGGGCATATTTTATGGCCTCTCTGGAATGGGGAGTAGCTTTATTTCCCCTATTATTTAAGCAAGCAAATGTTTACAGAAGCCAGAATAGCAGGGTTAAAATTTTGAACAGCTGTTTTTACCCAAGATGGAGGTTACTATGCTTCAATCGGTGGTGCATGGCTCTTCAAGATCTGCCGTCCCTGCCCTCCACCCTTGGTTCTCACGGCCCCCAGCAGCACTGTGGGCTCTCACCCTTCAAATTAAAAATACCAAATGGTTACATGCTTCCTTGACTTGGTTCTTCTTGCAACCTCTGATTCAAATACAGCTGATGACTTCCCACTGATCACTTCTTTATTGTCACATCCTCCGTGAAGGCATTTTTACCTCCCGCCCCTCCTCCACAAAACCCTTCACCTTTCCGATAGATATTACTGTTCCTTCCTCTTGCCCTCTCGGTGACTTTAGCCAGTTCTTTCACAATATCGGTAATGATTCAGTATATTTGGCTCACACGTCTCTCTTGATCAAGGATACCAGGTCTTTTCTCTCCAAGCCTGGCATATAGTGCCAAGCTACATGTTAAGTGCCTAATAAATATGCATTGAATAAATAAATGGCGAACTGGGCAGTGCTCTTCTAAAGCCTGACCGCTTTGGCTCTATATTTCAGGGATCATTTCATCAGGCCTAGGAACTTCCCCACCCCTGAGGGCAACACTCAGGCCTACCGGACCCACCTCAGAGAGAACAGAGAGAGACAAAAAGGAACCAACAGCTCCCGCCTCAGGAGAAGATCTTGGTTAGTATGTCATTCACCTCCTCCTGGAGGCTTAGCTACAAAATACTCAAGGATTTCCAATTAGGGGGGAAAGAGTCTCAGCTCTGGATCATCTTTGTTACTTAATTTTATGATTAATATGATTATTTTTAGTTTTAAAATAGTACTTATTTTTAATGCTTTGGCATAGAATATGCTCCTTCCTTTCACAGACATAGAGGAAAGTACCTAAACTTTTTAGGAAAGTCTTCCTGAGAAGATATAGATTACCCAGTGCTTCTTACTAAATCACATCATTATAATTACATACGCCTTGTTTTATTAATAAGTATTAGCTGCTTGGTTGTAATCTTTAAAGCTTTATTTATTACATTGTAGAATGCCTAAAGCAGGACACAATTAAAGACCTTTTATTGCAGTTGATGTGAATAAAAAAAAAATGAAAATCAAAGTTGTGAACAGTTGACTAGGAGACATGTTAAATATTTATAGTCTTTACTACTTTTGATTGTATTGTGAAGCTTTATCTTTTGCCAAAATTGTTTATTATACTCCATTCTCAGGTGATATAACTGACTTTAGCTCAAGTCCAACAAGAGAAACTGATCCTCTTGGGAAGCCCAGATTCAAAGGTATGTCTGGCTTCAAATCTTAATTTTGACAAGGCTGTTTGGTGGGTGTATCAGTCAGAAGTTGCTATGCCACCCAACATCTTAGTGGCATGCATATAAGGATTTACTTCTCATATGTGTTCAAGTCAGCTTTATGATGATATTAACAAATGGGGGTCAGTTGATCTAGGATGTTCTTGGTTGGGTGGTTCTACTGGGCCTCTTGTGAGTTGGGGATGGGCTTCTCCTCGTCTGTTCATTCTAGGATGAAGGACCAACAGTGACCCAACAGTGACCCAAAAGAAACCATTCTCAGGACTATACAAAAACAAGAGAGGGGGACTCCAAATACACAATCACATTTTAAGCTCCTTCTTGTGTTATACTGCCAATATCTATTGGCCAAAGAAAGTCACATAGCACTGCTCAAATCAAGAATTGCGGAAGTATACTTCTTTCATGGATATAGAGAATATTTTTGAACAGTAATCTTATCTAACACAGGAGAGATGTAATGTGATATAGAGCCCAATATTTCCTTTTGTAATATTTTGTTCTGAGGTATATAACTTGATAAATTTTTATATATGTATACCCCATGAAGCCACCATCACAATCAAAATAATGAATACCACTTCCAAAAGTTTATAATCCCTCTCACTCCTCCCACCCAACCTATAGTCCCTAGATAACAGCAAATCTGCTATACTATAGGTTAGTATGCATTTTGTGGAATTTTATATCAATATCTGAACTCTTTTTTTAAAATCTGGTTTCTTTCACTCAGCATAATTATTTATCCATGTTGCTGCTTTTATTAATATCCCTTTTTATTACTGCCTAGTATTATATTGTATCCTATATAATAAAACCCTAATATGCAAATCGACCAAACGGGGAATGGCCAGTGGAGCAACCAGTCACTATGATGCGCACTGACCCCACTCCCCCCAAGAGGGAGGCGACCAGTGGTGGCTATTGGGGGGTGGGACTGGCCAGCAGGCAGCGCCAGGACGCCAGCCAAGGTGCCAGCTGGGGCCCCCCCATAGCCCCACCCACCAATTGCCCCACAGATGGCCCTGATTGCCAGCCAGGCCTAAGGACCCTACTCTATATATTGGGAACAGTCTCTTAGATTTAAAAATTAAAACCTGGCAAGGCTACTCTATCACTGAAAAAACAGGATGATACAGCGATGACATGCATGGACTCTGGCTTGCACATTTTGTGGTCAGCCCTGATTCTGACACTTATAACTGTGTGACAAAGCCAATTACTTAACTTCTCTCTGCTTCAGTTTTTCCACCCATAAGATGGGGAAAATGGTACTACTGCCTCAGAAGGATCATGTTTTGTACTACTTTTTATAATCAGGGCAAAAAAATGTAGCTGCCCATACAACAGCAAGATACCTTTCACCTGTATGAAAAGTATGGTCACTGGTGCATGCAGTGTCCTGGATTGTGAGAGGGATGTCCTACTGCTGGTTTAGGCCTGACATCCCCCAAGGGGTCCTGGATTACAAGAGGATGCAGGCCGGGCTGAGGGACCCTCTTCCATGCACAAATTTAGTGCACTGGGCCTCTAGTAGATATACGATAATTTAATTAATCCTGTTCATGGCATTTGGGTTGTCTCTAATTTTTTTTATATTACCTTTAAAGCTGCTATGACCATTCATAAGTTTGTGTAGACATACATTTTCATTTCTTTTGGACAAATTCCTATAAGAGGAATGGCTAGATTATATGTACCTGTATATTTAAAATTTTAAGAAACTGCCAAACAGTTTGCCACAGTAGTTGTATTATTTTACCCTCCTGTCAGCAGTATATGAAAGTTGCAGTTTCCCCATGTCTTTGCCAACATTTGGTGTGGTCAGTCTTTTTCATTTCAGCCATTTTAATGGTGTGTAGTAGTATCTGATTGTGATTTCACTTTGCATACCCCTAAAGACTAAGAATGACAAACATCTTTTCATGTCCTTATCTTCCATCTGCATATCTTTATTGGTGTGTCTGCTCAAAATGTCTGTCCATTTTTTCTTATGGAGTTGCTTATTTTATTAGCATTGAGTTTTGGGAATCTTTATATTTTCTGGGTAGGAGATATTTGTCTGATACATACTTTGCAATATTTTCTCCCAACATGTGGCTTCTCTTTTAACTTTAATGAAGCTTGCTTTATAAATTTGTTTTTTTATAGATTGTATTTTGGTGTTGTCTTTGAGAAATCATGAACTAATCAGAGGTCATAATGACCTCCTCTGTTCACTTCCAGTTTTCTAGTTTTACATCTAGGTTCTATGACCATATTGAATCAAATTTTGTGTGTGACGCAAGCTAATTTTCTTGCTTATAGATACCTAATTTTTCTGGCATTTGTTAGAAAAAAAAAAAACAAACTATTCTTTCTCCGCTGAATTTTATAGTATCTTTGTCAAAAATCAATTGTATATACACTGAGTGGCCAGATTATTATGACCACCTGACATTTGTAGGCAAATTAACTATAATTTCGCGCTGAAGTTGCTAGAGGGCCAGACCATTATAAATAGGGAAGCAGGTTGTTTACCACGACAGTAGAAGTGATTTTTTTCTGAAGATATGGGTAAGCAACGCGATTTAACAGCCTTTGAACGTGGGGTATATTTGAATGTGAGTAGCCAGATTATTATGACCACCCCATCAGTACTTCGTTGGGCCACCTTTTGCCTTCAATACTGTGGCGATTCTTCTTGGCATTGACTCCATGAGATGTTGAAAGGTAATGCAAGGAATCTGACCATGCCTGATGAATAGCACTGTCCAGTTCTATGAGATTTGATGGTTGTGGAACCAGCTGCCTGATGGCTCTTTTAACTTCGTCCCACAAATGCTCAATTGGATTGAGATCTGGTGATTGTGGGGGCCACCTAAGCAAGGTAAAGTCTCCCTTACATTCTTGAAACCACTCCTGCACAATACGAGCACCATGGCATGGCGCATGTCTTGTTGGAAGAAGCCATCTCCATTGGGATACGCCATCAACATGATAGGATGAACTTGATCAGCAATGATACTTAGGTATGTTGTGCTATTCAGACGTTGTTCCACACGAAGTAAAGGGCCCAAATCATGCCAGGAAAACATGCCCCAAACCATAACACTGCCCCCACCAGCTTGACGCATTGTACTCATGCATGTGGGGTGCATGCTTTCATGCTGTTTCCACCCAATTCTCACTCTGCCATCTGCATGATGCAACTGGAAACGTAATTCATCGGACCACATGACTTTTTTCCAATGCTCGACTGTCCAATCCTTGTGTTCCTGTGCGAATTGGAGATGTTTTATCTTGGTAACTGCAGACAGCAAAGGTGTTCAAAGAGGCCTTCGGCTTCCATATCCCATACGATGCAGTGTACGGCTAATTTGCCTACAAACGTCAGGTGGTCATAATAATCTGGCCACTCACTTTCAAATATATCCCATGTTCAAAGGCTGTTAAATCGCATTGTTTACCCATATCTTCAGAAAAAAAATCACTTCTGTCATGGTAAACAACCTGCTTCCCTATTTATAATGGTCTGGCCCTCTAGCAACTTCAGTGCGAAATTATAGCAAATTTGCCTACAAACGTCAAGTGGTCATAAAAATCTGGCCACTCAGTGTATATATGGAACTATTTTGGGATTCTCCATTTTATTCCAGTGATCTACTTACCTTTAAACCAATACCACAATGTCTGGATTCCCGTGGGTTTATAATAAGTGCTGAAATCAGGTTGCATTAGTTCTCTAATGTTGTTCTTACTTTTCAAAGTTGTGCTGGTTATTCTGGGACCTTTGGGTTTCTATCTGAATTTTAGAAACTGGCTGGTGTGATTCAGTGGTTATAGTGTCGGCCCAAGCACCAAAGGTTATCGGGTTCCATTCCTAGTCAAGGGCATGTGCATGGGTTGCAGGTTCAAATCCCTAGCCCTGGTCAGTGCTCATGTAGAAGGCAACCAAACAATGTGTCTCTTTCCCATCAATCTTTCTCTTTCTCTCTCTCCCTCTCTCCATCTCTCTCCATCTCCCTTCCTCCCTTCCACTCTCTCTAAAAAAAAGGCAATGGAAAAAATACCCTCTGGTGAGAATTTTTTAAAAAATGGCATGCTTAAGTTTCTATTAGAATTGAGAAAAATTGACAGCTGTACAATATTAACTCTTCCTGCCTATGAACATGGTATATTTCAATTACTTAGGTCTTCTTCAGTTTCTCTCACCAATGTTTTATAGTTTTCTTTTTCAAAAAAAAAAAATACTTTAATTTATCCCAGAGAGGGAGAGGGAGAGAGAGATAGAAACATCAATGATGAGAGATAATCATCAATCTGCTGCCTCCTACAGATCCCACACTGGAGCTTGAGCTCACAACTTGGGCATGTGCCCTGACTGGGAATCAAACCCTGACTTTGTGGCTCATAGGTCAACACTCAACCACTGAGCCATGCCAGCCAACCTGCTTTATAGTTTTCAGTGTATAGAAAATCATAAAAGCATTTGTTTTTATTTCTAATATATAGAAACACAATTGATATTTGTGCAGTGATCTTGTATCCTGCAGCCTTGCAAAAACTCATTTAGTCGAGTTTTTGTAAATACATTGGATTTTTACATACAGAATCATATTATCTGAGAGTAAAGTTTTACTTCTTCCTCTCCATCTTGGATGGCTGTTCTCTTGCCTTATTGTACAGGCTGAAGCCTCAGTAAAAATATTGAATAAAAATAGTGAGAATGGACATCTTTTTCTTGTTCCTGATCTTATGGGGAAAACATTCCGTCTTTCACCATTAGGTATCATGTTACCTGTAGATTTTTCATAGATGCCCTTTATTGGGTTAAGAACATTCCCTTCTATTCCTACTTTGGTGTGAAATTGATGTGGGTCTCTTTTATACCTTTTATATCTTAACTTTTGACCATATGGATTATCCTATACTAGAGGCCCAATGCGCGAAATTCGTACAAGAGTAGGCCTTCCTTCCCCCAGCTCAGCACCCAGGACCTGGGCTTCCCTCGCAGCCCTACTCTAGAAGGACATCCGGTCTAATTAGACCGACCGGCAGAACTATCAGTCGCTATGACATGCACTGACCACCAGGAGGCAGACGTTCAATGCAGGATCTGCCCCCAGCCCTCAGGCCCAAGGCCAGCCAAGGCAGGTCTCCCCAATTGCTCCACCAGTCACCCAGTAGAGGGAGACAACCAGTGGTGGGGGGCAGGGCCGGTGAGTGGGTGGCACCAGGACAACCAAGGCAGGTGCCAGTGGGGACCCCCTGATCACCCCGCCAGTGCTCCCACAGATCAGCCCTGATTGCCGGCCAGGCCTAGGGACCTTACCCGTTCGTGAATTTTGTGCACAGGGCCTCTAGTAGTAGTAATAACTGCTTTATTGTTTTTGTCTAATGATTCGAACATCTATGCAAGTTCTAGGTTGGTTTTTAATGATTTATTTTTCTCCTCATTATGGGAAATATTTTCCTGTTAATTTCATCTTGTTGGGTTCTGAATGTTTTTATATTTAAAATATTTTTTAATTTTGTCTAGGTGCAGGTAAATTATTTGAAATCACTTGATCTTTTTGAGTCTAGCTTTTCATATTTATTAGGTGGAATCAGAATTGTGTTTAGCGTAGGGCTCGTTATTGCCCACAACTGAGGCAAGACCCTTTTGAGTATTCTTTCCCATGCCACATAAATTATGAGGTTTAAACCATGCTCGAGGGGGAGGGGAGGGACAAATTACTTTTGGATATTAGCACACACTAAACTATCTAGAAAAGTAAATTAACAAACATCCATATCATGTATCCTAGAGGCAGGATTTTCACACTTCTGAACCATCCACATCACTGCTTCCATCTAGCTGCTCTTAATGTGAGACCAAATGTCCTCAAGCAATTATATTTATTAGTTCACCTTCCCCCAACTTTACTCAAAATATGCTAAATGTCAGAGTCCTCTCTCTCTTTAGGGCCTCATGTGCGATACATTCAGAAGCCTGACAACAGGCCCTGCTCCATCACCGACTCCATCAAACGGTTTCCCAAAGAGGAGCCCCCAGAGGGGAACGCCACCAGCCCACCGCAGAACCCACCCTCCAACCTCACCGTGGTCACCGTGGAAGGATGCCCCTCATTTGTCATCTTGGACTGGGAAAAGCCACCCAATGACACTGTCACTGGTAAGAGCCTGGCAGAGGACTGTTACTAATATGCTGCAATGGGCCTGTGGAACCCTGAGTCAAACTATAGCCTGTGGGTCCTCGCTCAGGAGCAGCGAGTCCTAGCAGAGTTCTGCTGTCCCTGTGGCACATTCCTGCCGAAAATGTCATGTGATGGGGAAAGATCATCTTTGTCCCGGTTATGGGCTCCCTGTTCATCATCCTTAGCCGATCTCTCTAAGTTGCATCCTTTCATCTCCTCTTAGAATGTTTTCATAATGGGGAGATATATCTAGTTTTTTTATTACCCAGAAAATTACAGATAATATATGAGAAGTTGCCACTGCTGACAATATTTAAATCAGTTTTCCTTTCACCAACCCAGTTTCTAGATCAACCTAGAACTTTCAAGCAGGCTAAAATTTTATTTCAATCATTTCAGGATACATGTTTTAAAAATTCTATTTCTGGTTAATTTTCTGCTTATTTCCTGAAATTTTTATTCTGCTATCCACCCACCCATTTCCTTCTAAAATTACTGTGAAAATTAAAAATCCTGAGTCATTCTTTGAACTTGTTAGATGGGAATTTAATTCTCCATAATGAACAGAATAATCCAACTAGAGAGGAAGGGGAAAGATCAACGACCTAAATCAGTTTGAGAATACAGCCTGAGTACGAAAGGTTCCTGCTGCCCACGTCCCTGTTCGGGCGCCTGGAGCAGGTGGACAGGCCACGGAGGAGCCCGCTAAGAAGCTGTCAGCAGGAGTAGAGATCCCTACACAAAGGGAGTGGGGAGTGCAAATTTTAGGCTCTGCCGAAAAAGTTTTCTATGAATAAAGAAGAAAACAGCAGGTATATCTCCTCAGACAAACTGTCTGGGAAACTCCAGTGTAAGCAGCCAGTCTTTACTTAGCTGGCTTTTTTAAAAACCATATTTTGTAAATTTTCTTCCTCATGTAAAGCTTACCTTTGTATTGAGAGCAAACCAGTCACTGCCGGTGGCTCCTGGGGACTTGCCTAGTCCTGCTTCTTGGGACTGTGCCCATAGGTACTAAGTCAGTATCTAAATCAGCATCAAAAAATCAATCAATCTCTAAGTATTGATTATCTACATGTATTAAAAAGTTCAAAACTTTCAATCCATATACTGTGCTAATAAGAAGATCCTGTGGTAGTCTGAGGTTTAATTCTCACAAAACCAAATGATCTATAAAATTTCATTTGCCTTAAAGATGTGGGACATCAAGTTGGAATTGGTTAGTCTACTAGGTCTAATAATCTAATAGAGCAATTTTCAACCAATATGCCACGACAATTTTTAAAACATACAATACCTGACTATTTAGTCAGGAGCACTGACCTCTTTTCCCTTAGACTGTCAAATTAAAAAATGACAACAGCTAACACAACAGCCATCCAGTGTGAAACATAAATACATAGGTCATATAAGAGTTTCATCTTATTGGTCACATTGCATAATAAGAGTAGGTAATTACCATTTTTTTAATCAATCAAAATTGTACCTGTTTTTGTCAGATTGGCAAAAAATATATTTTTAGTGTGCTGCAGAATTTTAATAATTAGTTTATGTGTGTCATGTGATGAAAAATGTCAAAAATCACTGACCTAATACATGTAATACATATTCACTTGTGTATGTCAATTATATCTGATTTTTTTTAAGAGAATGATTTTACTTTCTGGTTTATTATGTAACATTTTTTAAAAATCACATAAGCTTGTAATCTCAAAGTATTCTAACCAATTACTTTTGGAACACTGTTACCAAATGTTAATGGACTGATTGAGATCTTTCATAAGATAACAGACTTAAATAACAGTTTTCATGGATAAGGACCACATCTCATTAGCTATATTTTCTACATAAAAATAATTCTATATTTAACTATTACTCATCTGGCCTGTATTTAAATGTTGGACAGACGATATACCCTAATGGTCTGTTCTATTTTTTTTCATTTGTTTATTTTTAAATTGTTAATTTAAATGTAATCTTGCTTTCAAATAAACCAGCAGCCCAGAACTTATAGAAATTAATTCTCATATCACTGAAAATGATATGAAAGGAAAAGATTGAGAAAAAGAACAGAAAGAGAGTGAAACATATTCTTTATTACATGCATTGGCTTGGTCTATCTCTCTCCATAAATCTTTCTTTTAATTGACAGACATGTACATATTCACCTCTAGTAAACACATTCAAATTCAGTTGCTTCTACATGCCCCTTCTACACTAATGTAGAAATAGGTGACCTAAGAAATTGGCCACACACTGCTGGGGTCCTTGGCTACTCAAAGTTAAGTTGGTTATAAGGTGTTGCTTTATGATATGCCAAGAGTATGCTGACATCTATTCAAATCCCAGACCAGCTGTGTTCTAAATATGGAACTTGGGGTATATAGTTAGCCTCTCGGAACTTTAGCTTCCTTATTTGTAATGATACTCATCATTATCAGTTTATCCTGAGGATAAAATTAAACAGAATGAATGCCCAGCATAAGTCAGCAGCTGTTAAATTAATGTTTGTCAGTGGTCGAAGTAGTAGGACAGGGAGAAATAGTATCACCATTACTATTTTCATGCTCTGTTGACTAGAGTGGTGTTCCCAAACTTTACAATAAATAACTTTTTCTATTAAGTGAAATTTTTCATAATAGGACAATAAAACCATTTGAAGGGGGGGGGAGACCAATTATTCAGTGTTAGTTCTTTACAGATTTCCTTATGTCTTTACTGATAATGAAATTATAAACAAAATCCCATATTTGAAACAAAGAAATATGGGCATAAATTTAAGAGACTGTCTTTACCTTTGGAAATATACTCAGAGTGTATCTACAAATATTTATTCCAAAATCAACATTCCATTTTTATAATGTTGGTGGATTTATTAAAAGCTATTATCATCTAAAACATTAAAAATAAAAGATATATTTACAAAGCCCAAAAATATACATTCACAACGCTAGAATTCTGAGAGTTCTAAACAGCTATTTAATTATGAAGGTAAGTCCTAGATTCATTTTGAAAACTACAGTCTTTTAGGACTAAAATAGTATTAAATCACTAGTGGCCTGGTGCACGAATTCATGCACATTGAAAGGAAATTAATTAGAAGAAATATTTTAATATTGCAATTCGTCCTTTCTCTGTAATAGAAGTGTCAGAGATGAAAGAAAATTAGTAAAATGTATATGAAAATAATATATAAATTGATTAATAAATAAACAATAACATGATATAACAACAACAAAGGCATGATATAAAAAGAAAAACATGATATAAAAACATTGATAAAAACAATGACTGATAAATTGATTAAACTTATTCTAACACTGAGGCCAGTGTCAAATGGGGACAAATCAATTCTTGGAATCAGAACAACCTCTCTTCTGCAGATCCTATTAATACTTCAGCTTTGACTATGTTAGGTCTCAATCTTTTTATAATAAATCTAGTACCATTACAAAGACCCCATTTACTATTAAGATTTCTCAGTAGCATGGTGATTGCACCTACTTTCAATTCTAATTTATGACATGGCATTCCCAAAGGAGTAATACTTTTAAGAAATTCAATGAGAAAATTTTCCTTTTCGGCATCATCCACTGAATCTAGTATTATTGTCGATTACACTGTCGTCTCTGAGTCTTAATGTAATATTCATTCCCCAGCCTTTTTCACCTTGTGGGAAAAGAATAGGATATGTCATTGCATCTAATGTAGGAAACAGAATACTGATTTGTTTCATTTTAGTGGCATTTGTATTATTGGGATCTGGTTTACAATGAATGAGCAAGTCCATTTCAAAAGGAGGTCCTCCATCTTTGTTTCTGAATATGATGGCAACTTCAGATACACAGGGATAATTATATCTACTCAGATAACTACTACGATCATATTTAATTGCCATTGTTACTTCTGTGTGACGCTGCTTTCTTTCAACTTCAGAATGTCAACAAAAACAACCAAATTCACAATCAACAATGGCAGATCGAAACACATGCATGCGATTGGCGCCAGCGAGAGCTTTATATGTATTGAGCATGCACGAGTCAACTTAGCTTTTTATAGAGAATAAACTTGCTTAATTAGACCTGCTTTCTGATTTAGCTAAACTTTTTCCAGCCCAGTGAAGCACCCCAACTTCTCTTTCAGGTAATTGTCAGCAACACAGCAGTAAATATCAACACGAAGCACATTATTATTATGCTTCACGCAGGGAGAACAAAGGGTAAACTATTTAACTGCAGCAGTGTTTGACTATATTCTGCGCAGTGAGAAAACCTGAGGTCTTTTCAAGGTCCACCATTTCTTACTTCTTTTCAGTCGGGTCAAGTTTATAAACTTTCTAAATCTCTGTTTTCCAGCTAATGAAAAGAAAATAGGATTCCACCGAGTCTCCTATCTACCTACTCCAGGACTTCTGTGAGGATCAAATGAGATGAGGCACGGGAAAATGCTTCACAGACATTTGGTTAAAGTGTAAAGTGTTTCCACCTGAGGCTAGTCATCGCTAGGGAGAGGAAGCCAGGTGTTGCTACTTGATGTCATTACCCAGATGGTTGGACACTTAGCATATTAGCCTTTTATATAGATCAGTGGTTCTCAGCCTTGGCTGCACATTAGAATCGCCTGGGAATCTTTTTAAAATCCTGATTTCTGGGCCTCATCCTCCGGAAATTCTGTTTCTTTGTTACTAATGTTGTGGCCTCACCCCATAACAAAGAAACAGAATTTCCGGAGGATGAGGCCCAGAAATCAGGATTTTAAAAAGATTCCCAGGTGATTCTAATGTGCAGCCAAGGTTGAGAACCACTGATATAGATAAATCCTTTAAATTTGAAGTCAAAAGAAGATTAGAGAAGATATAAAATAAGAATTTCAGGTTTGAAGGGCTGGGGTAATATTAAAAAGAGTAACATATAGTCGATAAATGCTCCAAACCAAAGATTTTTTTTGAAGGTAGTAGCTTTTATGCATAACCAATTGGAATGTCGCAGAAATTGTTCTTTTGATAACTAAATTATACTTCAATCTTTTCGAATGAAATCTTTCAAATTTTTGTGACCCTATTTTCAAAACACAACTAATACGGGATAATAAAAGCAAGCAACAATAATAGGTACCACTTGTTGAGAAAATAAGCACTGGCTATATATGTTCCTAATTTAATCCCGCAAGCAACACTCTGAAGAGACATTATTGACATTTTACAGATGGGAAAACTGGGACTAAGATCAAGGCAAGTGGCTTGGTTTATCTCTCTCCATCAAGCCACACAGTTTCCATTTTAAAAAAATAAAGTTTACTCCCATTTAATTTCTAGTACATGTTTCTAGTAAATATCCCTCCACAGCTGAGGAAAGATATAAAAAGGACATATTGAATTCAGGGTCCTTCCCCTTTCTCCCTCTCTCTCCACCCTCTGTTAGAATAGAAAACCAATGGAACTGGGGACAAAAAGAGCTGGGAAACAACAAAACCAAACCCCAAATGTTTGGGAACAAAAGAGTCTGAGGAAGGAATACTAAACACCAACCATTGGTCCTTTAATAGCTGCACTGACATGTCCAGACACAGTGGCGTTGCCTTCCAGTTTATTATTGAGCTTTTGGAAAGACAGCCAAAAGAAAATATTCATAAAGAGTCATGTTCCTTTTTAGAATTTTGAAATATAGCATGAAAATCCTTCCCAAATGAAAGTTGGTGATTATAAGTCTCCTGAGTTACTTCATGGTTTCCTACCTTCGTTCTCAGTGCCAATACAGGAATCCTCCGGAACTCGCCAGCTCCTTCGCAGCCTCCCGCTTTCACCGACACCCACCACTTGTGTATTTCTTCATACTGATGGAGCTGATTTTGAGTGGGGTTTTGTTTCTTGTTTTTTGTTGGATATTTTTAAATCCTCTGTATGAGCTTGTCACATGTGTTATAAACCCAACTGAGAGCAGGGAAAACCATTTAACAAATTTGTAAATTATATTTCAGATTCTGAAACTCTTTCTCTTTTCATTAGCCCTGCAAGTTCATAGAAATATGCCTTTAAGTGAAATTTATGCAGATCTCTGTTCAGACTTTAAAGAATAGCTTCTTTCTACAAATACAAAGTTAATTGTCAAAGGGGCATATATAAGCAGTATGTACAAAACTTAATAACTTATATAAGATGGAGGTGCAAAAATCCCATCTCTATATATAAAAGCCTACACAACCGTTATGACCGAACGACCAGAATGACTGGAATGACCAGTCGCTATAACACGCACTGGCCACCAGGGGGCAGATGCTCAATGCAGGAGCTGCCCCCTGGTGGTCATTGCACTCCCACAGCTGGAGCACCGCTCAGCTGACCAATCCATCCCAGTGGCCCACCAGCCCTGAGGCAACCACTCCCTCCCTCAGTAGTCCTGCAGGTCCAATCTCTAGAGAACAGGCCGGGCACCAATGGACCAGCGCCTCCAGCATGATCCCAACAATGCCACTGGCCTCCTGGAAGTCATCCTCAGGCACCGTGGCTGCTTCCCCTCCCTAGACTCTTCGCAAGGAAGCAAGGATATAAAAGCCACCACCAGGTGGCTCCCAACAGCCAGTGTAAACATCAGTGGGACAGATCTGGAACCTGGGCTGGCAAGGGCGTCCCACCACCCATCCAGAGAGCCAATCGTATCTTGGCCTTCCCCACACCCCTCAAGACCCCACCTGTGCATGAATTCGTGCACTGGGCCTCTAGTAATTCTATAAATCACAATAATGAATGATAGGAAAGTATAGTTCATTGTGTGGTTAGCTGTCATTTGCTGCTATGGTTTGAGACCCAGATGAGTTTTTTGCAGCAGCACCATGTGGTCAGTGGCCTTTTCCCCATAGAGTAGGAAACAGGGCTCCTACACACACACCACTCAGCAGTGCTCTCCAATGGCAGGCTGACTTGCCTCACAAAATCATAGGTACCAGTTTCCAAAGCTACCGTAGGAGTGTCATTGACCTTCACAGTTGCCAGGCCTTCCCTGCTCTGCTAAAGGGAAAGCAGAAATGGTCTATGAGCAACTCCCCAAATGCTTGGGGACCTTTGTCATCTGCTGACCATACCAATCTGGAAATTGCAAATGCATAAGATGTATTTGTAATATATGCATAATTTATAATATCAACATGTAATGTATAAGATCAGAGCTGCAATCTGAGTTGTTTATTTTTATGACAGTGACTTTATTATGCTATTAGCATGTAGAACATTTAATTCAGCCAGAAAGTAAAGATGAGTACCTGTTGGCTTTTTCACTTTTCAGAATATGAAGTTATATCCAGAGAAAATGGGTCATTCAGTGGGAAGAACAAGTCCATTCAAATTACAAATCAAACCTTCTCCACCGTAGAAAATCTAAAGCCAAACACAAGGTAAGCAAGCCACCAGTGCTATGACAGGTGAATTCTGAGAGTGCAAAGTCAGAATGAAGGAATGGAGTGACATCATCCCTCTGTGTCCTCGGGGAGGGTCTAATTTGCATTTCATTCTTTGGCTTTCACAGCACTTGAAACCTTTAAAGTCATATTTTGCAAATATGCAAGTTACTGGTGGGGATACAAGAGCTAACAAGATGGTCTTGTAAGTTAACATATAGCTGGGAACACTGAAAAATAGAAGTTCATTAGTACCAGATGTTGATATTAAATACCAAAATTAGAGAAGAAAGGCTGTGGATCAGTGACACATGGAGTGTGCATGAGGTAAACTACATTTGAAGTACAGAAGAACTTAGCTGGCATGCTGGAAAGGGGAGGGCAAGGAAATAAAAGCCATGAGGTAGATGCAGGGGTCAGTGTGTAATAGTTAATGCTTAAGGTAACTAAAATGAGTCCCAGATATAGCAATCCTTTGCTTTTGGGTCTTTTTAAAATAGACAAATGAGAACAGATTTTTGAAAAAAAGATATAAATAATATTAGCATCATTCTATAATAAACAACTTTTCTTGATATCCCACATTACACATTGACACCAGGTTGTTTATATTGCTACTAGAGGCCCGGTGCATGAAAATTCATGCACTGGAGGGGAGTCCCTCAGCCCGGCCTGTCCCCTCTCACAGTCCGGGAGCCCTCAGGGGTGGGAGGTGACCCAGCGATCAGGAGAAGGCGACACCCCCATCACACCTCTGCTACTGCCACTGCCCACAGCGCAAGCCTTGGCTGGCCCTGGTTACCTGAGCCTTGGGCAGCCCTGGGCAGCTGGGGGGCTGAGGGGACTGGGTGCCACCATCTTGTGGCTGTGGGCACCTCCATCTTTGAGGGCGTGGCAGTCAATTAGCATATTCCCTCCTTATTGGCTGTGGGTGCCGCCATCTTTGAGGGCGTGGCAGTCAATTAGCATATTCCCTCCTTATTGGCTGTGGGTGCCGCCATCTTTGAGGGCGTGGCAGTCAATTAGCATATTCCCTCTTTATTAGATAGGATGTAGATTTGTGATTCTTTTATAAATCTAAATTACACAATATTTTGTCAGTTCACTTTATTATTACAAGAAATATAAAGGCCTTAAGACATTTCTAGAAATGCAGTAAGGTTTTTTTTGTTTGTTTGTTTGTTTGTTTGTTTTTTAATATATTTTTATTGATTTCAGAGAGAGGAGGGGAGAGGGAGAGAGAGACAGAAACATCTATGATGAGAGAGAATCATGGATCGGCTGCCTCCTGCACGCCCCACACTGGGGATTGAACCCAAAACCCAGGCATGTGCCCTGACAGGGAATCGAACTGTGACCTCCTGGTTCACAGGTCGACTCTCAACCACTGAGCCACGCCAGCTGGGCTGCAGTAAGGTTTTTTATGTTTTGTTTTACATGGCTGAATCGCCAAATTTAGGCATGTCAAACAAATCAAAAATCAAGGAGATTCTTAAATGGATACAGTCAAGCATTTTCTTAACAAAGTCAATATGCTATATGGTCCTGGACTGAATTTTACTCTCTGTGGGAAATCAATCTCTCCTCAAACTCCAAAACACTGTTTGGTAAATTGTCTGTGCTTCCTGTTTAAAAAGAAAAACAACTGGCATCTTGAGTTATAGTCCACCAAGGAACATAGAAGAATTTTCAGAGGGACACAATCGGGAATTTTTTCAGAGAGAATATTGCATCGCTCAGTGAAGTTCCTCAGTGTTGAAAAAGATCAGCATAGGTGAGGGCTGAAACTCCAGCATCGGAGACTTTGTAAATTTCACCTCCTGTATCTTTCATTGTCATCAATGGATTGGATGGAATTGGATATTGACTGTGACAACCAAAAGAGCCCGTTTTGGCTCTGTCAGCAGGAAGCATCTATTTCCTTATAGATGGCTGCTGTATATTAAACTCTAGTCCAATTCTGCAAAAATAACACTTTTCCACAAGCATTTTTTTTCAAACTTTCTATTTTGAGCTATAATATGGAAAATTTTGCAACTGCTGCTGTTCTTAAAGGATTTAAGTTAGCCAAAATAAGCGTATATTTTAGTAATGATGACCTTGGTTCTGTTTTCTTAACAAGATTAACAGAGACAGAGCCTTTTTTACTATAATACATTTTAAAGAAAAAGTAAAAAAGAAAACTCATTTAAATTGGACTTTATAATAGTGGACTTGGGTTTATAGGACTTGGAAGGAATATCTCTTCAGTTTCCTGCTTTTTATTCCATTTAATAAAAAGTGGGCCGTGTAGTATACAGGAAATACATTGAAAAGCATCCAGTTTCTAAATGTTCATTGTGTTCCTTTTCTGAATCAGGCCGTCCTCAGAACTCACAGCGCACCTATTAGCTATAATCAGAAGTAGAACAGTTATTCCAGTGACATTTTCTTTTTTTTTAATTCTTTTTAATCCTAATCTGAAGATATTTTTTCCATTGCCTTTTTTTTAAAGAGAGAGTGGAAGGGAGGATGGGAGGGAGAGAGAGAGAAACATCAATGTGTGAGAGACACATCCATTGATTGCCTCTCACACAAGCCCCAGCTGGGGCAGGAGATCAAGCCTGCAACCCAGGATGTGCCCTTGAATAGGAATTGAAGCCAAGACCCTTCGGTACATGGGCTGACGCTCAAACCACTCAGCAACACCAGCCAGGGCTCTAGTGACGTGTTCCATGTGATTTGTTTGTTAAGGGTTTGTGTTTTCATTTATTAAGTGCCAACCATATCTCAGCGGTGTGTTAGTGTTGTGACTACAAATCAATAAACATGGTGCCTGCTCTTGAGAAGCTAGAGGTTGGGGTGGGGAGAGGGTAGGCAATTAATAACAGATTATACTACACAGAGTGGTGAGAGCTCTGGTAGAAGTATGTCCAAGGCGCTATGGGGACCTGGGGTGGGTGGCACTTCACAAGGTCTGGGGAACTTAGGAAAAGCTTCCTGAAGAAGGTGGCACCTGGGCTGATCCTTAGGATAAGTAGGAAGGAGCTATGGAGGTGACTGTCTCAGGGGAAAGGAATGTCAGAGAGAATAGCACTGTCAATGCAGAAGCAAGAGTGGCATGGCTGTGGGCAGTGAGCAATATGCTGCTTTTACCAGTGTGAGGGGTGAAAAGCGGACCGAAAAGAGAGTCAGCAAAGACAGCAAAGAGAGGTGGAAGCTAGGTTGTGGAGAGCCTTCCATGCCAGATCAGGAAAATGGGTCAAGGGATGAGGAGAACTTGAAGGAGGGTAACTGGGGAGGGACTTGTTCTTTCATTTTTGTTTTCATTTTGACTTTCATTTAGTTGAAAAAATCGTTTTTATACTTGAGCTACTTATAATGAGTGACTGTTGGTGAAATAAATCTACCAAAAAAGAACGCCATTTTGGCATCTTGTTCAAGAAAAGTACCTTTGGGCCGAGTTGCATTTTACCCTGGAATCACAGGACCAATCTGGGATTCACATCTAGCTTCTGGTCTAACTGTTGTAGGACGCGTGCGCATTGTTTCTGTCCTTTGCCTCAAACTGAAATACAACCATGTCCCCTTTTTCCCGCCCTCATGGTGTGTGTCTTCCTTATGTCTCTTGTCCTTCGTCAGTGGGCCTTCTAAGGAAGACCCCTACAGCCTATTCTCCTCTATAGACAAAGCCCAAAGGGAGGCCCTTTCTGCGTGTGTCTTTGGGGGAGAGCAATACTAAATTTAGTTTAGGAACCCTGCTGACTTTTACTACAAGGCATAAATTTGAAGCCATTCAAGTGTGTCTGTATGTGGCTTACTCAATGTTATTTTTAGAGTTTGGTATGATTGAATGAAATCCATTAGGATATAAAGACTGTTGATGTTCATATATATGATTTCACCAGGATTATGTTGATAGCCCCTAATGGGTCAGGATTTGAAAGCTGTATATCAGTAATTTGAAGTAAAAAACATTTTCCCATTGGGGGAAAATATAATGCCTGTGGGGGTAGAGGTGCTCTAATGAAAATTGTTTTGCCTACAATAAATGAAACTATGTGGTCTTCAACAGGTCCCAGTACCCAAAGAGCCTGTGAATGCATACCATGCTCTCTTAACAGAGGCATGCAAGAGATTAATTTGTCTATTTTAATGAACAAAGGTTTTGAGTTGAAATATTAAAAACTATTTGTTGAAATCCCTATTAGTCAAAGTAACTTAATAAGTTAAGGAAGGAAGAATAAGCTGAAGTCTAATTATTTCATTGAATTTAAGGTTTCAGAAGCCTAAAAGTATCTAGAGAAACAAAACTAACACCCATGAAACAGGCATCATAAGACAGCATAAAAGAACATGCCAGTGTAGGACTTACACCCAGTTCTGCAATTTATCAGGAGAGAAAGCCTCATAGAGCACTTGAGACTATAACTTGGCAGTAGCGGATAGGAAGGAATGGGACAGGCTGGCAAGAAAAGAAAGAGCAACAATAGCATTTAAGTCAAATTCACGTGCATGACTTAGGTGAAATACAAGTAGTCCTCAAAGTTACTATGGACAGCAAGGCTGCAGCCAGAATAATAAAATTATGAGTTCCCAAATTTAGGTTCATTGGCTTTTTGATGCAAGCTTTTTTCAGACCGTATCACATTGTAGTTTCATTCCATTGTATCTACTGCCCAACCATGGCCCAAGATTAATGCTAATAAAAGATACTGTAAAATAAAGAGGAAGTATGTACAGGATGCAGCCAGCAAGTGGTTTTTATTGGCTTATAAAGAATGGCTTTGGTCACATTTCAATGCTTGGGAAAATTTGATAATCAAAATATATGGTAAAATTGAATTCCCAAAATAGGCAAACTTTGAAGTATAGCTGTTCTGAAATTCCCTATTTGAAAAGCTGAAGAAGATAACTTCTAAAAGAATTCCAATCCTGCCCTGACCAGTTTGGCTCAGTGGATAGAGCATCGGCCTGCGGACTGAAAGGTCCCGGGTTCGATTCTGGTCAAGGGCATGTGCCTTGGTTGCGGGCAACATCCCCAGTGGGGGGTGTGCAGGAGGCAGCTGATCGATGTTTCTCTCTCATCGATGTTTCTAACTCTCTATCCCTCTCCCTTCCTCTCTGTAAAAAAATCAATAAAATATATTTTTAAAAAAATAAAAGAATTCCAATCCTGGGAGGCATGTGTAAATAATTTATTTTAATAGCATTTTCCATCATTTGTCCAGACTAAAACAAAAGAAAACAAAAAAAAACTGAGCTCTAAAATAGGTGATAATTCCTGGCTAACCTTTATACACAGAGGAGGGTGGTGTAGAGAGTTAAGTGTTAGAACATTTAACACAGTTAGAACAAGGCAGAGAAAATAGGTCTGTAGAGCCTGAAAAATAGCCCACAGTATGGGACCAATGCCTTGCTGCTGGGAGGGTTCAGCTCCATACCTGCAGGAGATTTTTCTGTTTATAGAAAGTGGGGCCGCACAGCTATTCTGGGGCATGTGGAGGCAGCCCCAGCCTTGTCAATGACCTAGCTAGCCCATACTCTTAAGATTTATTTTCCCCTTCTTTTTCCCCATGAAACCTCAATGTGTGCCTCTTATTGAACCTCGATGTGTGACTCGTATTGAACTAAAAGAAAAATATTAAGAAGAACCTCTCCTTTCTGGAACCAACCTCTTTGTTTACAAAGACCACTGATAATTTTTAGCTCTGTGAACAGAACTGATAAAGTATATGACTTAAACAATTGCACCACTGCTTGCAGCAGTTCTCAACCTGTGGGTCGCAAACAATGAAAATACATCCTGCATATCAGATATTTACATTACGATTCATAACAGTAGCAAAATTACAGTTATGAAGTAGCAACGAAAATAATTTTATGGTTGGGGGTCACCACAACATGAGGAACTGTATTAAAGGGTCTCGGCATTAGGAAGGTTGAGAACCACTGGCTTAAAGGATTAGGAAGGGTGGACTAATTGATCTCCAGTCTCTCCCAACTCTAAAATGATATAATCTTATAATTTCTGAAGCCAGGCACAGAATCAGTGGGAAAACTGGAACTGAAATTAAAACCAAAACCTAGGTCAGTTTTACATCAAGTAGACTTGTCCTGATAATCCATTTTTCTTTGAATCTGTGTCTGTGGTATGCAATTTGTTTTCAGAGAAATTGTTTTTAATACTCATTTTGATAATCCATTGATGGGCCAGGTTCTTCCTGATGAACTGGTTGGGCAACACAGATGGACACACACAATTGCTGTACTAACAAAAAAGCCCTTCAACCTCACCCTTCTCTTCAACTGAGCCCTGGCTCTCCTCACTGACTAAAAGACTGAAGAATCCACTGTGTGTGCCAGACTCACATGTGGCCCAGCAATTTCCTATGGAAAATGCACTCTGTCTGGCAATTAAATAAATCAATCACTAACCTGCTCAAGTACTTCTACTGTCCTCTGTGGCTTGGGGGGCGCGGGGCGGGGGGCAGTGGAGAACAGTTCTTCTCTCAGGCTGAAACCTCCCAAAGTTTCCTGCAGCTGACAGCAAAGATGGTTTGGGACTATTGTTTATGTTGTTTGATTTAATAAAATTTTGGCCCTAAAAGTAAACGGGAACAGAGGCAACAACTTATAAACTGTAAATCTGGCTGAAGGAAGCAGGCATATGGAAGAGCCATTATGTCCTTCGTGGTGTTTTTGTGAAATTCTGGTCTCCGCAGACCCTGTGTTGAACTTTTCAACATCTCTTCTCCTGGGCTGGGTAGAGAGGAGTAAAAAAAAAAGCCGCCAGAGCCTTAGCCAGTTTATTTAGTTTCATTGTAGGTATGGGCAGAAAACAACTGCTTCTTCAGTAGAGAAGGGAGAAATATAGGGGACTGGTCACTTTTGTAACTTTTCTTCAAGCAAAAGGACAGCTGAAAGCATAGAACTCCGCTAGTCTATAAAGAGACTAATCAATCCTTCTTTTCACATCACCATATTCTTTTCATTAGTTTTCACTTACAGTTTTTTTAGTAGTTAGTAGAGGGGTGTCAGAAACTCACAGCAACACTATAATTACAGTGCAGCCCACATCTTACATTTATGTCCTCTCCCTCCCCTCCCCCCCCCCCCCCCAGAAATGGGAGACACGAGAAACGTCCCTGAGGCACACCAAGCAGCTAGTTGGTACCTGATGCCCACTGGTACCCTGCTCCCCTCCACTCTGTCCCCGACTGGGACTTACTTTGCCCTCTAAGTCCCCACAGCTCTGCCTTTTTGCTCCTCACCTGTGCTCCCAGGTCTGCATATCTGCAGGTGGTGGGAACCCAGAAGTGCTTACTGTAAGCCTGCAGTGTCCTTGGAGAACTGATTGACTGGGTTTCTCGTTCCCTGTTGGAGCGCCCCTGACTCTTTTCCCTCTTATTCCACTTTTTTCTCTCTCCCTGACTGATGCCTCACCTGAATGAGGCTCAGATACTTCAAGACTACACTAAGGATAAGATTAGCTAACCAAACAATTCAAACAAACAGCTAAGAGTAGCCTTTCTATATAAAAAGCAGATTGCTTGAGGTTTTAGGAGACTTTTGATAGAGTGAAAACCAGCTTTTTAAATCAGTGGAAGTGTATAGAAAGTTCATCCACTAATGAAAAGTACAGTCAGCTCTATATTAAGGGAAATGGTTATGGAGAGGAATAAAGAAGGGAGGCAGGAGATGGCAGCAGTGTCTGCGGTAGCCAGACCTGAAGAGTATTCTCGGGCTGGAGCCTCTAGGCTGGCGCGTCCCTGTCTCTGACAGTGTTGCCCTACAAATTCCCACTATTTGAATCCCTAGTTTTTTACTTTTCTGAAAATTGATATTTAATGCTTATGCTTATGTTCACAGTTATTCTCAAACTCTACCCTCTTCTTTATTATCCCACTCCCCTGGGATAAAAATTGGAGCTTAATACCAGAGAATATTTAGACTCACTATGTACCAGACCCGTTGAAATCTATTATCTCATTTAATCCTCACAAAAAACCTCACACTTTTCTACCCTTTAGAGGTTATGGTTAGTCACAAGTAACATTATTACCCTCATTTTTCTACAGGAGGAAATTGAGGCTCATAGAGGTTAAATAACTTACCTGAAAGTCCCACAGCAGTGCAGCCGTGAGCACAAGTCTTTCCGGCTTGACCTTCACCATAGCGCCACGCTGCTCCGACAGGGAGACTTGGGGAGAGTATTTTTGTTTGGGTCCATACCTACCCAGGGGAACCAGGCAGGGCATCTGCCAGGGGGGTACTTGCTGGGCTTGTCCTCTGAGAGGCCCAAAGTTTTGACTACAGCTGTCATCTGGACTGCACCCCATTCAGATACTCGTTTTGATTGAACAGTTCTTATCAATGGCTTTTTAAATTTAATTTTCATTTTTATCAGAAATCCATGTACATGGTTTTAAAACTCAAATGTTACAAAAAAAAACTCAAATGTTACAAAGCAGCTCATTTCTAGTCTTAAATTGTTTCCCAGAAGCAAATCTTTTCAATTATTTTATTTTTCAGCTTTATTGAGATATAATTGACAAATACATTTGTAAAGATAAAGTATTCAATATGATGATTTTTTATATATAGTGAAAGGATCCCCCCACACACACACACACACACATCAAGTTAATTAACACATCCAGCACCAAGTATACCTTTGAATTTTACTCTCTTCACACATTTCAATTATACAATAAAATATTATATATTACATCCTTAGGCCTTATTCATTGCACAACTGAAAGTTTATACCCTTTTACAAGCTCTATTTCCCCTACCCTCTAGCCCCTAGCAACCACTTTTCTACTCTGTTTCTGTGAGTTTGAGTTGTTTTTTAGATTCCACATATAAGTGATACTGTACAGCATTTGTCTTTCTCTGTTTGCCTTATTTCACTTAGCATAATGCCCTCCAGGTCCAACCCATTATTGCAAATGTAATATTTCCTTCTTTTGTGTGTGTGGGTGTGGGGGGGGGGGTTGTTGTTGTTTTTGTTAATCATCACTGAGTGGGAGGGAGGTAGGGAGAGGGAGAGAGGGAGAAAGGGGGAGAGACAGAGAGAGAGAGATAGAGAGAGAGAGAGAAACATCAATGTGAGAGAGACACATCAATTGGTTACCTCCCGCATGTGCCCTGAATGGATCTGGAAACAAACCTGCAACTCAGGTACATGCCCTTGACCAGGAATCAAACCCAAGACCCTTCAGTGCATTGGCCTATACTCTAACCACTTAGCAACACCAGCCAGGGTGATTTCCTTCATGTTTAAGGCTGCATAATATTCCATTATATACATACATCACATTTTCTTTATCCATTCATCCAGCAATAGACACTTAAGTTGTTTCTATATTGTAGCCACTGAATAATGCTGCTATGAACATTATAGTACAAACTAGAGGCTCGGTGCATGAAAATTCATGCACTGGAGTGGGGGTCCCTCAGCCTGTTCTGCCCCCACTCACAGTCCAGGAGCCCTCAGGGGTGGGAGGCGATCCAGTGATCAGGGGAAGGCAATGCCCCTATCACACCTCTGCTGCTGCCACTGCCAGCAGCACAAGCCTCTGCCAGCCCTGGTTACCTGTGCCTCAGGCCGGCCCTGGGGGGCTGGGGGGCTGAGGGTGGGTCTGGCCACACCATGCACCTGCCGTCCCCCCTTCTCCCCCTCATCCCCCCCGGATGAGCTGAAAGAACTGGAGGACTCCAGTGGCAGGCGCAAGGAGCAGCCGGACCCGCCTGAGGGTACCAATTTCATCCCATAAGCAATATACAAGGGTTCATTTTACTCCACATCCTCACCAGCATTTGTCAACTCTTTTTGTTAATAGACAACGTAACAGGTGTGAGGTGATATCTCATTGTGGTTTTGATTTGCATTTCTCTGGTGATTACTGATGCTGAGCACCTTTGTATGTACCTGTTGGCCATCTGTATGTCTTCTTTAGAAAAAAATGTCTATTCAGGTGATTTGCCCATTTTTTAATTTGTTTATTTGATTTTTTGTTACTGAGTTGTATGAATTTCTTATATGTTTTGGATAATCCATTACTGGGTACATGGTTTGCAGATATTTTCTCCCATTCTGTAGGATGCCTTTTCATTTTGTTGATGGTTTCCTTGCTGTGCAGAGATTTTTGTTTGATGTAGCCCCACTTTTTATTTGCTGTCTTTGCTTTTGGCATCAAATCCAAAAGTCATCATCAAGACCAATGTTAAGGAGCCTACGTTTTCTTCTAGGAGTTTTATGTTTTTTAATCCATGTTGGGTTATTTATTGTAATGTAAGATAGTGGTCCAGTTTCATTCTTTTGCATGTATCTGTCCAATTTTCCCAACACCATTTTTTGAAGAGAATATCCTCTCTCCTTTTTTATATTCTTGATTTCTTTGTCATAAATTAATTGGCCATATACATGTGGGTTTATTTCTAAGGTTTCTGTTCTGTTCCATTGATTTATGTGTATGTTTTTATGCCATACCATACTGTTTTGTTACTTTCATTTTATAATATAGTTTGAAATCAGGAAGTGTGATGCCTCCAGCTTTGTTCTTCTTTCTCAAGATTGCTTTGCTTATTTAGGGTATTTTGTGCTTCCGTACAAATTTCAGAATTGTATGTTCTATATTTTTCAAAAATGCCATCCCAATTTTGATAGGAATTGCATTGAATCTATAGATTGCTTTAGGTAGTAGGAATATTTTGACAATATTAATTATTCTAATCTATGAACATGGAATATATTTCCATTTATTTGTGTCAGTTTATTTAATCAATGTCTTATAATTTTCACTGTACAGATCTTTCACCTCCTTGGATAAATTTATTTCTAAATATTTTTAAAAGATTTTTTACTGATTTTTAGAGAGAGGAAGGAATAGAGAGTGAGAAACATCAATATGAGTGAAACATCAATTGGCTGCCTCCTGCATGGCCCCTATCAGTATCAAGCCCACAATTCAGGCATGTGCCCTGATCAGAATCGAACTGTGACCTCCTGATTTATGGGTTGACACTCAACTACTAAGCCACACCAGCCAGGACTATTCCTAAATATTTTATTTTTTATGCTTTTGTAAATGGGATTGTTTTCTTAATTTCTCCTTCTGATAGTTCATTGTTAGTGTATAAAAACATTAATGTTCTGCAACATTGGTGAATTTATTGGTTCTAAGTTTTTTTGGTGATATCTTTAGGGTTTCCAATATATGGTATCCTGTCATCTGCAAATAGAGACAATTTTACTTTTTTATTTCAGATTTAGATGCCTTTTATCTTGTCTGATTGCTGTGGCTAAGACTTTCAGTACTGTGTTGAGTAAAGTGAGTGGGCATCCTTATCTTGTTCCTGATTTAGAGGAAAAGCTTTCAGCATTTTATTGTTGAGGATGATATTAGCTTTAGTGTATCATATATGGCCTTTATTATGTTGAGGTATGTTCCCTCTATACCAACTTTGTTTAGAGTTTTTGTCATGAAAGAGTGTTGAATTTTGTCAAATGTTTTCTGCATCTATTGAGATTATGTAATCATATAATTTTTATCTGTCATTGTGTTAAGTTGGTGTATCACATTTATTAATTTGTGAATGTTGAACCATCTTTGCATCCCTGGAATGAATCCCACTTGATCATGTTGTTTGATCTTTTTAATGTATTGTTGAACCTGGTTTGCCAATATTTTGTTGAGGATTTTTGCATCTATGTTCATCAAGGATATTGGTCTATAATTTTCTTTTCTTGTGTGTCCTTCTCTGGCTTTAGTGTCAGGATAATGAGTTTGAGAGTGTCCCCTCCTCTTCAGCTTATTGGAAGAGTTTGAGAAGGATTAACATTAATTTTCCTTTAAATATTTGATAGAATTCACCAGGAAGATCATCTGGTCCTGGGCTTTTCTTTGTTGGAAGGTTTTTGATTACTATTTCAATTTTGTTGTAGTAACTGGTCTATTCAAATTATCTATGACTCAGGCTTGGTAGGTTGTATATTTCTAGACATTTCTCTTTTTTTGTATGTATACCTTATTCAATTTGTTGGAGTATAATTGTTTATAGTAGTCACTTATGATTCTTTATATTTCTGTAGTATCAGTTGTAATGTCTCGTTTCATTTCTGACTTTGAGTCTTTTCTCTTATTCTATCTAAAAGTTTGTCAATTTTATCTTTTAAAAAAACAGTTCTTAGTTTCATTGATTTTTTTTTCCTGTTTGTTTTTCTGGTCTCTATTTCATTTATTTCTGCTCTGAATTTTGTTATTTCCTTTCTCCTACTAACTTTGGGCTTAATTTGTTCTTTTTTTTCTAGTTCCTTGAGCTGTAAAGTTAAGATAGTTGACATCTTTCTCCTTAACATAGGCATGTGTCTCTATAAACTTTCCTCTTCAAATTGCTTTTTCTGAATCCCATAAATTTTGGTATGTTGTATTTCCATTTTTATTTCTCTAAATATTTTTTTTATTATTCTTGATTTCTTCTTTGTCCCATTGGCCTGTTGTTTAATCTCCACATATTTGTGAATTTCCAGTTTTCTTTTCTTATAATTGATTTCTAGTTTCCTACCATTATAGTCAGAAAATATGCTTGCTTTGATTTCAGTTTTTTAAAATTTATTAAGACTGTTTTGTTTTGTGGCCTAACATATGATCTATCCTGAAGAATGTTCCATGTGTGCCTGAGAACAATGTATATTCTATTCTTCTCAGATGCAATGTTCTGTATATATTTGTTAGGTCCACTTGATATAACATACAGTTTAAGTTTAATGTTTCCTTATTAATTTTCCGTCTGGATGATCTATCCATTGTTATAAGTAAGGTATTGAAATCCTCTGCGCCCCACCCCCAATTGCTGTTTTTCCCTTCAGATCTGTTAATATTTGCTTTATATATTAAAGTGCTCTTATGTTGGGTGCATATTTACAAGTGTTATATTTTCTTGACAAAGTGACACATTTGTCATTATACAATCATCTTCTTTGTCTCTTGTTACAGTCTTTGGCTTAAAATCTATTTTGTCTGATATAAGTATAGAACCCTGCTTTGTTTGAGTTCTATTTTCATAACATCTTTTTCCATCCCTTCATTTTTAATCTGTGTCCTTAAAGCTGAAATGAGTCTCTTATAGGCAGCATATATTTGGGTCTTGGGTTTTTTGTCCACTAAACTACTCTATGTTTAACTAATCCATATACATTTAAAGTAATTAGATCATTTAATCCATATACATTTAAAGTAATTGTTAATAGGTATGGACTTACTATTGCTATTTTGTTCACTGTTTCTGGCTGTTTTGTAATTCTTTTGTTCCTGTTTTTCTCTCTTGCTCTCTTCCTTTGTGATTTGATGATTTTCTGTAGTCTTTTGCATTTATTTCTTTCTCTTTATCTTTTATCTATCTACTATAGGTTATAACTTTGTGTTATCACAAGGCTTACATAAAACATCTTCTACTTAAACAGTCTGTTTTAAGCTATAATAACTTCAAATGCATACAAAAGCTCTACATTTTTGCACTCTTCTCTTCACATTTTGCTTTTGATGACACAATTTAATTTTTTTTTACATTGTGCATCCATTATCAAGTTATTGTGGTATAGTTACTTTTGATACTTTTTTCATCTTTGTATTAGTTATGTAACTTACCCACCAGATTACAACACTAGGATATTCTGATTTTTACTATATATTTACTTTAACCCAGTGAGTTATATATTTTCATGTTTTCCTCTCATTAATTTAACATTGTTTAGTTTCAGCTTTAAAAACTCTCTTTATCTCTTCTTGTAAGGTTGGTGTAGCTTTTGTTTGGGAAATTCGTTCTTTCCTTCAATTCTGAAAGACAACTTTGCCAGGTAGTTTTTTTATTTCAGGCACTTTGAATATATCATGCCACTCCCTTCTGACCTGAAAAGCTTCTGCTGAAAAATCTAATAGTCTTATGAGAGTTCCCTTGTACGTAACAAGTTGTTTTCTCTTGCTGCTTTTAAGATTCCCTCCTTGTCTATAGCATTTGACAATTTAATAATAATGTTGTCTCAGTGTGGATCTCTTTGGATTATCTATATTTGGAGATCTGGACTTCCTGGATCTGGATGTCTCTTTCTTACCCCAGGTTAGGGAAGTTTTCAGTTATTATTTCTTTAAATACGCTTTTTGCCCCTTTCTCTCACCTCCTTCTGGAACCCCTATAATGCATATCATGATCTGCTTATGTTTCATATGTCCCTTAAGCTATCCTCTTTTTCTTTCTTTTTTCCTTTTTACTCCTTTGATTGGATTCTAGTGCCCCGTGAGGTTTGCTGATCCTTTCTTCTACTTGATTTAGTCTGCTGTTAAACTCTAATGATTTTTTTTTCAGTTCAGTTATTGTATTCTTCAGCTATATGTTTTCTATTTTGTACTTTTTACTGTTTTCTTTGTTGACATTCTCACTTTGTTCATGCACTGTTCTCCTGGTCTTAATAAACATCTTTACAATTGTTATTTTGAACATTCTATCTGGTAAATAAATTATGTTCATTTTATTAAGATCTGTTTCTGGAGATTTTTCTTGTGGTTTTGTTTTTGTTTTGTTTTGATTTTGGACCATATTCCTGTTTCTTCATTTTCTTTGATTCTCTTTGGTGATCTCTAAACATGAGATAAAACAGCCACCTCTCCTAGTCTTGATAGACTATTCTTGTTATAAAAGTGAATCACTTTGACCAATCCAGCTAAGCTTCTAGTTGTCTCTCAAGCCTCTGAGAGTGTCCAAGCCACTTTCCTTGTTTCTAGTGGCTTCAGGAGTTGAGGGTGTGCCAAAACCTGTCAGTGTCCCAAAAATGAGAATGGCAGTCAGCATGTAGATGCAGGCTGATTATAAACTGGACCCTCAGGTAGCAGCTGGGCAATTATGTAGTTAAGCCCCTTCTAGGGAACACTGGGAGATGGGTGTTTTTGCCTGCTTCCTCTCTGCTGGGCCCAGATATAGCTGTGGGGAGGAGGGAATACTCCTGCACCTGTTAAGAACTGCTTTATTTGATACAGTACTGCGGGGCTGAGGAATATAAGCCCCATTGGCTCTCAGAGCCAGGTAATCTGGGGGCCATCCCTTGGGCAGCAGCCACAAAAGCTGGAGTGCCACCCATTTGCAAAAATTCCTTCCAGGGAGACACTAGTAACTTGGTTTTGTTGTTGGAGTGGGCTGAAGAGAGAGGGCAGGAAAGGTGTTTGCTGTTTCCGTCTCTGGGGAGGATTGCAGCCAGCCACTAGATATGTGCTGAGGTTAGAAACCTCATCCTCAAGTAGAGTATGTGGGAGGTTTGGCCTGTTTCCTATGCTCTCATCACTGAATGGGGGTGGGAGAAGAGTGCTCAATGCATTTGTGAATAACTGGGTTTTGTTTTGCTATATTCTTAAAGGTCTCATAGACACAATCCCCATTGGCTTTCAGAAATGGGTATTTAGCGAGTCTTAGAAGTTGGGAAAAGTATCACAAATGTTGGCAAAATCCAGATGCTAGATTTGAGGTCCAAACCCTTTGCACCTCAGGGAAAAGCCGGTAGTTTGGGGTCTGCTCCTGATTGTATGGCCCTGTGGCAGGGGGTTCTGTCAAGTGGCTCAGCCTTTGCTAGGCATTTTGATGTGGGTGGGTGTTCTGTCATTTGCCCAATGTGTAGGAGCTGTTCAGCTAGTTTCTGGATCATTGCTTTGTGTGCAGTTATACATTCGATGTGTCTGTAGGAGGAGGGGAGCTCAGAAGCCTATGTCACCATCTTGGTCACCTCTGCAATTTCCAATTATTTTAGCTATTTCTTTTGTCAATTAAATCCATATTTCTAGACTGACCATTTCTCAGAATGATCAAATACTCAAGTCATCTATATGTTCCATGTACTTTTTTTATGGCAACATCTCCTGGAATTCCTCAACATCATCATCTTTTGGCTCTCTCCTATGTTGAATAACCTAACTCGTACATCTCCTGCCTCCCTGCTTTGTTTACGCCCTCACATTGTGGCACTTCTTCAGAAATACATCTTGGAAAAAAGCTTAAGGAAGATAATAGTTTTTAGTCTTTGCATATCTGAAAATATCCTTGTTTTACTCTAATACTACCATTTAGCTAGACAAGGAGTTTAGGATACAATGAAGATTTTTGAAGACATTGTTCCATTGTTTTCTAACTTCCAGTGCTGCTAGGGAGTCAAATGTTATTCTGATTCTGGGTCCTTTGAATGGGACCTATTTTCTTCTCAGAAACTTAAAATCATTTATTTACCCCCATACTCTGAAATTTTGGAACATTTGTGCTTTGGAGGTTTTTTTCTTTTTTCATTTTTCTGGGTGTACATTGGGCCTTTGTAATCTGCAAACCCATGTCTTTCAGTTCTGAGAAATTACATAATTTCCAAGGATAATTTCCTACCCTCCTTTTCCCCTATCTCTTCTAGAACCCACACTTAGGTATTGTATTCCCTGAAATAATCCTATTTTCTTATTTTTTCTCTTTTCATTTCCTTATGTTCATGTATTTGTACAACTTCCTTAACTTTATCTTCCAAATCTTCAAAGTATGATTTAAATAGCTTTGTTGTGCTTTATAACTTTTTTAATATAGCAGCATCCCATGCTTATTTCCTATGATAATCAATATTGACCTACAATGTCATAGATCTTGTGATATAATGTGCTTCTTGGGGAAAAACTTTGCCACTTCAATATTTTCTCTTTATATAGGGTTTAATCTGCCAAAAATAAGTACTTTTTAGTCCCCATGCTGTTAAATTTAGTTTAAAATGATTTCTTCAAAACTTGTCAAGTTATCACAAAATGTTGGCCAAAAAACAAAGTTTCTTAGGAGTATTTGTGGCCACACTACAAATAGAGCTGAAGTATAAATAACTGCAAGATAAAAAGACAAGGAGATGGTTCCAGCAATCAGAGTTAGCCAAAGCACAGGGCTGTTGGCAGTGGCCTGGAATGTGGGATGCATTGCCCACTTGAATCAAAGTCCAGATGCCTGTGGTTTCTTTTTTCCATTATCAGTTCATCATACTGGTTTGTTTTTGTTTTAAGGTCATCAGGCTTCTGAGCAAGAATCTCATCTCTAGAAAATATTCCATGCCAAAACTCCCTATGTATGTGCAATTTATTTAAATGAGTGACATGTGGTTTCATATTGGCATTCTCTTATTGCAAATGATAAATGGCATCTTATATCAGTTGATTAGGTTACAAAATGCTTTGATGTGCAGTCTCAGTAAAAACCCAGCACATTTTTTTTTTTTACATATTATTATTTAGTTCTGAAAGGAAGGGACAGGGAGAGAAACATCAATAATGAGAGAGAATCATTGATCGGCAGCCTGCTGCACGCCCTCTACTGGAGATCGAGCCCACAACCCGGGCATGTGCCAACCAGAATCAAACCCGGGACTCTTCAGTCCGCAGGACGATGCTCTATCACCTGAGCAAAACCGGCTAGGGCAACCCTGTAAATTTTAATCTTCATTTCACAAAGGTTGTAAAAGCAGACAGCACAATGGTTAAGAGCCTCAACATTCTTAACTGAAAAAATGGGATAACATTGATCTCTTGGGGTTTGTGTGTTACTTTATATACACAGAATGATTAATGTGTCTGGTATATAGTAAGCACCCCTAAAGGGGCTGCCATTGTTGTAATGCTAGAATCTGTCTTAAGGATTCCAGCAGTGTGTGTTAATCCTGTCATCCTTCTGTTTTTCACTTATTTGTAAAATATCTTCCTTTTGTTTGTTCTGCATTCTTATTCAATTACAGACTTCTCAAAAAATGGGAATTATCTACCAAAAGCCTATACAAATTTGAGACTCACCATACTATCAGCTGACTCAAATTAATTTTGCATCCAAATACTTTCTGCATCCAAAACTCCTAGTTTTAGGCAAATGGAAACTAGCTTTACTATTTGAATTTCTTAAAAGGATGTGCTTTGCTTAAGTATTCTATGAATTACATTTCTCAGTTATTGCATAGCAATTTAATGCATACTTCTTAAGGATATAATCAAACTGGTTTTATTTGGGTGTTTTTTTATCCTCATGAGAGGATTTATTTACTAATTTTAGAGAGAGGCAAGGAGAGGGAGAGAAAGAAAAAGATCCTCTGTTGTCTCCCATATGCACCCTGACCAGAGATTGAACCTGCAATCTGTTTTGGTGTATGGGCTGATGTTCCAACTGAGCCATCCGCCAGGCCTGTGTTTTGGTTTTTAACATAAAAGCTAAGAGCCCTAGCCCATGTGAATCTGATTTGCAGAGGCAAGAGAAGTCTGCCTTTGTGCCTATGCTCTTCAAGAAGGTGACACTTCCGTGTCCCTATTCTGGAGATGATGTGGCTTCCTGTGGTCCACAGAAGACCTGAGTTCCAGGGAACACAACCAGGAAGTCCTTGTAAAGACATTTTTTCATGTGCATTTGTTTCCCATAGCTTAGTCTAATAGTTTCCAAATGTCAATGGAAGCAGGATTCAGCTCAGGAACTTGTTATAAATTCCTACCTGGACCCCCTCAAAAATTTGATTCGATAGGATGGAGCAACAAGTCTGCATTTAAAACAAACTTTCCCCACAGCTGCTGCTATGCGATTCCAACATAGGTAGTGCAAACCCCACAAAGAGAAACACTGCCTAAGTCTAAGGCTTTGAGGGTTGGGCTAAAAGGAATAAAAAGGGCTCTCCCTATTTCTTTCCCCCAGGAAGTAGTTGAAACATCTAGAGAAAACCGAGGGTCCTTGTTGCTGGAATTGGCCTGGGTCCACCACATACCTCTTTCCTATATATCCATTACCAACTTGCCCAGTTATTTCTACTAATTTGGACTTTTTTAAACAGACAACTATTTTATTAACTTAACCCTGTTCTTATACAAAGCATTACACAAGCTGTTTAGAAAGTTAAGATTCAATATTTTGTTTTCCTTTCCTTGTGCTTCTAGAACATATGTCCATTCAAAACAGATTCAGGAAGGATGTTAGTATACAAGGGAATGTTGTCTCCCTCTGAAGAATATATTACAATTTTATTTTCATTTCCCCCCTACACAGCTATGAATTCCAGGTGAAACCAAAAAACCCACTTGGAGAAGGCCCACCCAGCACCACAGTGGCATTCAGTACTGAATCAGGTAATCACATCAACAGCAATTCCCAACAAGGATGTAAAGGGCTACAATGTTTTGCAATAGGGAACTTGTTTGAAACCCAGCCAAACATTATGTATAGTTTCTTGAATTTCCAAAAATCATCTATGGGACAAAACCAATTGTGGAAGATTCCCATAAGGAAAGACCATTTATGTTTTTCCTCATATATTTTGATGTAAGAAAAAAATTAGGTATATCAGTTTAAAAGAAAAGTGTTTAATCTATACTCAAAAATCTAGTGAACTAATGGTCTTCTGTATGCCAGCAACAATGCCTGGAATCAAAATATCAGACATGCTGAGCCATACATCTAGAAAGGAAACTCATTTGACACGTTTGTTTTCTGATAAGCAGCTGTGAAATTCTCTTTTGTGAGCTTCTAAGCTCCAATTTTCTAATGTGATAAATATATATTCACAGCATCATTTGTATAATTTTACACCAACTGCAGTTCATGGCACGTTGGTGATTTATCATCAGTAATTTTTGTATGAAACTAAGAGGAAGCTTTTAAGCTAGAACAGCAATGAAGATGTCTAACTACTCAAATCACAAATAAAAGATACAGCTGACTATCTGGCAGAAGATTTCCAATTGAGAACCATTTCCAAAACAACACCCACATACTTTCCAATTCCATTTGAGAAAGAGTAAACTATTTTGTGGGTAAAATTTCTTTACTGTAAGCACCCACCTTCTTCACTGTACCACTGGAACACTGAGACCTACTTACTTAATAACTTCTGACTCTGTTGCTATTTCTCCTCAGCGGATCCGAGAGTGAGCGAGCCAGTTTCTGGTAAGTACCTGTCTTGATGTGAACGTAACTACATGCTTTTCTAAAATGATTCAACTACACAGACATGGCAGAATGTAAGTCATGATAACAATCAGGTGTGAATGAGTATCCAGAACACTCAGTTTCATCAAGAGTCTGATGTTTTGGGAACAAGTTGGATATTCTGAAGCTTGCTTTCATGCATGTACCAAATTTTCTGTATAATAACTATCAAGATATAATACCCTCATTTCCACTTTTAATAACAAGTCACATTAGAGCAGCTGCTTAAATTGTATATGCTGCAACACAAAACAAAACCTGAATTCTCTCAGGATGCTGTCTACATCTAGCACTGCAAAGGCTATTCAACACCTAAAAATACACCTCTACAACTTTATCACTATTGACAGGAACTTAAGTGGGGCCTTATGTGTTTAACTCCTATAATATTTTTGGCTCCAATATTTAGCATTGGAGAAAACCAGCTGTCAGCAAGTTGACAGTGAACTTTGCAAACTGTTTTTTGATTGTTTGTTTGTTTTTTAAAGCTTTTAGGACAGCTCTTCAGCACCAAAATCAGATACTAAACTCAAATCTTATGTTTTCCTTATGCAGGAGGAAGAGATGCCATCTGGACAGAAAGACCCTTTGATTCAGACTCTTACTCAGAATGTAAAGGCAAACAGTATGTCAAAAGGACTTGGTATAAAAAGTTTGTAGGGGTACAGCTATGCAACTCTCTTAGATACAAGATTTATCTGAGCGACTCCCTCACAGGTAAGCAAGACTACCTGCTGTTTTGAGTCTTGTCTATCAGGGAATGCTTTGCAGCATTCTGTAAAACTTGGTCTTTACTTTGGACAGAAACTAAGGTATGATGTAAATACAAATATTCTTTTTGAACAAGAAATAGCCTAGAAAACAAGGATTTAAGACATGCTATTAGAAGGTAAACAATGAAAATGCAATTTGAACAGTGCTATCATGGCAAACTTGAATGTAAAGACACTAGCCACATTCAAGCTCAGTTTTGTTACTGCCAACCAAGGATAAAAACCTTACTGATAATAAAATGGGTGTATCTAACAGTACTCATAGGAGGAATATGACAATCAAAATTTTAAGTCTGTTAACGACCAGATCAAGATTACAACAACTGGCTGGAAAGGCTATGTAACCTCTTGCTCCAGATCCAGCAGCTTATTTTCACTTCTATACTCCTACAATAAAAATTTTAAACAAATAAGGCTTAGAAAGGTAGGCATTTGTTCAATTACTCAATAGTATCTGCTTTATTCAGACATTGTTCTAGGTGTTAAGGACAAAACAGCAAACAAGACACAAGCAAGCCTTCTTATAGCTTACAATCTAGTTGTAGTGCTTTGAAAAAAAACTTAAAGAGTGGAACAAAATGGCTGAATGGAAGCTCCTTTAATTAGAAGTACTAGGAAAAGCCTCTCTGAAAAGATAACACTGTGCCAGGAAGAAAACTACGAGAAGGCACCAACCAAGCAAAGATCTAGGGGAAAGCAAAGATGGAGGGACGAGAAACTCAAAGGCCTGTGGCACAACATGCATAGCCAGTTCCACTGGTGTGGCTGAGGCTTAGTAAGAGGAAGACAAGGCAGGCAGGTGTGAAATCATGTGAGACTTTGGGTTTTCTTCTGAGTATAACAGGAGTTTGCTGGAGAGATTTATGGGAGTAACATTACCCTGAGTAGCATTTTTAAAACATGTAGGATATGAGAGGAAGGGAGGAAGAATAGAGAGGCAAAATGAAAAACAGGAATGTCAGGCTGGGAGACCATTTTCATAGTTCAGTCAAAGGGCGCTGATGGGCTGGACTAGGGGCAAAAGTACAAGATCAGGAAGAATGATTATTTGGA
>NW_005871279.1:1607621-1608378 GCF_000147115.1 Myotis lucifugus
CAGTGCGTGTCATACCGGCCAATCGTCCAGTTGCTTAGGCTTTTATATATATACTAGAGGCCCGGTGCACAAAAATTTGTGCACTCGGTGGGGGGGGGCCCAGCCAAGCCTGTGCCCTCTCACAGTCTGGGACCAGTCGGGAGATAACAACCTGCTGGCTTAGGCCTGCTCCCGGGTGGCAGAGGGCAGGCCCAATCCCTAAGTGCAGCCCCTGGTCAGGCTCAGAGCAGGGCCGATTGGGGAGTTGGGGCGCCGCCCCGTCATGCACAGAGCAGGGTGGATCGGGAGGTTGCGATGCCACCCTCAGTCACGCTCAGGGTAGACTGATTGGGGGGTTGGGGCACCGCCCCCTGTTACACTCAAGGAAGGGCCGATGGGGAGGTTGCGGGCGCCACCCCCGTCACGCACAGAGCAGGGCCAATCAGGGGGGTTGGGGGGCTCCCCCTTGTCAACTTCAAAAAGCAGGGGCCAAATCAGGGGGGTTGGGGGGGCTGCCCCCTTGTCCCCTAAAAAAAAGCAGGGGCCATTAAGGGGGTTGGGGGGGTTGCCCCCCTGCCACTCAAAAAGAAGGGCCCATCAGGGGGTTTAGGGGGGCTCCCCCCTTTTAACAAAAAGAAGAAGGGCGGAACAAGGGGTTGGGGCGCTGCCCCCTGTCCCCCTTCAGGAAGGGCCAATGGGGGAGGTTATTGGTTTTACCCTTTAACAAACAAGAGCAGGGCCATCAGGGGGGTTGGGGCGCTGCCCTGGTCACTCCAGA
>NW_005871279.1:1609488-1626421 GCF_000147115.1 Myotis lucifugus
TTCTCAACTTTCCTCCCAGCCCCTAAGACTCTATTCCTTAGGGCCAAGGAAAGCTACACACAAACATATATAAATGCGTTCTACTTCAAGGAAACCAGAATAAAAGAGCAATGTTTCCTAAACTTAAATCATTCATATATTACCTTTATGTTTTTTGTCAATACTGAGCACATAGGCATTTTTTTATTCCCTTAAAAAAATTTTAGAGACAGACTACTTACTACAAATGGAAAAACAGTACTAGTATCTGCTTTCATTATATAAGTTCAGTTAAAATAGAACAATTATGTTAAAAAATGAATAACCAAGGTAATGCTGAAGACATTTTAGCACTAAGCTGCTTAATGAGGATTAAAAAAATGAAAATTAATTTACTTGTTGTCCAAGCAAGGCAGGAGAGTGTAAATTAAATGTCCATATTACTTGGGAATCACCAAGAACTTTGTTAGATACTTTAAATCATTTGACTAGTCTTTTCAGCAACACATTTTGTTCACTGGCATCATAGAAAAGATGCCTTAATAGGATCTGTGAACCCATGAACCAGAAGTTGAAACTGGTATCTCATAGGAATTGGATATAAACATACTATAAATTGTGTATATTTCTATATTTTACATTCACAGAGAAATTTCGAAATTTTTAATCATTTAGTATAAGGTCATTGAAGATTCCACCTAAGTTTAATTCTTAGAAATTTAGCAAGCTTGATATTACCTTTCTTTTGTTTCTTAACACAGTGGTAAATAAATATAGCACCATTACTCTGGTCAGTTCTTCACAGACCACCATGAGTCTGTAATGTGCAGAAAGTACACTTTCACATAAGACAGAGTGTAGATGTGCTCAATGACACTCAGAAACACACAACCCTTCTGACTCCTGCTCCTTTCCAGCTTTGTTTCCTAGACACTACCAATAGTCCCATGCTTTGTTAAGGAGCTACAGATGCCCCTGATGTTTAGCCCCAGTTTCTACCTCAGGAAAGATACCATTTCTAAATGTCCATTTCTAAAATACTTCACTTCACCTAGAGTAACATTCAGCCATTCAATCTATGAGCAATGAAGGCAAACATATAACGTTGCAATTATTATAATGTACTTTTCCCTTATAGGCTTTTTCAGAGCAGTTCGCCAGGAACCTGTCCAATTTGGAGAAATCGGTGGTCACACCCAAATCAATTACGTTCAGTGGTATGAATGTGGGACCACAATTCCTGGAAAATGGTAGATGCTGCAATCGTGTTCACAAGTGCCTTGTTTCATCGTGGCAAAAAATAATTGCAAACACTATGGTATTTGTCACATTCATTTAAAGCTGTTCTGTTTACTATGTATAAAAGTTTAAAATCTAATTGATAGCAGTATTGGATGTTTTTATTAGAAAAATTGCTGAGAATATTTATCAGGTTTTAAAAAGTCATTTTAATAAAGCAAGATATTAACAGAGTAACATTTTTCTGGGGAAGCTGGCTCCCTATTCATGGTATTTTAAGAGATTTTTTGTATATTATTTATCACAATGTTGTAATGTTTTGAGATACTTTTATAACAAAATTAACATCAAAAACTAATATACTTTTTAAAAAATGTTTACTTTTATTAATGTGTATTCTTCCTACTGGTGAGTTAATTCCATAAATCTCTCTTTGGTTTAACTTATTAGATCAGATTAACTTTAGCATATATATCTGGGGGTAAAATTCACATGTTTATTTAAACTTCAGTTTTTTAGCAATAATTGAATATCTTTTCTGAATGTTTAAATAAACATTTATGTGAATATACATTGCCTCAAATATTTTTAAATTATTAAAAAGTAAATTTCATTTCAGCTAAAAATAGAATTGAGAATGACATACTGTTTCAAAAATACACATTTTTTCTTACTATACTCAATTATATATTACAATATCTGAATATACTTTGTCAAACTATTCCTTCAAGCAACTGTCTTTGTACTGTTTTTAATATAATTCTAAACAAGTTGTATGAAGAAACTGAATGTGAAGTCTGAGCTCAAAAAGATAACATATGATGAGATCGCTGCCATTTTACAGGATACTTACTACATTTTTACACATAAGACTTCTAGGAATGAATGTATCAGAAGATGTTTTCAGTCTAACTTAACCTGTACTGACTCAGACTCATTTTTATTTAAAAAGGTATTTTCCTCATTTGGAGAGGGAGGTGGGAATGCTGCATTGTTGCCCTCATTCTGAGAGGATCCTTTCAACATGCTTCAATTTTATCAATGCTACATTCTGTACTTTTCAAACAAGTAGAAACTGCAATAAAGAGATATAGTGTTTTTTTAAGACTGAGTTCTTTATTTTTGAATGGTTCATCTCTATAAGGAAAATTACATTTAATCAGGATCTACCAAAATCCCCTTGTATCTTATAATACTGTATCTGTTGTGTTTATGTATTATGCTAATCTATCTTCCTGTGACATCAATTTTAAAGTTTCACCGTTTTAAGCCAATAGTTGTTAAATGCATTTCTTTCAAGTCAGGACAAAAATCAGTTTCTCTGAATAGAAACTGTTCTAAGTTAAACCACCTATACTTTATTTACAAAACATTAGTAAGGATTTGTTTCTCACCTTTTTCTCATGAATATATCATTTTAGTGATTAAATTAAACAAGACCGTTAATTGATTCAATCATCTTTATTAACCTATCAATGTTACATTTTATACATAATATCTAGTTGTCTTTTCAAAGAGATCTATTTTTAGTACATCATGTTAATAGTACAAAGCCAAACAAGATGGCTAAATTTCAACCTAGCATTTTAATAACCTCTGGACAAGGCAAGCTAGAAAGTCAATCACTTTGCACACATAAGAGTAGTGTTCCAAAATTACTAGGAAGCTGCTATACTTTTAAGCAGGGGAGGAAAAAACTTTCATTTTGGTCTTTTTTTGTGTTCTAGCAAGTTATACTCTCAATTAACAGCAACAATGATATCATAAAAAATGCTCTGCTTTTTAAATTTCTGAACTTCAATACAAATTAAAATAAAATAATAGTATTGGAGTCTTTTGGGAGGCAAACAGCTACCAGCTACACTTCATCAATGTAACTGAGCTGCTTTATCGATAACCAGGTCCAGGTTGAGTATAGCCCTGACCAAAGGGAGGACGGTTACGTGCATAAGGGTTAGGCCCACTTGGAGGAGGGGTTATGGTACTTGCAGACTGAGTAAAACCTGGTCTTGGTTGATAGGCCCCGGCTTGGCTTGGAGCCATTCCAGGTTGTGAGGCAGGGGCCACAGTATAATTAGTAGGCTGAGAAGTTTGGGTAGCGTAAGTATGTGGAGGGTAATTGCTCGCCTGGTACTGCTGTGGCTGTTGAGCAGGCAGTTGTTGAGGCTGACCAGAAAAGGCAGCAGCTTGTGCCTGGGAAGTTGCTTGCTGGCCATATCCCTGGAACTGCTGAGGTTGCTGGGGTCCAGTCTGCTGACTATAGCCTGCTGAAAAGGCAAAATAAATAATGTATATACTATATTTTTCTGTTGATAAGAATTTTCCAGAGAAATAGCCTTTACTGTTATGGACCAAAAATGATGAGAAATTTAACAAACTTAATCCTAAGTATTTATATAACAAGTAAGGTAGTAGATTCTACCATGTAATCTTATTTCCAGACTAAATGACATCAAAAATTTTCTAAAAATTTTTTAAACCCATTTATCTTAAATTGAAACCTGTATACATATATTTCTTCACTACCAACTGCTTCTACACTATATAATCCCTGAAAGCATAATTCCTAGTAAAGAGTAAATGCTCAAATGATAAAGCGCAGAATTAATGCAAAAACTAGTCATTAGTCTGGTTTTGAGGAAAGGACTATTTAACAACAGTACCAAATAAAAATACATTAGAGAATTAATATTTTTAAATGAAACAATGGTGCTACAAATACATCTAATTGTGATGCTTTAAAAGTTTAGTCACTCTATAAAAACTAAGCCATTTAAGAATAAACATTAAGTACCCATCTTCACAACCCTTAATATTTTCACTTTTTTAAGATTTGGTATCTGATTTTTTTTTTTTTGCCTTTACAACTCAATATTATGATTTAGCAGTAATAACATAACACACAAAAAGCATACCATATTGCCCCACAAAAGCAAAATCTATATTCATTATTTACTAAGGATATAAATTGTTTTAAAAGAAAAAGTCTGCTTCACTAAAAACTTTTATCTCTACCATGAAACACACCTGCAGCTACTTGCAATGAAACCTCTCCATTGACTGGAATCCTGTCAGCATTAAATACCAGATACATAAGAAAATTATTAAAATATGTACAACCCCGCATTTGAAAAAAAAGGATTGAATGAATTTGTGTATATTCTGAACTCACCTTGAACCTGGGTTCAAAATTTACTCATGAAAGAAACCTTTTTGACATAGTCCATGAATAAAACTGGAAAAAGGTCAGAGGGAAACTGGCAAACCAACAGTGTCAAAAGTGGTCCAATGCTACCACCACCACTTAGTCTCCAAGCGGAGTATTCAGTTGACTATTCCCATATCTCCCAATCAAATTCAAATTAATAGGACTAGTGGGATCAGAAATACAAAGACAATTTCAAAAAAGCTAAATTTTACTCAGAGTGGAGACCCTGACTAAAATCATTAAGAGCAAGCTTAATTTTTAATAACTAAATCAAATATCTAATGCATTTTACTTATATTTCCTAAATACTGAACTAAAGTCAATTCATGATCAAATCTTGAATTTCATACAGTTTCTCCTATCTTCTACATAAAATTTTTTAACTTATTTTTTTACTATAAGATTATGAAGAAACAGACGGACTCAGCTTTTATACTGAAAAGGTCTGTTCAACTTAAGACTGTGAACAAAAAAACAAAAAAAATAAAACAAACAAACAAATAAAAAAAACCTGCCTTTTCATCCTGGCAAAAACGAACCAAAAAATCTAAACTGGCTTTTTCACTAACGAGTCTGGAAACAACTAGATCCTTAATTTTCTCTTAAGAGAGACTGACCCCTAAGGGCCTAAGATGCCATTTTCATTAGCTAACTAGTAGAGTCTTTGACTACAACGTGGCAATACTTCCAAATTATATGTATAGTTTCCCTCAAACCACCATCCCCTCCCTTAAAAAATGACTAACTTTGGTGAAGAAACCAGAAATTATAAGAAATGAAAATTCTGTTTTGAACAAAGGAATAGTGGGGTCGTATGGTCCACAAAGCCTAAAATATTTACTATCTAGCCTTTTATGACAGAAAAGTCTGCCCACCCCTAGCTTGGTTTGAGAATGCAGAATGATACAGAGGAGTAATTAACAGGGAAGTAATTAGCTGGAAAGTCAAGTGCACTGGGTTCTTATCTAGCAACCCCACTGAATGGCTGCATGTGTTTCAATGCACCACAACCACTCCCAACCCTAGTTGCCTCATTTATTAACATGGGTGGATGGGACAAAATCAGTGGTCCCAACCTTGCTGACTTTAGAATGACCTGCAATACTTTCAAAATATCAAAACCTGAGTCCCACAAACTAAATGAAACAAAATCTCTGGGAGGAGGGCCCAGGTGCCTGTAATTTTCAAGAAAAGCTCTCTGGGTGCTTCTAAAGCTCTGAGATTTCTACAAATTACATAATTTGTAACATTTTGATTTTTCTTTAATTTTAAGGATTTGCATCCTAAAAATAACCTTCCCTCAAATATCATAATCCAAGTTTAAATTCATTCCACCTATTTTATACTAGTGGCCTGGTGCACGAAATTCATGCACAGGGGTGGGAAGGGGGGTGTCCCTCAGCCTGGCCTGCACCCTCTCCAATCTGGGACCCCTCAAGGGATGCCCTGTAGGATCGGGCCTAAACCAGCAATCGGACAACCCTCTCACAATCTGGGACCACTAGCTCCTAACTGCTCACCTGCCTGCCTGCCTGATTGCCCCTAACCCAGGGGTGGGCAAACTTTTTGACTTGAGGGCCACAATGGGTTCTTAAACTGGACGGGAGGGCCGGAACAAAAGCATGGATGGAGTGTTTGTGTGAACTAATATAAATTCAAAGTAAACAGCATTACATAAAAGGGTACGGTCTTTTTCTTTTTTAGTTTTATTCATTTCAAACGGGCCGGATCCGGCCCGCAGGCCGTAGTTTGCCCACGGCTGCCCTAACTCTCTGCTGCCAGCCTTCTCGCCCCCAATTGCCCCTCCCCCCATCAGCCTGATCACCCCCAACTGCCCTCCCCCTCCTGATCACCCTTAACCGCCTCTGCCTCGGCCCCACCACCATGGCTTTGTCCAGAAGGTCTCCTAGAAGGTCTCCTGGTCTAATTAGCATATTACCCTTTTATTAGTATAGATAATTAAAAACTAGCAGCTACAAGTTAAATCACTATACAGCAAATACAATCCAAATAAAAACTGCTGTGTGTGTTAAGATATGTCAAACTGCAATTAATGATAGAATTTTGTAGTCTAGTTCAGGGACAGGCAAGCTTTATTTTCTGTAAAGGGCTAGAGAGTAAATATTCTACATCTTATGGCCTACTAGAGGCCTGGTGCATGAATTTGTGCACCAGTGGGGTCCCTTGGCCTGGCCTGTGGGATTGGGCCGAAACCGGCTCTCCAACATCCCCCAAGGGGTCCCAAATTGCAAGAGGGCACAGGCCAGGTCAAAGGAACCCACCAGTGCACAATCAGGGCTGGGGAGGAACGTGGGAGGTTGGCCAGCCAGAGATGGACCGCAGGAGGGCTCCAGAGCATGTCCGGCCCATCTTGCTCAGTCCTGATCAGCCGGACCCCAGCAGCAAGCTAACCTACCATCTGCCCCCTGGTGGTCAGTACACGTCATAGCGAGCGGTTGAGCGGCCTTAGCATATCATTAGCATATTACACTTTGGTTGAATGGACAACCGGACGACGAGACACTTAGCATATTACGCTTTTATTATATAGGATGATCTCTGTTGCAACTATTCAATTCTGCCATTACAATGCCAAAGCACCAATAGACAGTACAAAAATGAATGAGTGCAGATGTGTTCCAATAAAACGTTATTCACAAAAATAGGCGACAAGCCATATTTGGCCTGTGGGTTATAGCTTGCTGACTCCTACTCTAGTTTTTACTACAAAACTCCATAAAATAGAAATTAGGCAAGATTCAGATAAACTGATTGTAGCTGAAATTTGACACTTAAATGTTTCATTGTAAAACAAGAGTTGAACATGAACTCTCTAGCAAATGTAAAAATTACCTGAATTGTTATAATCACTATGTTCAAACTATACTAAAGTGATTTATCATATTTAAGTATGGATAATCTTCAATGGTCAGATGATAAAATCTCCAGGATGTCTATTCAAAACAACTATATTTAATGTTCTTAATTGCCTGAATTAGGTTTTAAACAATTCTAATTTTTTTTTACCTGTTTTTGGTATTCCTATATACTTCAGAGAAATTTAAAAACCTAAGTCGCTTAATTTGCTTCTTATTTACAGGGCTGGGCAAAAGTAGGTTTATAGTTGTGAATATACAAAACAGAGTTAATAAAGCTATTATAATAATCATAACCTGCATGTCTTTTCCATACAAACCATGGTAAGCCTACTTTTCCCCCACCCTGTATTAAGATCACCTTTCCATGTATGAGGGAACTATGAGTATTAATATTTTTACAGACACTAAGAGTATACTGGGATTATGAGTTACATTAATGAAGTGAAAAAACCTTCCATTTTTGCAATCTAAGTTACCTAAGGGTAAGCTGATCACATCAGTAGGAGATAGAAATGTATTAAAAACTTTTTTATACTATGAGTTATTATAGAATCATCTACTATGACTGCTATGACTGTTTTACTTGACCACTGAAAAACTGAAATGTTGATTTACAATAAAATATTTATACAAAATATTTAAAAGAAATTTTATTTCCCTAATAAATAAATACCACCTGCTATGACAATGTAAGTATTACAAATCAAGGAATTAAGAGGAAAGGATTAATGTTTAGTGAGAATAGCAAGAGCTCAAAAACCATGAGCCAGATCCTTCTGGACACCTGCTCACCTGAATACTGAATGCCATACTGCTGTGCTGGCTGAGGTGGTGCCTGTGGCTGCTGAGCACCATAACCAGCCTGCTGTGGGTACTGCTGATACATCTGACCTAAAAAAGACAAGAAAGAGGCAGGTTTAACTCAGTAGAAAAACAATACTTTTAAGGCACATTTAATTCTCTGCCCATCCAAACACATAAACATACTGAGTAACAAAGGCAGAAGAATGTTTGTTTCCCTTTAAATGTCAATGAATAGACATTTAACAATTTAATGAAAATTTAACAAGTGTTTTCAAACCCAACTACCAATAGGTATGTACTGCTAATGTTCAATAAAAATCAAGTGAATCAAAAAATAAAAATCTAAGAGACACACATTAATAGCTCCCATATCTTTCCTAAAACACTGTATTTGTCATCTAAAGGTTTGAACCTTTTTTTGGTTACCATATGAATGGACTCTTTGGTAGCAAGGAATTACAGTACATGATATCTTTCATTCCGGACCTCAAAGACAACTTTGGCATTTTGACAACAGTTTGCTTTTCCATCATCTGAAGATCCTAGCCAATCACGTGGAATCTGATAAAGCCTAAATAGTTCCTCAATGAACTTTTTAATAATGGTAGACCTGTTTAACACTGGGGATGTGTACTTGGAAATGAGAGTACTATTTATGTCAGTAGACTACAGTTCCTACAGAGAAACCCTTCAGACACTTTTATTACCTGTGATTTCCAAACAAGTTTTTCTTGATTCATGTCTTTATCATCTTTACTACTTTACAGTTGTTCTAATGGTGGATTTATCTCAATCTAATGCTTAGAGCTCTCATTCTAATATCTAGATAGTATTTAAATCTTTAAAATTTCATGTTGACTAATGCTTTCAAAAATATTCAAACTATCTAATGTTGATCAAAAGACTGGGAATAGCCTGCCTAGTGTGGCTCAGTTGGGTGCACATCATTCCATGCACCAAGAGTTCGCCGGTTCAATTAGGGTCAGGGCACATGACCGTGGCACATGTGGGCTCTATCCCCAGTAGGGGGTGTGCAGGAGACAGCTGATAGATGTTTCTCTCTAATCAATGTTTCTATCTCTCTGTCCCTCTCCCTTCCTCTCGCTCTAAAATCAATAAAAACATATTTTTTAAAATGACTATGGTAAAATAGCATACTTTTGGCAGAAAGAGACAACTACTAAAAAAAGTCAACGCAGCATCCAGTGCCACTTTAACTGTAATTGAAGTGCAGCAGGCAGCCAGCTCTCACTTGCTTCTGTTGCTGAAAATACATCTTACCACCACATGGCGCCTTTATACAAATAGTTAGAGCACCACCTAGTGTTTGTTTTCAAGTGAAATGTGTACTTTTAAAGGTCCTTTTATATATGGGCAATTCACAGAACCAACATTTAAATATCTGGAAGGCACCCTAGAGATCAGTAACTACAATAATTCTCACACATTTATCCACAGGGAATATGTTCCAAATGGATAACTGAACCACGGAGAGTACCCAACTATATATACATATATAATGTTTTTTCTATACATAGCTATGCTATAGTTTAATTTATAAACTAGGCACAATAACAGATTAATAATAACTAATAATAAAATAGAACAAATATGACAATATACTGGAATGTAAGTTATGGGAATGGCTTTGGGACCATTATTAAATAAAATAAGGGTTACTTGAACACAAAGCACTGGGATAACACGACAGCAGGTATAACCACATACAGTGTGGGTATACTGAACAAAAGAATGACTCATATCCTAGTTAGAATGACTCAAGATTTCATCCCGCTACTCAGAACAGTGCATAATTTAAAAATTACAAATTATTTATTTCTGCAATTTTCCATTTAATATTTCAGACCACAGTTGACTGCGGGTAACTCAAACTGCAGAAAGAAAACTATGGAAAAGGGGAAACTACTATACTTAGCCAATCTGCAGAACTCCAAGAGTATAAATGAGGCACCTCAGTGCCTGCTGTCCTGTGCTTGTGGCACAATTCCCTTCACATATGGCAGCAACTTTTAACTGGTGTGCCACAAGACTTTTTAAAACATGCAATACCTGACTATTTAGTTAGGGACACTGACCTCTTTTCCCTTAGAGTCCAGTGGTTCTCAACCTTCTGGCCCTTTAAATACAGTTCCTCATGTTGTGACCCAACCATAAATTGTTTTCGTTGCTACTTCATAACTGTAATGTTGCTACTGTTATGAATCGTAATGGAAATATCTGATATGCAGGATGGTCTTAGGCGACCCCTGTCAAAGGGTCGTTCGACCGCCAAAGGGGTCGCGACCCACAAGTTGAGAACTGCTGCCTTAGACTGTCAAATAAAAAAATGACAACAGCCAACACAACAATAGCTATCTGGTGTGAATGCCCTATCCTGAACCACAAATATATGTCATATAATACAGCTGCATCTTATTGGTAACATCACAGATTAAGGTTGTATCTGATTGGTTAATTCTTGGTACCAGAAATCCTTATATGGGCACCTGATTTTTTTAAAAGTCACTTTGGAGCAAAAATAGTAGATAATTACTACCATTATAGTTTTTGTAAATAAATCAAAATTATACTTATTTTTTGTCAGGTCAGCAAAAAATCTATTTCTTGGTGTGCTAAAGAATTGTAGTAATTAGTTTATGTGTGCCATGAGATAGAAAAGATTGAAAAATCGCTGACATATGGCAATGACCCCCTTTTTATCATAATATTGTAATACTGAGCTTACAAGTTATATTTCATTCAGAATTAGATTTTCTTTTAAAACTACTAGTTTAGTCCAATTTTCACAATTTACAGTGAGAGAATATCAAAACCCACAGAGTAAATTACCATCCAAGCACACATCATCTAAAGAAAAAAAGTTTGATTTTAAAATACACTTTTTTTCCTCAAAAGACATTATTAACAGAACTACCCTTAAGATAAATATACTTTACTTCTATTTTTAAAATATTTTTAAATTACGAAAGTAATACACAGTTGCATAAGGGAGAAGGGAGAAGAAAGAAAGTAGCACCTAAATTAAAAGTATCACCTCAATGAGTCACCTCTGACCCCAGGGTCATCACTGACTGTTATGAATCCTTCCAGATCTTTCACCTTGTGTTTTATTCACATAAATACTTTCTTAGGTTCTTTTTTCTTTTCAATAATCAGAAGCATACATAACATATTGTTCTGTTTGGTGGTGGTGTTTTTTTTACCCCAAAATATACCAATCAAAATCTTTCCCTCCTGTGTTCATAGCATGAATACAAGCATTTACCATTACCAACAATGCTGCAATAAATATTTCTGCATGTGTACTTTTCTGCACATGTGCTCAAAGCTCTATTTTACCTTCACTCTGACCTGCTTGTGTCTGAGCTCCTGTATATGGTGGCTGCTGTGGCTGAACTCCAGGGGGATGAGCTGCGGAGGAGGAGGAAGCAATGCTGTCAGGCGTTCCTGAACGGTCTTCTGCAGGAGCACTGGGTGGCCCTGGATGGTCATAAAAAGTCAGTTCAATTTCTAATGCAAGACTATTCCCCAGCAAGCTCAATTCATAAGTATGGTTAAAAGAGACTAAAAATAAAAGCACTACAGAATAAACATAAACGTAAATGCAGCATTTTACATTTAATATATATATTTTATTCCTTTGCTCCAGTCTCTTAAGAATCCACAGCTACAACGGGAAATCCTTCCCTATAAAGTGCAGAGTGCTGTATTTCTGAGTAGTAACCGCCCCCTGCAAAAACCAAAACTCATCTCTGCAATACCAATGTCCTCCACATCATGCGATCTAGTTTGTAGGTCAATCAAAAGTAAAATTTCATTCTTTAATGGGTCGGCACTGCCCATTAAAGAAAATACAACCCTATAGTTTGGTATTTAAGGATACAAACACTATTTCTCACAATTCCTTCTCACATGCCCCCTTCAGCTAAACTAATCTATTCCCTATTCCACCAATATATGTATTTTTTCTGCCTGCATTTCACTTACCACTATCCCTCCACTGTCCCATTTTCACGCATCTAAATACGACAGTCTTTAAAACTCAGTTATAACTCCACAGTTCTAGTAACACTTCTTCACCCATAAATACTTTTCCTCTTGTGAACTTCTATAGAGCATACTTTTATTATGACTCTTACCAACTTCTGTCTTGCATTTCTGAGTAGATTCCATCTTCCCTCTTACTACAAGCTCTTTGACCAGGTTCCTTTTTGATTCTTTTCATCTGCCTCACAACCCATACCTCTCTTATCCATGGAGCTACTCATATTGTTCCAAATCATAAACAAAGCAGTAAATGGAGAAAATTCACTAAAGTTCCAATAATGTGACAGTCAAAAAAGACATTCTGAAGACAACTCGTGATATGTTTACTCCTTTAAGTTCTTTTTGTTTAGAAAATATAGGAGAGTGGTTAAAAGCACAGGTTTTGGAGGCAGACTGCCTAGGATTGAATCCTAGTACTTCCACTTAGTAACTGTGTAACTCTGGGCATGTTACTTAATCTTTTTCTGTGCCTCAGTTTCCTCATCTGTACAAAAGAAATACTAATTCCTACTCCATAAGGTTCCTGGAAGAATAAGTTACAACTGTTTATAAAAGTGATTATTTAGCAAGAGCTTATTAAAGTATTACCACTCACAAAGCTCCACATAAGTACTTGCTTGCTATTGCCAGCAGACTAATTTCCCTGAGGGCAAACACCTAACCCTGGCACTAATATATCCCAGAACTTAGCACTGTGTTAGGCACACAGTTGGCAGCTAACAGTCCAGATTTGATGAGAACCTAAACTAGGATTAACAGCAGTGGTAATACAAGAGAAACTGATGATTACCAGAGTAAAATGGCTGACTGCTCCTGTGTGCCTCCCATTTCACTGACACCTACACACATGTAGACAAATTCATACACACATCCCTCCTATAAAAAACACTGTTATTATCCTTAAAAAATGTATTACTTTGACTGCTCTTTTCTCCCTTGCATGTAATTAATGTACATTATCCAATCTGTAATAGTTCATCCCTCCTTCCCTGTCCATTCACTATTATAGCTGAGTTTTTCACCACATCATACCGGAATAACTACAAAGTATTCTGACATGTTTTCAATGTGTATAGTTTTTGTATTTCAACACGCAAAACTACCAGAAAAAATGGTCTGCAAATAATGTGATTGTATTAACCATAATATTCTGGTCTGGCACATAATATATTCTAATAAAAATTTTAAGACTGATCTCATATATAATTATTTACTCCTCTCTCTGGCATTTCTTGAAGCTTTAAATATAAGAAGCTGTAATATTAACTCATTTCAGTTGCTTTAAAAATGTGTTTTTCAGCTGTGTCATTTGTCTATAGTCTTCTTTTGTCAAGAACATACATCATATATAAATATGAGTCTCTTCAGAATTTTACAATTCTCTCTAGTGAATAATCTCATAAAAGTATCAAAGAAAAATAAAATTAACAGACTGAATCTTACATTTCTAGTTAATAATGGCAAAGTAAACTAGTCGGGTAAACCCTTCCACAGGTAACAACTAAAAACCTGAACAAAATAAAAGAAAACAACCATTTAAAAATCATTGAAAGTCAACCAAATGTCTGCAAAAATCAGAAGAGTTTACCCCCAGTGGGATTACAATGGGAAAGAAATGCAAGCCTTGACCTCCGCAACTCAAAGAGAAAGCCACAGTGTTAACTTCATGGCTAGTCAAGCACCTAGAAATCTGAAGGCAAAATCCTTAAAGTAAGAGACCACCAACAAAGGAGACCAAAAATCTGAGTATAAACCAAGTCCCAAATTCCTAGCTGACCAGAGTTAGGAGTAGGGCAAGAAACAGCCAAAAGGGCTCAGAAAAAAAACAGCTCCTAGAGCTGAAAGAACTGAGCAGAGATGTCAGCTGCCATAACTCCGTGGGAAGACAAAATAAGCAATTTGAGTCCATACAAGTTAACTCCCTGATAGAGCAACAGTAACAAAAAAATTCTCAAAAGAACCAAAAAGAATGCCAAGTCATTACAACATATTAACCATGCTGTCCAGTTTTCAAACACTATCAGGCATACAAAATATAGAAAAAATGTGCCCATACTCAGGGGAAAAAGGCAGGCAAAAGAATGTGACTCAAAATTGGCCCAGATATTAGATATAGACATACATTTCAAAGCAGCTATTATAAATATTTTTGAAGAACTAAGTAAAATTACATTCAATGAGTTAAAATGAAATAATCTTAATGAATGTAAAGGTAAGCAATCTCAACAGAAAAAAATAAACTATAAAAAGAACCAAATGGAAACTTTAGAGCTAAAAGCAAAAAAGAATTCTCTAGAAAGGTTCAATAGCAGAATGGAAATGGCAGAAAGAACCAGTGAACTTGAAGCGAGTTCAATAGAAATCACCTCAACTGAAGAATAGAGAGAAAAAACAGTGAAGAAGAAAAAAAAGAAACTCAGAGACCTATGGGACAATATTAAGCTCTCCAATGTATGTGGAACCCCAAGAGAAAGAAACAAAAAAATGTTAAAGAAATAAAATATAAAAAGGAAGAAATCACAGTATAGGTGTTATTATAAGATTTAAAATATTCATATAGCCTCCTGGTGTTGCTCAGTGATTAAGCACTGACCTATGAACCCAGGCGGTCACGGTTCAATTCCCAGTCAAGGGCACATGCCAGGGTTTTGGGCTTGATCCCCAGTAAGGGGCATGCAGGAGGGAGCCGATCAATGATTCTCTCTCATCACTGATATTTTTCTCTCCTTCTCCCTTCCTCTTTGAAATCAGTAAAAATAATTTTAAAAAGTATATTCATATAAAAGCACTTTCTATACTAAAGCAATTTAACCAGAAATATACATTTAAATTTCTCTAATTTCTGATCAGAAGAGAGACCAAGACAGTAAATATAATTTAATCATGAAACAAATATGAAACGATATTATTTTTAAAAAATAAGATTTCTGATTTATTTCCAAAATTGATAAAATTTACCTAAACCAAATAGTGGTTATTCTATGAAGAGGAGTTTTCTACTAACTGGGAGAGGGTATGAGAATGCTTTCTGGGAACTGGAAATCACCTACATCTTGATATAGTTGGGGTTTTTTTAGATGTATACATATGTAAAATTTACTGAGCCTTAAGATTTGTGCACTTCACTATATCCAAATTATCCTTCTATTAGAGAAGAAAAGGTACGGAAGGAAAGTGAGATCAAATGAAGAATGGGAGGAAGGAACTAACTTACCTGAAACCTGATCATCTGTTAAGCCAAACGCTGACATGACATTTTTACTGATTTCATCTTGGTTTTTTAAAGGATCAAAAGCTGACATACTTGCTGCCATAACCTGAGTAGACTGTTTTCCAGAAGAATCAGAAGCAGCAGGCTTTTCTTCCCTACCATCCATAGTATCTATAAGAGGGAAAAAACAAAAACTTGTTTCCATTTTATCTATACTAAGGGCTAACAAAAAGAAGATAGGGAAATACAGGGTGGGGAAAAAGTTGGTTTACAGTTGTGAGCGCACTAAACAGTTTATTCTTGTATTATTATTTATTCATTACTATATTATTTCCCATACAAGCAACTATAAGCCTACTTTTGCCCACCCTGTATATAAGTATATATAGTGTGGAATGTTAACAGTATTTCTGAACACAAGATTAGAGATCATTCTACTTTCTTCTTTATACTTATTTACATTTTTAATTTTAAAACTAGAAAAAATAGTGAAAAAGAAACACAAGATAAATAACACCTTTTTCAAAAAATTATATCAACATTTTTCCCTAAAGATTATCAGATGAAAAAATATATATAAGCTCCTTAACAAACAGAGAAAAAAATTTTACTTTTTTTTAGTTCTTGGAGCCCCAAGACCTATACCCTAATATCAGACACATACTGAACACTTATTTATTTTGTAAAAGGAGAAGATATTAACTAAAGTTACAATTATCAATGTTTATGTTTTATTTCTACTTGTCTACTGGTCTATTACCAGATTACATGGAAATCCCAAGCCAACCAATACACTAAAAACATTTTAACTTGCTTTGTTTTTGTTTCAAATACTTATTTAATTAAATCCTTACAGACGAAATGAAATGTGTCTGGGATCTGCTCAAAATAATATGGGAGGAGTGGAAATATGGTGGAGTATAGATGACATGATGATGACTATGACTTGAGGTTGGGTGTAGGTTCACGGGATTCATTTCAGTATTATGACTACTTTTATATATGTTTAAATTTTTCCATAATATGCTATTTTTAAAATGGAAAAATAAAATTTAAACATTATGAGCAGGCTACTTTTAAACCATTTTTTTCTTCTAAGGATACTAAGGTACTCAATAGGTATGTATACTACTACTTTGTAAAAGTAAAGGGATTCAAGAATAACCCACATTTTACAAATAGGAACCTGAGGTCAAGACAAAGAAAGATATAAAAACAGAGCAAAATATACAAGTAAAAAGAATATTGCTAACGATTTACTCAATTAACAGTTAGTAATCAATTTTTTTCTGTTACCAAGCAAGTAAATAAACATGTTATTAGATCACATCTTTAATCAAGAAAAATTTACAGTGGGGCCTTGACTTACGAGTTTAAATCGTTCCGAGACCGAGCTCGTTAAGGAGCTCGTTAACTCAAATTACTCTATCAACTCAATGCAAAAAATCGGCGGAGAGACAGCTGGTATCTCAAAAAACTCGTTAGCCTGGACACTCGTAAGTCAAGGCCCCACTGTATCTTGTAAAAAAAATATAAGTACTAAGG
>NW_005871279.1:1626590-1643247 GCF_000147115.1 Myotis lucifugus
CCCGCCTACTAGTTGCTCCATTAGCTAGCTGCTAGAGCTATTGTAACAGACCAATCAGTATCTAAGGTAGCCTATGCATTATCTGCTTCATAGAGAAAGCAAGTGTCCAAGAACCACTGCAAAGGTAGAGCACTGAAAATCATACATAGCTGCATATTTCTGTCAGTTCCAAATTTACTGATAAATCTTGTTTCATCTGAATATAAATAGTACATGTCATCTGTAAGATGGGAAAAAAACTAATTTTTCTTTGCATATTTTAATTAAAAATTGTGTTTAAGATAAACTTTATAGTATGACATTAGAATATACTAATCTAGATTTTTTTTTTAATCCTCACCTAAGGATCTTTTTCCCATTGATTTTTAGACTGAGTGGAAGGGAGGGAGAAGTGGGAGAAAGAGAGAGAAAGAGAAAGAGAAACACCGATTGGTTGCCTCCCACTCACACGCTGGGCTGGGGATGGATCCTACAACCAGAGGTTATGTGCCCTTGACCGGGAACCCCTGACTAGGAATAGAACCCATGACCCTTTGGTCCAGCGCTCTAACCACTAAGCCAAACCAGCCAGGGCTAGAATTATTTTTTACTTGAAACTACTTGCATATCAATTGAAATGAAATGATTTCAATTCCTAAGGTTCATTAACTATTATACTGAAAAGGATTCAAGAATCTAAGGCAGCGGTTCTCAACCTGTGGGTCACGAACAATGAAAATACATCCTGCAGATCAGATATTTACATTACGATTCATAACAGTAGCCAAATTACAGTTATGAAGTAGCAACGAAAATAATTTTATGGTTGGGGGTCACCACAACATGAGCAACTGTATTAAAGGGGCGCGGTATTAGGAAGGTTGAGAACCATGAAAAATGACCTATGTCACAAACCCAGAAGTCTAAAACTAGACTCAGTCACCAAGAAAGCATTTTAAAAATGGGATTCTAGGTCCTGCTCTCCAGGCCTATAATAAGACCTAGGAATCCTATCTAATAAAGAGGGAATATGCTAATTGACCTTCACACTGTCACAAAGATGGCAGCGCTCACAACCAATGAGGGAATATGCTAATTGACTGCCTGCCCTCAAAGATGGCAGCGCCCACAGCCAATAAGGAGGGAATATGTTAATTGACTGCCCCACCCTCAAAGATGGTGGTGCCCACAGCCAATAAGGAGGGAATATGCTAATTTACTACCACACCCTCAAAGATGGCAGAGCCCACAGCCAATAAGGAGGGAATATGTTAATTGACTGCCACTCCCTCAAAGATGGTGGTGCCCACAGACAATAAGGAGGGAATATGCTAATTTACTACCACACCCTCAAAGATGGCAGCGCCCACAGCCACAAGATGGCCAGCAGGGGAGGGCAGTTGGGGGCGACCAGGCCTACAGGGGAGGGCAGTTGGGAGCAACCGGGCCGGCAGGGGAGAGCAGTTGGGGGTGACTGGGCAGTTGGGGGCAACCGGGCCGGCAGGGGAGGGCAGTTGGGGGTGACTGGGCCACCAGGGGAGGGCAGTTGGGGGCGATCGGGCTGGCAGGGGAGGGCAGTTGGGGCAATCAGGCCGGCAGGGGAGCAGTTAGGTATCAATCAGGCTGGCAGGGGAGTGGTTAGGGGGTGACCAGGAGGGCAGGCAGGTGAGCGGTTGGGAGCCAATAGTCCCGGATTGTGAGAGGGATGTCCGACTGCCGGTTCAGGCCCTATCCCACAGGGAATGGGCCTGAACCGGCAGTCGGACATCCCCTGAGGGGTACCAGATTGGAGAGGATGCAAGCTGGACTGAGGTACACCCCCCAGGGCACAAATTTCATGCACCAGGCCTCTAGTTGGTATAATAAAATCCCCCGACAATCCTGATGAACAGCCAGGTTTGGGAATACACATATGAATACTAGTAAAGGCAAAAATAAAAACATATGACAATGGGAGTGCCATCTGAACTCCTACTGAAGAGTGTGTGTTTTTTTTTTATTCTGCAAAAAGATGTAAGAAGGATGTTTTTTAAAAAAGTGGAATCACGGTCTACCATTTTCAGGAATACTGGTGGAAGGCCCTGGTTCGCCAGGTGGTTCCAAGCAATCCAATAAGCGATTCACTTTATTTCGAAGTTCTATGAGTTCTCGACGGAGATATTTCACCTGACTTGATTCAAGGGGTCTTGGTTGGCCATTAACTGGAATAAAAGAATTAATTTGGTGAAAATTAGGAAATGTTTTTGAGTAAGTATATTGACAGAATAATATGCACTAAGAAAAGATAAATATAATTTCTTTAAAAAGTGAAACAAAATCAAACAAAATCAAACAAGATACTTATTAATGTCATCTGAATGGTAACTATTTTTAAGGAAAGAATTATTTATTGCTAATAATTTACTTTTTGGAAAAAATACATATTCATTAGTCTTTGCTGATGCCATATCTATGGCTTATGATCACACTCTTTAAAAAGGTTTCTCGTAAGAATTTAATGACAGTAAAATAAATTAAAACCTATAGAAAGCTCTGGTATCATTTCTTTAAATCTTTATTATTGAGAGTATTACAGATGTCCGCCTTTTTCCTCCATTGCCCACTCCTCCCGGTTCCCATCCCACCCCAGGCCTTCACCCTACTGTCTGTGTCTACAGGTTATATATATATATCCCTAATATGCAAATACACCAAATAGGGGAACAACTGGTCACTATGATGTGCGCTGACCAGCAGGGGGTGCATGTGGAACATGGAGGGCATCGGTTGCTGCGGGATGGTGGAGCAGGTGAGCGGAGGCACCAGACCAAGGCAGGGGCACCAATCGCTGTCATTGGGGAGAGCCTCTGGTGGTTGCTGAAAATTCTTTGCTCCTGCACGCCGCAGTCCCGCTGCCTGCTTGCACCTGCTGCCAGCAACAGCCCCACTCGCACCCAGCACCGGCCCCGATTGCTCAGCGCCGTCAGCAGGTGTGAGCAGTGGCTTCCGTCCCTGATCACCCTTCAGGGCTTCTCCACCTCCCCCCTGCTCCTGAAGAGTAATCAGGGCCAGCAGCCGCCACTCACACCTGCTGCCAGCGACAGCCCTGCTCACACCTGCTGCCAGCACCCGGCACCGGTCCCAATTGCTCGGCACCATCAGTGGGAGCGAGCAGCAGCTGCTGCCCCGATTGCCCCTGAGGGCTTCTCCACCTCCCCCTGGTCCTGAGGGGCAATCAGGGTAGCAGCTGCCACTCACACCTGCTGCTGGCGCCAGATCCAAATCACTTCGCATCATCAGCAGGTGCGAGCAGGGCTGGCACCCTCAGTGCCTGGGAGCAGCAGCGGGGCTGCAGGCAGACAGGAGACTGGGGGCTGTGGCGGGAGGGGCCAGGCAGGGGCACGGAGGATGGGTCGAAACTCGCCCGTGCCCACCGCAGCCTTACGACCCACAGCTCCTTTCAAGGTGCACGAATTCATGCACTGGGCCCCTAGTATGTATATAAGAACTTTAGTTAATCTCTTCCACCCCCTCCCTCTCTAAGATTCATCAGTCTGTTCCATGTTTCCATGCCTCTGATTCTGTTTTATTCATCTGTTTATTTTGTTCATTAGATTTCTTGTTCACTTATTTTGATTTTTATATTCAATTGTTCATAGATAGGTATTTGTTGCCATTTTATTGCTCATATTTTTTTCTTCTTTTTTGTTACCACTTTATTGTTCATATTTTTCCTCCTCTTTCTCCCCCTCCTTCCCCCATCTCTCCTTCCTCCTCCTCCTCTTCCTCCTTCTACAATATCCTTTGCCCTAGCTGGTATGGCTCAGTGGATAGAGCATTGGCCTGCAACTGAAGGGTCCCATAACCCTCCTCCTCCTCTTCTTAAAGAATACTCTTCACCTTAGCTGGTTTGGCTCAGTGGATAGAGCATTGGCCTGCAGACTTACGGGCCCTGGGTTCAATTCCATTCAAGGGCACATGCCCGAGTTGCAGGATCAATCCCCAGTAGGGAGCATGTAGGAGGCAGCCAATCAATGATTCTCATCATTGATGTTTCTCTCTCCCCCTCTCCCTTCCTCTCTGAAATCAAGAAAAAAAAAAATATGTGAATACCCTTCAACATTTCATGTAATACTGGTTTGGTGGTAATGAACTCCTTTAGCTTTTCTTTTGTCTGTGAAGCTCTTTATCTTCAATACTAAATGATAACTTTGCTGGATAAAGTAATCTTGGTTGTAGGTTCTTGCTATTCATCACTTTGAATATTTCTTGCCACTCCCTCTAGCCTGCAAAGTTTCTATTGAGAAATCAGCTGAGAGTCGTATGGGCATTCCCTTGTAGGTAACTAACTGCTTTTCTCTTAATGCTTTTAAAATTCGCTCTTAGTCTTTAATTATGATGCGTCTTGGTGTGGGCCTCTTTGGCTTTCTCTTGATTGGGACTCTGTGCTTCCTGCCCTTGTAAGTCTATTTCTTTCACCAGGTAGGGGAAGTTTTCTATCATTTCTTCAAATAGGTTTTCAATATTTTGCTGTCTCTCTCCTCCTTCTGAAACCCCTATAATGTGAATGTTGGTATGCTTGAAGTTGTCCCAAAGGCTCCTTACTATTTTCATATTTTTGGACTCTTTTTTCTCTTTGCTCTTCTCATTAGGTGTTTTTTGATTCCTCATATTCCAAATTGTTAATTTGATTCTCAGAATCCTTACTCTACTGTTGAATACCTGTAAATTATTTTTTATTTCAGTTAGTGTATGCTTAATTTCTGACTGGTCCTTTTGCATGTCTTTGAAATTCTAAGATCCTTGAAAGTCTAAGTCCCTTGAAGCTCTCATTAAGATCCTTGAGCAACTTTATAACCATTATTTTGAACTCTGTTATCAGTAGTTTGCCTTCTTCCATTTCTTTCATTTGTGACATTTTTCTTTGTCTCTGTATTTTGGCTGCTTCCCTGTGTTTGTTTATATGTATTAGGTAGAGCTGCCATGTCTCCTGGAATTGTAGAGTGGCCTTGTGTAATAGGTGTCCTGTAGGGCCCAGTGGCTCAACCTCCCTAGCCACCTGAGTTGAGCACTGTAGGTACACCCCCGTATGGGCTGTGTGCAGTTTTGTTGCATTTGAGCCTTGATTGCTCAGGCCAATTGCCTATGAGGACCAGCTGCAACTACAGTGGAAGAGCTATTGTGCAGGAGACACCCCTATGGAGCAGGACTTGCTTCAGTGAAGCTTTGGTGCTCACTGAGTCTGCCCCAGGAGAGTGTCGCTTATGGATGTGTAGAGTTGTAGTCTGGTATGGCTTAAAGCTGTCCACCAGGTGCACTGGCTCTGGGGCCTCCTAGGAGTTTCAAAGTCAGCCACTGCCTGGGGCCACCCAGCAGGAACTAAGAGAGATCTGCAGATGGTCGCTACTAGTATTGGGCTTGGAAGTGCCCAGGAAAGTCCAGCTGTGAAGCAACGCAGGCTGGTCCTAGTGCTGGTTCTTGGGCCTCTTATTGATAGGTTTGGGGCATGCTGATGCCAGCTGCTGCTTGTTTCAGAGATTTTAGGAAAGTCTGAAGCTGGAGCCAGAACAGCCACCCTATATAATAATCCTATATAATAAAAGGGTAATATGCAAATTGACCCTAATAGTGGAACGACCGAGAATGACCAGTTGCTATGATGCACACTGACCACCAAGGAGAAGACAACACAGGAGCTGCTTCCTGGTGGTCAGTGCGCTTCCACAGAGGGAGCACCGCTCAGCCAGAAGCCGGCTCACGGGAGCATCTCCCGCCTCTGCAGCAGCACTAAGAATGTCTGACTGACGGCTTAAGCCTGCAGGTGGACATCCCCCAAGGGGTCCCAGACTGTGAGAGGGTGCAGGCCGGGCTGAGGGACCCTCCCCCCCCCCAACCTGAGTGCATGAATTTTCATGTACTGGGCCTCTAGTCTATAATAATAAAAGCATAATATGCTAATTAGACTGGACATCCTTTCAGACGAAGCTGGGAGTGCAAGGGAAGCCTGGGTCCTGGGTGCCTGCCAGCAAGGGAAGCCCGGGTCCTGGGTGTCAGAGGAAAGCCAGTGCCAGCAGCCAGGGGAAGACCCACCTACTCTTGCATGAATTTTGTGCATCGGGCCTCTAGTTTATATAGAAAAGCAGCTGCAAACAGCTTGGGTGGGGTGGCAAATTGGATGGGGCAAGATCCCAGGGGATCACCAGGGCAGAGGGAACAATGTGGGCCAGGATGATGGAAACTCAGATATGGCTACCAGTCATCTGTGACGGGGGAGGTCCAAGCACAGGAACAATGACCCCTGTGAGCACCCCCATCTAGGAGAAAGCTGCCCCTGAGTTCCTTCCCTGATACCAGACAATCAAGTTCCTCCCCATATGTCCCTGGGTCCCCCAAAGCTGCTACCCGGCACTGGGAAGCAGAGGAAGTGGGATGTGTAAGTTGCCCACCCTTTATGAGGAATGCTGGGTCTCCAGCAGCCTCCATGTCACTCAGCCACAATCCCCGCTGGTTTTTATAGCCTGAAGTTACGGGGACTTCTCTTCACAGTACTGGAACCCTGGGCTGGGAGTCTGGTGAGGGGCTGGGAACCCTTGCTTCTCATAGGAAGCCTCTGCAACTCTGCAACCACAATAGCTCTCCCTATTAAAAAAAAAAAAAAAACACCACATGGGTGTTGGACCAGCCTGTTCCGCACCTCCGCCCCTCCTACCAGTCTTGAGGTGCTTTCTCCTTTACTTCTCTAGTTGTAGGACTTCCACTAAGTCAGATTTCAGGCGATTTTGAATGATGGTTGTTCTGTATTTTCGTTGTAATTTTGATGTAGTTGTGGGAGGCAGCAAGTACCAGTGTTTACCTACACCTCCATCTTGGTTCTAATAGAAATTATACACCTTCAAAAACTCATTTTATCTCACCCTATTCTTTTATATTCTTGAAATAACACAATAAACACATTATTCTACACTTTAATGTTAAAAGGTACATGACTAAAAGGTCTACTATCCCTCTTGCCTACTTTTGACCTAAAAAAATTAGTTACCTAAAATAACTGACCTAAAAAGTAACCTGTTAAAACAAAAATATGCAGAATTCATGAATCCACACTACCATCCTTAAAAGTAGTTATAGTTGGCCCTTGAACAACACGAGTTTGAACTACACATATACACAATTTTTTTTCAATAAATACAGCATATATATTTTCTCCTCCTCATGATTTTCTTAATAAAATTTTTGTTTTTCTAGATTACTTTATTGTAAGAATACAGTATATAATACACATAACATACAAAATGTGTTCATCGACTATTTGTGTTGTGAGGCTTCCAGTCAACAGTAGGTTATTAGCAAATGTTTTAGGGACTCAAAATTTATATGCAGATTTTTGACTATGTGTGGGGTTGATTCCCCTAACAAGGCATTGTTCAAGTCAACTGTACTTCCAAAAGCAGTATGTGAGTAACAAAAAGTCAAGAGATTTCTCAATAATCAGTTTGTTTTTAATGAAGGCAACATTACTTCATTTAATTACCCATTTTGTCCAAATGACTTTCAGCTGAATTAAAAAAAAAAATGTGACACCAGGCTCTGAATACAAACCTCAAGATAGGGGCTCAAAAATTAAACTAAAAGGCTTTATGCATTTCCAGTACACATATATACAAATTCCTAAGGCACCATATTAGAAAAGGAAATCTATTTGAAAATAAAGGTTCAGAGAGATTCTTAAATATATTTCAAACATCAAATCACTAATGTAAGCTTTTAGAACACAACCCACCAGTATTTTACATACTCCCTATATAGTTATGAGGAAATTCAGTATCATCTCCTACCTATATCAATTAATTCTTAGCTTTTACTGGGTTACTGGTTTTTCTCTAATATCTGAGAGAGAAAAGCAGCCAGGAACTGGCCTGGTACTGTAAGACAGGCATTAATGCTGCTGGAAGCTGGCCTGCCACTCAGGTAGGCTATGGTGTTCTCTTGCTGAACATGAACTACTTCAAAGAACACCAACAATCAGAACAGATCACTGTTACTGTGATCAAGACAAAAACAAAGCCATTCCATAGTCATGTGAGAACTCAGACAAAAACAAGAACACTGACCAACCATAAAAATTACCAAACATCCCTAGCTAATATGAGTGACTGCTGCTTTTTAACAATTGCAGCTTTAGCCTTAATTCACTCCTCCACCTCTGGTTTAGATCTACTAAGGTGCCCAATCACAGGACCACTTCTACCACTTCCTGAGAGCATCCAATCTAGAACAAAGCCCCACTTCCTTGAACCTTATCAAAATCACCTAACACAAGCCCAAGACCTATGAAAAACCCTTTCTAACACATTTTTACTGAAACAGTCCATTGTCGTCCTCACTGCAGAAATATTTGTAGTTATGTCCCTTTGCATTTCTAATGTTGCTTATTTGTACCTTTTTTCTTCTTGAATAAATTTAATAGAGGTTTGCTAAGTCAATTCCCTGACTTCTAGTTAATCTCTGCACTTTATTATTGTCTTCCTTCTAAGTTATTTGTGCTTACCTTGTCCTTTTTGTATCCATATAAAATTAATGCAAATACACCCAACTTTGTTCAACTACAGCTGTGGTCCTGGTGGTCTTTGTATGAAGAACCCAGCAGATATATCCCTCATATGGCCTATGATCTGAAGTCATCTATTTAGTGGCTCTTGGAACACCATGTGTTATAAGTTTAAATTCCCTATTCCATAATTATGTATTTTTATTAGTATGACTATAACTTTATGACTTTAATGAATTATTTCAAGCACACAAAAAAATAAACTCATTAACATCTTCATTAATTTAATATTTTTCCATCTTTGTTCCTGATCATTAATAAAACAATACAGACATAATTAAATTTCCCTGGCAAGCTCTCCCCAAAACCCATCCCCCTGCTTCATGATTTATATTAAAATTTTACACATTTTTCCATAACAATCTTGCCTCATTACATTTATCTCATCTTTTTGTTATAATTATGGTTAGTATTCTAGTTACATTTTATAATCCTTTTATATTAGGGTACATAGCAATTGTTCTGTGATAGTTGCCCAATATAAGGTTAAAGACTTCACTTCTATCCCTAGTTTGCTATGACTTTTTAACATGACTGGCGTCTGAATACTTTTTCTTTTAGAGAAGATGGTTCAATTTTGCCCCTATATGGACAGTGGTATTAATAGATTTTATTTAAATCAATCCTGTATTCCTAGGATGAAAAAATCTTGGCAATGATACATTTTAATATTCACTGCTGAATTTGAGTTATTATTAGTAGTATTTTGTATCTAGGTTTATGTGAGACTAATCTACATTTTCCTTGAGTGGTTTTCACGTTAAAATTATAACCTCCTAAAATGAGTTACTACAGATTCCATCTTTGTCTATTCTCTGGAATAGTTTGTGTAATTTGGGGTCATCTGTTCCTTAAATATTTAGTAGAATAAGTGGTTTGATTTCTTCAATGTTTATTGGGACAAATTTGCTATTTTTGAAATACTTATATATTAAATTCACATAGGAAATTGTCCATGTCATCAGAGTTTTCAGATTGAAAGTTATTCACAGTAGTCATAGATTTTTTTAAAGATTCTACTATATTTTGTAGTTATGCCTTTTTATTTCCAATACTAGAGGCCCAGTGCACAGATTTCGTGTACAGGTGGGGCGTGGCATCTAGCAGCAGGGCCTAACACAAAAACAGGTGGCCATGAAGAAGGTAACATCGAGGCCAGATGCAGCCAATGCCCAGAGATTTAGGATAATTGAGCAAATGGGGAATTTCAAACATGACTACTTTCTATTAATCATATATATGTATAATTATAGTTACATATATATAATTAAGCCTTAATAATTCAAAAATTCTGATACAGCTGAAAACTTATCATTTAATTCTGAGTCTTTAAAAGTAAAAAAGCTAGAAAAGTCTTTAATAAAAATACAATGAATAAAATAGTAAATTTATTAGAAAGTTTACCACTTACCAAATAATGTCAGTTTCAGTATTCTACTACACTGAATTGCAAAGGAAAGGTCAGAACTATCAAAAATTGTTATAAGATCTCCATCTGGACAAAAAAAAAAGAAATGAGTTTCAAACTTGCATCAGTAGTAAACTAGGATCTACATTAAATATCCAAAACCCAGATTGCATAATTAGAATCTCCCATAAAAACCTTACAAACAGTAAGAGATCAAACAAAGGACTTATATGCATGCAAATGAGCAAAACGAATGGACACAGACAGTAAGGGGAGGAGTGAGGGCTTGTGCTTGGGGGAGGGGGTGGCAGGGGAGAGGTCAATGGGGGGAAAAAAGGAGACTCATAATACTTTAATCAATAAAGAATTTTTAAAAAATTAAATAATTATCCAAAATTCCTTAAATAAAAAACACCTTACAAACATTAAGGGATCTAGGAAAAATGTATGTTCAAAAAAATACTAAACCAATTTTGCTGATTACTTTTATAAGAATAGCCAAAACATAGCTAACATTAATGCATTAAGTCATGTTTTACTAGTCACCAGGAGATGCACGGTAGCAACATCACAAATTACTAGTTCATATTAACATCTTTCCATTCCAGAAAATTTAAATATATATGGTGTCTCCAAAAAATGTAGACACACTTTGAATAATTATAAAGGCAGTGTTTATTAAAATACGTTTCATTCTCAAAATAGAGCTATCAGCTGTTAAAGTGTGCATATATTTTTGGGGGACACTCTGTATTTATCAAAAGTTAAAGTAATATTCTCAAGGTTCAAATTTTAATTCTAAGTACATTAAAACATCCCTGACACAAATGGCAGAGAAGCCATATATATGACAGTAACTAAAAGTGTTGCAAAAAAGATTTTTACAGAATTGCCCTAATGATGGGTAGACACTAGTCTTTCAGGTCACTGACCATTTTAATCATCAAAACCATTTTTTCAGTGTTTCTCTAGAATTGTATATGTCTAACATCCTGGAGTCCACCATGAATGGACAGTTGGACCTAAGTTAGAGGTCCACAAACAGCAACCAATGAATAAATCCTGTTTAGAGACAGCAAACTAAAAATGATTCTTACACTTTTAAAAGGTTTTAAAGAAAAGATGATGAGACACAGGGCTTATGTAATCATGCTAAAGTATGTATCTGGCCCTAACTGGTTTGGCTCAGTGGATCGAGCGTCAGCCTGCGGACTCAAGGGTCCCAGGTTCGATTCCGGTCAAGGGTATGTACCTTGGTTGCGGGCACATCCCCGGTAGGGGGTATGCAGGAGGCAGCTGATCGATGTTTCTCTCTCATCGATGTTTCTAATTCTCTATCCCTCTCCCTTCCTCTCTGTAAAAAATCAATAAAAATATACTTTAAAAATAAATAAATAAATAAATAAGTATCTGATCCTTTAAAGAAAAAGCTGGCTGACCCTGACCTAAACAAAAATAAGGGAATTAAGAGTAAGCCAGATAAACAGTTGAAGATATGCCAAGTTTGAGGTAAAAGCAAAGCATCTCAAGTAATTAAAAAAAAAAAGACATTTATAACTGATAAAATTAAAGCACATATTTAGAAATTAAAGAGATGAAAGTTGGTATACTGTAAATAATAAATTGCTCTCCGTTATTGTTTCTTATCATGGGTGACTCTCGAAAATTAGTTTTGGATACTGTTAGGGCATACATTATGAAAAAAAGCACAGTGTCCCAGATGTTAAGGAATAAGAGTACTTAATACAGGGTGATATGGACAGCAGAGCCAGGTATTGAGGTCAAAGTGAAATAGACTGGGAATAAATTCAGCAGTAAGAAAGATACTGGTAACCACCTAAAGTACAATTTCAGTAGAGATGTTAACAAAGAAAACAGGTTTAAAGAAAAGGAAATAAAGAGTCTACTACTGTAGTTCCACTGTGTGTTTGATAAAACATTTTTCATGGCCCTAGCCAGCTTGGCTCAGTAGATAGAGCGTAAGCCTGCAGATTGAAGGGTCCCAGGTTCAATTCCGGTCAAGGGCACATGCCTGGGTTGTGGGCTCGATCCCCAGTAGGGGGTGTGCAGGAGGCAGCTGATCAATGATTCGCTCTCATCATTGATGTTTCTATCTCTCTCTCCTTCTCCCTTCCTCTCTGAAATCAATAAAGAAATATAAAATAAATAAATAAAAACATTTTTCATGTTAAAAACCCATCTCCATAAAAATAGTTTTGTGGTCAATAAGTCTGGGAATACTGTATGCTATAAAGCAAAGGTGGGGAACCTTTTTTCTGCCAAGGGCCATTTGGATATTTATAACATCATTCGTGTGCCAAACAAAATTACCAACTCAAAATTAGCCTGCTATATTTGGTCAACCATTTAATTAACTCACCCCTAATGCTTTGGCAGGCCAAACCAAATGATTTCTCGGGCCCTATGTGGCCTGCAGGCCAGATGTTCCCCACTCCTGCTAGTATAAACTGACAATTTGCATCAGCATAATTTCCTACAATAAAGAAATACATTTGTCTTTTTTTAAACAAGCTTTTCCAGGCTTAATTGACCACGGAATCCTTTTTCATTCAATACCTACTGAGACGCCTTCCACTTTGGAAAATATGAAAGTTTGGTTTTAAAAGCAAAAATGAAGCCAGAATTGCATAGGCAGAAAGAGAAAAAGGAATGCTTGTAAAAATATATGTGACAGTGTTCTATCACTTAAAACCCCTTCTATTAATAATATTCCTTAGCTATTTTTAACTTATAAAAGAAAACTAACTATATAAACATCCCATTTAATAAAAGAAGTGGGCACTCAAATCACTATGAATGGGATGAAATTTTTATTCTGAGAGAATTCAATGAAATATTGGCTAAAGAACACATAATAAAACTTATGTTTTTAAAACTAACTTTAGAAACACTCTTACCTTCATCTTTATACTTTATGATAACTTCATCATTACTCAGAAGTTTTCCTCTGAAAACTCTTTGCATCATTAGCACTAATTCATCATAAGTAATATCTTCATTATGAATGGGAATTCGTCGAATATCCTCCCCAAGTTGAGCTTTGATGATTAGCTTCCCACTTAGGTCCAACTGTCCATTCATGGTGGACTCCAGGATGGTAGACATATACAATTCTAGAGAAACACTGAAAAAATGGTTTTGATGATTAAACAGCTATAAAACATACCTTAAAAGCTGAAAAGCAAAGCTATTATTAGAATCTAAGAAATTCTGACGATCAAAAGAGATTCACTGTTCCAATGTTACCATACTCACCTTAAAATGGTCTGGAGGTAACTTTATTATGTGCACAATAACATAAGTTTCATTGTTTATGTCTATTATTATTTCATCCAAATTTTAAACTGCGTATCCGACATTACCATTTCGATTTCTATTTTAACATGTCTAAAAACAAACTCCTGGTCTTCCCCCCAAAATCTGCTTCTCCTATAATCTTCATCACCTCAGTTAATAACAATTCCTTCCTTCCAGTTGTTCAAGATTATATACAGTATATACTAGAGGCCTGATGCATAAAATTCGTGCAAGAGTAGGCCTTCCTTCTCCCGGCTTCCCGGGAGGGGCTTCCCTCACAGCCCTGGCTCATCCAGAAGGATGGCTGGTCTAATTAGCATATTACGCTACTATTATATAAGATTAGTTCCTCTCTTTTCCTCACACCTTACATCAACCAAATTTCTAAGGAACCCAAAATCTAGTTGCCACTACCTTTAAAATATCTCTAGAATCCAATCACTTCACTGTCTTCACTTCTAATCAACTTGATCCAAGCCACCATTATCTTTTGCCTGAATTATTGCAAAAAGGTCCAAACTGGTCTGCCTGCTCTTTACCTTTGCCCACCTTTTGATTTATTCCCAACACACCAGGCCTCTCTCTCTTTCAAGACCAAGATGTTCTTGAAACACTGAGCATTTCCCTAGTATCAACTCCTCCTTCCTCCTGTCCCAAGCAAATGATCTCTCCGAATACTTAAAGCATCCTATTATCTCCTACTGGCTACATTCTGGCTTCAACCTCATGCTTTACTATGGCAGCTTTCTATTTTCTTCTCTTAAATTAGTTATTTCATTAATTAACATCATACTTTGTTTCCACAGTGCTCTACAATTAGTGTGTATGTGTATGTATGTGTATGTGTGTGTGTATGTGTGTGTAAACACCACACCTGCTCCCCAACACATCTCAACCATTAAGATATTTGAAGTATTTATGAATCCTAATTCAATTCATGAATATTACATATAAATGCCCTATATCCTTCCAACTATTCCTTAAATGAATGTCTCTAGACTCCCTCACCATCCTCTGAAGAGATTACATTTTATTAACAAATCTTTAATGCCTCATCTTAAAATGGGACATTAAATACTGAATCTAACACTCTCAGGTCAGTTCATAACAGAGTGGATTGTGATCCACGATTTGGATGCTGTGCTTATCATAATGTAAAACAAGAATACAGTTAGTTTTATCTTTGAACTCTTTCACAATGGACTTCTGAAGACTGTGATTAACTGAAACCTATATACAACCGCTTTACCTGTTAGCCAAACCTGACTTCTTCGTTCAGGAAAAGTTTACTGGAATAGCTGCTATGTTCCAAGCTCTGAAGTATGATTACTTCAACAAGATGGTGAAGATTCCATCTTATGGGCCTTGCAGCCTTAAGAGTAATAAAGAACTTCAGTAAAATAATGTTACCTTCTAGTACCTACAGGTTGTGTAAATCAGCAATAATGTAGTTAAGGACCAGGGCTTAACTTCAGCAAGATGGTTCTATCTATTCTCAGCAGCACCTAGAATAGAATCTGACATATAGTAGGTGAAGACTTGATTTTGTTCCCTGAACAAAACATGAATGAGACATAATAAAGTTCTGATGAAGGAATTGGGAGGAGAAAGCTGTACTATTAGGTCAGCTCCTAAGTCAGACCTTCACAATGTACCTTCATTATATAGCTAGAAGTGACTCCCTGAAACAGACACACTCCTAATTAAAAGAAATTTCCAACATCAGATATTACTGATAATGTATGTCCTTTGAGGGGATTCTTGCTCACCAATGAGTCATAGAATTGTATAGTGGAAACCTATATCATTTTATTAACCAATGTCACCCCTATAAATTTAATCAAAATAAAAAGACCAGACCTGCAGATCAAAGCAATTTGCTCCAGTTCCTCTATTTAACAGTAGTCTACACTTGCCTCCTCAGTTAATAGAAGCACCACATTTCCATCCCAATTTTTATTTATGTTTATTTGCTCTAGTATGTATGTCCTTTTGTTTGGGGGGTGAGGGAGGGGGGCGGGATTCTTGCTCACCTATGGACGGGAAAACATGAGTCTCTTTCACTTTGTATCTGTCATGTTGGCCTGCAAACTCACTCCTTGGTGTGTGCCATGGACTGTAAACTCCCTGTGGCTAGGAACTAGGGCTTCGTTCCAAAGGTTGTGCCCAGTTTGTGCAGTCACCTCCTTAAGGCATGCACACATACCACAAAACTAAGGGTGCCACAGAACTTTCCCTTCCGGGAAATCCCACCCCCACATATTGTGTGTGTAACGGCATAATTTCAGGTCCTCTTTTTCCCTAACTTCAGTCACAAGGTAGACATGGGGATGAACTAACCGTGCCCAGGACTGCTGCTGGGACCCTGACAGCCTTTTCTCCTCCCACCCTGTCCCTGCCCCACGCCCTCTGAAGGCCAGAAATGACCCAGCCGTTAAGGTGAGCAACTTCCCAGCACGAGCACCGAGCTCAGCACTGGCGAACACAGGGGCATGCCCACGGACAGTGCGGACTTGAACCAGGGGCTAGGTTCGTCCAGGGGCCAAACTTCCAACTCCACCCCGCTGGGCAGGGCCCTGCCAAGTTCAGGGGGGCGGGATCAGGCCCGTCCAAGAGGGTAGCCATTTCCTTTACAAAATCCTAAGCGCCCTGGTGGATGGAGCGTCAGCCTGCGGACTGAAGGGTCCTGGGTTCGATTCCGGCCAGGCACATACCCGGGTTGCGGGCTCGATCCCCAGTGGGGGACATGCAGGAGGCAGCCACTGGATGATTCTCTCTCATCATTGATGTTTCTATCTCCCTCTTCCTCTCCCTTTCTCTCTAAATTCAAAAATATATATATTTTTAAAAAAAGGAATTCTCAGCAAAATCAACCTTGGATTATCCCAAAGAATCCAAGGAGCCTCCAGTCCTGCCTGACCAGGGGCAACGTAGCAAGACGGTGAAGATCCCACCACTGGCTCTGCGACCTTACGCACGCATTTCTGGAAGCTTCGTTTTCATCACTTGCAAGGAGGGAATATCTAAATGGGAGAGGATCCTTGTGATTAAGTGAGATCTTGTGCCCTAAAAGGCTTTGTACCGTGCCTAGCAAAGCAGAGGCTTAAAAGTTAGCTATCCTCCTCACTACAGAACCGGGTTGGGCCTTCAGGCGGCGCCGGATTAAGCCCCAGCACAGCCAAGGGAACAGGTTCCTCTGGCAGGACCCCGACCAACTTACTCCCAGAGGCGCCATCGCCACCCTCTCGCCTCTCCAAGGAGTCCCCGCTGGCGTCAGGCGCTCGGCCCCCACAGGCCTCCACCACCCCTGCTCTCCCTCGGGCAGCCCGACCCCTGGGGCCCGGCGCAGCGCCCCCCGCCACCGC
>NW_005871279.1:1643721-1693099 GCF_000147115.1 Myotis lucifugus
GGAGGAAATCTGTCCTTTCGCGCCGCCTCGCGGCGAGCCGACCACCCCACGACGCATGCGCAGCGGCAGGGGCGCGGGGCTGCCCTGGCCGGGCCGGCGAGTCTCTGCTTTCTCACTGGATGACCCAAGTAGAGGAAGTCCGAGCTGAGCGGATGCACGCATGCGCGGGGTCTGCCAGGCATTTCCGGTTTTCCTGACAGCTGGTACCGTACTTCTCGCCTATCACCCGTGGGCGGGGCGGGTAGTGTGCGGATCTGCAATCTTTTTGAGAGCCGGTTGAAAATGGGCGTTTGTCCAAGTTTGCGTTTGGTTGTTTTGTGATCATTGTAGTCCTCCGTGTCATAGCTGGCAAAAACTAACCTTTTCCCGCTTTTCTTCTACAAACTCATTCATTCATTTGTGGGCGCCTACGCTTTGCCAAGCACTGTGCTGGAAGGAGGATGAGTCAGTTTGTGAGCAAGGACTTTCCAGTAGCGTTTACGAAACGGGACAAACCTATGAGTGTGTACAGGATAAAGGCTGGGAAATCATGAATACATTTATGTAAGAAGTGCCCTGACTCAGACTCTCAGACTGAACCCTACACGGGGAGAGAGGGGAGAGTGCTATTTTAAAAGTTGAAAGCAAGTTTTGCCTTTTCAGATAGAAACTAAGCAATTTGAGTTTACCTGGTCCCCAGTTCTTCGCGGGATAGAAGGCCCTGAGTAAAGTGAATTCAGAGTGAGAAGTCATGTTCTTTTAGTACTGTAAATAGTGTGGTCTTTTTTAGAAAAACCTGTTTGAGAGTGAAATATGTCAGAATGCTTTTTGCCTCTGAATTGTATTTTCCAACTGTGTATATTGTTTTGGGGCAATTAATCGCTTGCAGGAATTAGGGACAGAGTATTATAGAAAGGGAGGGGGGGAGTTCTTTATCTTCTCCAAAAACAGTTCTTTACTTGTTATTTAGAACTAAGTAATCCAGAGTTGGGCAAATGGACTGTTGTCCAATATAATATTTTGATGTCTTTCAGATTGAGATTGGATAAAAACACACAAATATGAATGGAGGTAAAATGTTTTCCCCAGGAAGTGAATATTACCACTCTCAATCTTCCTATAAAGAGGTCAGATCCTAGGGCAGGAGATTAAGGGGATGAACCTTGGCCTGGATTAAGGGGAAAGAATGTCTTCACTCACTCTAGACTCCCAGGAAAGAGGCACTCACTCAACAGTACTGCCATTGAGGAGAAATAAACTGACCCCTGTTACACTGGCGCCAGCTGGAAGCTAGCAAGAGAGGCACTCATAGGGTGGTCTTGTGGTTGGGCTAGAGTGTGTGGACTCTGAAAGCAGCTGGAGGTTCTTTATGTTATAATTCCCTCATGCCACATCCCCAAACAATTAGTGAAGTCTTCTTTAATGTTAAAACCCATTCCCTTCCACCACTGTTCAGATTGGGAGATGGGGTAGTGATGATTCCTCAGGTCAAAGCAAAAGCAGGAGCTGCCAGAGGTAAGAAGTGAGAAATGAGAGAGTAAAGCATTATTGGGAAGCTAGATCAGAGGCTCAGGGGACATGAGATAAGAAGGACATCTATGCAACATTAAAGCATTTCCCCAGGACTCTCCAGAAAGAAACATTTTAAAACTTGTAATAAAGAACTTTATTTAAAAATTTGCCTCCTGCTATCCAGCTGGAAGTGGTTTACAATATTGTGTTTGCACATGAAATTGAGGACATTCGGTTTATTTTCTGTCATATAAGAGCATGTATAGAGAAGCACACACAAAAAAATATCATCTGAGTTTGTTAATTTGTCCCCTTTAGGTTATAAACACCTTAATAACCAGAGCCATTTCCTGCCAGTTTTCTTGTTTCAACTTAATACTAAATTGTCCACAAAAACGTCAATGAACTTTCCTGTTCTTGACCTTATATAACAACTAGAGGCCCGGGGCACAAAATTCGTGAACTTGGGGGGAGCCAGGCCAAGGGACCCCACTGGTGCACAATCAGGGCCTGGGAGGGACAGGGGAGGTTGGCCAGCTGGGGAGAGACCACGGGAGGGCGCCAGGGCTTGTCTGGCCCATCTCACTCAGTCCTGATCAGCCGCACTCTGGCAGCAAGCTAACCTAGCGGTCTGAGTGTCTGCCCCCTGATGGTCAGTGCAGGTCATAGTGAGCAGTTGAGTGGCAATAGCATATCATTAGCATATTATGCTTTGATTGGTTGAACAGCCGACCAGACGACTAGACACTTAGCATATTAGGCTTTTATTATATAGCCTAATACATTGTTTAATTTAATTTAGCAGCATAATGAACTGCTAGAACTCACTGCACAACCCAAGGATTAGAACATTACCAATTGTCCTCCTATGTACTCCTCCCCCACGTGGTGCCTCTCTTCTGAATTTTGTGGTTAACATTCCCTTGGTGTTTTTTTTAAATCTTCTATATTGTTTGATCACATATATATGTATACCTTTGGAATATATTCAGTTTTACTTGTCTATAGACATTATATAGAGTATATATCTATGATTTTCTGGGATAAATTATTTGCACTCAATACATCCATGCTGTTCCATACAGTTGGAGTTCATTTGTTTTCATTACTGAACCGTATTTCTTTTAGGGAGTATACCACAAATTTTTACTTTCAGTTTTTGCTCTGTGCCTCTTGTACATGTCTCTTGTATGAGCATATCTGTATCTGGTATTGTCTGCCCTGTGTGTGGATAGCAGGCATTTAATGAACATCTGTTGACTCAATAAAGTAATTATTACTATTTCTGTAATGAGACAGTTGCTGATGCTACAAGTCTCTGTACTTAGGCTCCCAAATATATACAGGTGATAACTGGCCCACAGAGTGATAACCTGAATTGATCCAGTTACCACCATTACCAAAAATTTGGTTTCTCCCACAGCATGTGGAGACACTGATTTTAGTTACTATTGCTTTTTAATAGTGAAGCCCAAAAGGCTAAGGTAGCAAATAATTATCATTTGCTAAACACTCATGGTCACATTGATGCTTATTAACATAAGCATCAAACAATTGTTCTAGGAATTCCATATATAATCATACCTTTAAAGCAGTTAGAAAACATTTTACCTTCTCTTTTTGTGTGGAGATTAGAAAGGTAGTGGACCAGAGAAAATTTGACTTCATGCTCACCTGGCCCTTTATCCTCTGTCCAGGTGAATTTGGTTTTATATGAACACCAAGAATAGCCTTGAATCAGAAATGTGAAAGTTTGAAATATGTGAAGAAAGGAGAACCCGTGTAAAGAAATACCTTTGACCCCACCTGTATCAAGGGGCGAAATGAGGCTCTATGTTCAAAGGTTACTTTCCATGTTTCACAGACATCTGAAGAAGGGTTGTGGTCTTGAGAGAGGCAGTCAACTCACTTACCTACCATCTGCTCTTTCTTCCTAAAAGTCTGTTTGGCTAGAACTTTTCAAATAGAAGAGGGGAAATCCTAAGAATGAAAAACAGGAGATCTCAGAATGGACAGGAAATGGAACAATGACTGTGAGCCTTGTAAGCAAGTTTGACGAAACTTGTGTTTCATCGTGTTCTCCTTTAGCAGTTAGTATAAATCATTTCGAAAATTTCAGTCAGCTCAGCTACCCTCAAGGGAACCAAAAAAAAGGAGGTAAGTTTCTCCTTGGATGAAAATTGCAAGGAGAAGTTATGTGCCTCTTGAGAATGAACTCTTTTGTGGTGACAGTCAGCTAAGATAGGAAAACTCCAAACAGCAGGTGGAAACTCATTAGGACCGAATAGGGGACAGTTGGTCGGATCAGCCTCCCCTCCACTGGCCAAAAAAAAAAAAAAGATCTGTTTGCATAAACAAAAGAAGCTGCCCCTGCTGCAGAATGAATAAAGGAGAAAGTTATGATATTCTTACCATGTACCTTTGAGTGAGTCATTCTTAGCACCAGCTAAGCAAAACACTTCAGTCTACACATCTATTGAGACCCTAAAATGTTTTGCTTTATCATGGGGTTCTATGTCCAGCCCCTCATTAGAGAAGTTGTTCCTTGAAGACAGTTCTTCCTAGGCGCGTCATCGGTATTAAATACCTATTTATTGAATGAAAGAACAGAAACTGAGTTCCCCACCATTTCATAGGGCGAGCTTTCAGAAACAAGGAGCAGCCATCACTGGTAAGTTCCTAGCTCCCAATGATATAAAATGTTATCTGTGAGTAATTTAAAACCGCTTACTTTTCTTCATTTATGTCTCCTGGAAACAGTGCTGAGATTCCTCTGTGCACTTTGTCAGAGTTTAGGTTGAAAGACTAATGCCACAAGGTGTACAGGTGACCTTACAACTTTTCATTTGATTAAGAGGAGCTTAAGCAACAACGGATGGTTGCCAGAGGGAAGGGGGCTGGGGGGGGGGGGGGGCTGGGTGAAAAAGTGTGAAGGGAGTAAGAAGTACAAATAAGTATCTACAAAATAGTTACAGGGATGTAAAGTATAGCATAGGGAATATAGTCAGTAATATGGAATAACTAAGTATGGTGCCAAATGGGTACTCGAAATATCATGCAGATTATCACTTCATAAATTATATAAATGTCTAACCACTGTGTTGTACACCTGAAACTAATACAAAATAATATTAAATGTCAACTTTAATTGAAAAATAAAATAATACGCTAGCTATGAATAAATGAGTAAATATCTCAAAAAAAAAAAGAGTAGCTTTTTTCAGCTTTTTTGAGAAACCTAGATGTCTGATTCTAGAAATTATACATGGCAAATCAAACTCTGGGAACCTTTAAGCTCTTGAACCTCTAACACTTATGCCAATGATCCTGCTTTTGTCCGACCATACAATTGCATAATTAAACAAGGCATTCTCAATAAGCCATTTCAACAAAGAAAAACACATTCATAATAAAAGATGCAAAGTAAACCACAATGTGTCATTTTCACATTAATTTGATAAAAATCAAAAAGTTTCATAACACTTTATAAGGGTATGGAAAAATAGACATAATACTTTGCTGAAGAGGGGCATAAATTGATACAAACTAAAAGGTGTTATGGTAATGTTTATCAACATCTAGAACACCCAACCCTGTATGACCCAGCAATTCTATTTCTGGGGTACCAGAGAAACCCTTGCACATAAGAACACAGATACCAATTAATGTATTATTTTCAAGGAAAAGACTATAGCTCAATTAAAAGAATATACACACATACAGTTTGATCTCAAAAATATTTTATTGAGTGAAAAAGCAAGTTTCAGAAAGTTACGTTACTGTGCAGGAAAAAGTTAACATAGTAGCCAGAGACTGCTGTACTTAGGAAGACTGCTCACAGGGTTGGCCCACAGCTGGTGTCTGGGAACTAGGATTCTGGGAGCATTCCCAACATTCTTTGATAAGAGTGGTGCACTGTATCCAATCAAAAAATGGGCAAAGGTCCTAAATAGACTCTTTTTGAAAGAGGACATACAGAAGGCCCAGAGACATAGGAAAACATGCTCGAGGTCACTAATCATCTGAGAGATGCAAATCAAAACAACAATGAGGTACCATCTCACACCTGTCAGAATAGCTATCATCAACAAATCAATAAACGACAATTGCTGGAGAGGATGCAGAAAAAAAGGAACCCTCGTGCACTGCTGGTAGGAATGCAGACTGGTGCAGCCACTGTGGAAAAACAGTATGGAGTTTCCTCAAAAACTTAAAAATGGAACTCGCATTTGACCCAGTAATCCCACTTCTAGGACTATATCCCAAGAAACTAGAAACACCAATCAGAAAGGATATATGCACCCCTATGTTCATAGCAGCACAATTTACCATATCTAAGATTTGGAAACAGCCTAAGTGCCCATCAGCAGATGAGTGGATTCAAAAAAACTGTGGTACATCTACACAATGGAATACTATGCTGCTATAAAAAAGAAGGAGCTTTTACCATTTGCAACAGCATGGATGGAACTGAAGAGCATTATGCTAAGCGAAATAAGCCAGTTGGAGAAAGATAAATATCACATGATCTCACTCATATGTGGGATATAATGAACAACATAAACTGATGAACAAAAATAGATCCTGAGACAAGGTAGCACTGAACAGACCATCCAACCTCAGAGAGAAGGTGGAGGGGTTGTGCTGTGGGCGGTGGGGGCTTGTCCTGCGGGGGGGGGGGGGAGTGGCCAGAAGGGGGGTCAACTGGAGAAAAAGGAGACATATGTAATACTTTAAACAATAATAAAAAAAAAAGAATGGTGCACCGTGCTAAACTGTTTGTATAAATAATGTGCTTTCTGGGAGTATGAGATTTTGGAACATGCCAGGCTGAGGGTGCCTGTGTGACCAGTCCCAAAGAAAAACCTGAGCACTGAGTTTCTAAGGAGCTTCTCTGGTAGACCACATTTCACACGTGCAGTCACAATTCATTGCTGGAGAAGCTAAGCACACCCTATGTGACTGGAAAAGAACTTTTGGAAGCTTGTGCCTGGTTTCCTCCAGACTTTACCCCATGTGACTTTTTCCTTTGCTAATTTTGTTTTATGTTGCTTTGCTGCAATTAATCTTGAGTCATGAATCTGACTCTATGCTGAATCCTATATATATACTGCAAGTTCTCCTGCTGAATTATTGAATCTGGAGGTGGTCTTAGGGACCACTGAATTAGTTCTCTATATCATTTATTTTTTCAAAAGAGAGAAAGGAAAAAAGCACACACACAACTGAATTTCTGTGGGTATATAATTCTGTGTATACCTATTTCTTAAAATCTGAAAGGATACACATCAAACTTATTACAGTGGTTAACTGTGGGGAGAGGAGAAAGGAAGAGGCGAGGAGGGGCCTGAGTTTGGTAGAAATTAGTCAAAGGGAATTTTGGCTCTTTCTGGCATGCTCATTTTAATTTATTTTCTCTTTTTAAGAAAAATATACACATGCAATACTTGGGTGAAAAAAGTATTTTAAATTCATTTAAAAATAATTTAATCCTGCTTTTAGAGCTGGTAGGGAATTCAGAGTTCACCTAGTCCCACCCATCCCCTTACAAAGGCAGAGCTTCAGGCTTATGCGCAGAGAGGCCAATGTCCTGCCTCAAGTCACATAACTTGTAGTTGGGACCACAACTCCCTCACCACCATGCGTCCTAATCTGCAGTCTCTTGGTATGTACTGTGGCCAGGAAAAAACAAACAAACAAAACAAAACTCTTCTTTTTTTGTTATTGCAAAGGTTCAGAAGGTCTCAGCTCTTACATCATGGTTATAGCAGCTTATATCAAAGTTCAACAAATTATCAATGTCATACTTCCACGTGTAACAAAGCTCTACTGGAAGAAGATAAAAATTGGACTATAGTTCCCTGGGAAATATAGTTTGAAAGAGATAGCAGCATTAGATCATACCACTCTGCTTTTCTTTTTCGTTGTCTTCTTTGTTTTAAAAAAAGGATAACATATTAAGTAGGCTTTTCAGAAACATGATCAGAATCTTTGGAAAAGGATTTATAACCTATTTCAACTTTTTGAAAAACTTCACAAATCAGAACTTTAAAAACTAACTCCAAACTTTATATATTGCTATTGGTAGTATAAAATGATACAACCACTTTGGAAAACTGGTTAGCAGTTCCTTACAGTTAAATATATATATTTACTCTGTGACTCAACAATTTTACTCTTAGGTATTTCAAGAGAAAATACACGTTCACACAAAGACTTATTGTATTAAGTTTATATCAGTTTTATTCATGGTTTTCAAAACTTGGAAATGACCAAATGTTCATAAACTAGTGAATGCATAAGTAAAACGTGGTCTATCCAAACAACTGAAATTTTTTTAGAGCAAGATGGCATGTTATATATTTATTTCTGTCACTCACAATCCCCTTTTTTTGAAATTCAATATTATATCAGTTTCATGTATACAGCGTAGTGGTTAGACATATATATAACTTACGAAGTGGCCCCCCAATAAGTCTAGAACCAGTGATGGCGAACCTTTTGAGATCGGCGTGTCAGCATTTTGATAAACCCTAACCTAACTCTGGTGCCGCATCACATATAGAAATTTTTTTATATTTGCAACCATGGTAAAACAAAGACTTATATTTTTGATATTTATTTTATATATTTAAATGCCATTTAACAAAGAAAAATCAACCAAAAAAAATGAGTTTGCGTGTCACCTCTGACACGCGTGTCATAGGTTCGCCATCACTGGTCTAGTACCCTCCTGACACCATTCATAGTATCATTGACTATATTCACTATGCTGCATTTTACATTCCCGTGACTATTTTGTAACTGCTAATTTGTACTTCTTCAGTCTGCAGGCCGACGCTCTATCCACTGAGCCAAACCGGTTAGGGCTTAATTTGTACTTCTTAATCCCTTCACCTTCTTCATCCAGCTCCCACCGCCATCCCTTTTGCTAATCATCAGTTTGTTCTTGGTACCTATGAGTTTGTTTCTGTTTTGTTTGTTTGTTAATTTCAAAACAACTGAATTCTACTAAGCAATGAAAAGAAGCAAGCCACTGATACACACAACATGGCTGAATCTCAAAAACACAGTGATGAGTGAAAGAAACCAGACTCTGACATTCGAGAACAGGCAAAAGTATTACATGGTCATAGAAAGCAGGTCAGTGGTTGCCTAGGGCTGAGGATCCGGGAAGGGTTTGACTGGGAATGAGAACTAGAGAACTTTATAGGGTGGTAGAAATGTTCTTAATCTTGTATGGGGTGGTGGTTTCACAGGTGTATACATTTGTTAAATTCATCTAATTGTACACTTAAAATTGGTGATTTTATTTCGTGTAAATTACAGATCAGTAAAGTTTACTTAAAATTTTTAAAAAAGAGAGAACAAGCCCCTTACCAAAGCAAACAAACAAAACAGAAAACAAACTCCAATAACCATATTAAGAAAAACCACTTTACTATTTTTAAAAGAAGAAACAGTCTTCAGTGCCTCATTTGTGACTCTGAAGGTTCTTGTGGTGCAAATTAAGTGTGTGTCTTTGTAGATGCGTAGTGTTGTGTAACTTTGAAGTAACACTGAACATCACCGTGACTGTTTAGCATACACTTAGCAAACTGGCAGGTATGGAAGCTGCATTTCCAAATGTGATAACCCTTCTGTTCATTCCAAACAGTTTACCCTCTCATTTGGCAATATATCCAGATGGACATTAAGAAAACTTAATACCAATTTCAAGTAGTGTTGGAATAACTATGTGTCTGTTTAATTGTTAAGAGATATGTGAACTTGTGTGATCACGTTTCCCTATTTTATGTTGGTTGTCAGAAAGCTGATAGTCCAATCTGTAGCCCACTCCTAGCAAAATACCAGACCTTATAACATGCTTCTTGGGTACTAATCTCATTCCTGGTTTCTTACTTTTTGCTCCTAGATTATTTTCCCTTCCTCCTGATTTTCTTACTTAATTAGTTTTTCAGCAACTGTTATATATTATTTTCAAATACACATTTTAATACTGTACCTATATGTAAATAAAGTAATATAGATGATGCATACATAACACTACTTTGAATCTTTTGTGTGTGTTAATCAATAATTGTTAATAAAGCTTATTCCTCTCTCCTCCAAGATTTAATGTTTTATTTTTAAGAAAAGGTAGATGGACAAAAATAGTCAAAAAACGTATTTGAGAGGGAAAAATAACTTTGTCATAGAACCTCATCCAACTGCTGAATGATATAATGAAGGGTTAGACATGTCATATGCCTGTCACACATGATTCGTTTGTCTTTGTTGGCATATTTATGCCCCTGTTCTTCATTTTAAAAGCTTCTTACATCGTCCCTAACATATTCCTTAACCCTAAATAAAAAATAATCTGCCTATATGAGGACACATAAACTCAAAAATTGCTAAATCCTTTCTAAATCTTTTGGATATTTAAAATTAAATGCAGAGGGGGCATTTTATTATATTAAAAAGAGAATAAAATAATAAAATGAAGGAAATATTTTCACCAAATAACTCTAATGAAAAGGAACTCCTGAGAATTTATCTTAAGGAAATAATTAAAAAGAAAGGAAAAATATAGGTACTAACTCATTCAACACTATAATATTAAAAATGGAAATGATATAAGTATCCAGTAACAAAACAACTTAGTAAACTATACCAAATTATGCAATCATTGATTATTATAAGGATTTCATTAGTAGGTGATTTAAAGTAAAAATCAGAATAAGAATTTTTTTAGCTACTAGAGGCCGGTTGCACCGATTCAGGCACTGGTGGGGTCCCTCAGCCTGGCCTGCGGGGATCGGGCCAAAACTGGCTCTCTGACATCCCCTGAGGGGTCCCGGATTGCAAGAGGGTGGTTATCAGGTGAAGCACCCCAGAATTGGGCTCCCTCCTCTCTGGTTCCAGGTGTGTCACCCGAGGACCGCCACTGCCAAGTGACCGCAGCTTGGCAGCTCCTGCATTGAGCGTCTGCCCCCTGGTGGTCAGTGTGAGTCATAGCGACTGGTCGGTCAGCTGGTCGGCCAGTCAGCTTAGGCTTTTACATATATAGATAATTACAGTTATGTAAAATTCTTATACAATCAAACAAAGAGCATAAGGGAACATGACAAAACAGACATTATTAATATGTTTGGATAGGGAATTGTGGATTTTGCTTTTTAAAAATATATACTCTGTGCGTATCTTTTAAAATCATTATAAGACGGTTAACACAGTGTTTTAAAAATGGAAATGGAAATGTAACCTGCCCCATCTCCACCCCTGAACCTTTGCCCCCAGGTTCTACACATAATCCTAGTGGCTCTGTCTCGGACCTAATCTGCCAGCCAGGTACTTAAAGCCCCAGGGTCACATTAAGGAGGTTCCAGAGAACCAGGGAGCTCCTATGGTTGACAGGCTGATATCATCTAGTCAACACTTTTGGCCAGGGTTTCCCAAATGTTTGCAAAGAATGCCAAGCTCTTCTGATGAGGCAATGACCAACTGATAGCAATGACCTCGAGAATAATCTCTATTTGTTGGTGACAGAAAAAAGAAAGAAAGGCAAGATAAACTTTAAAATGGGAAGAGTTCGGGGAAGAAAAAAAAAAGCAATCCAGACTCTTGCGATTAAAGAGTGAGCTCTGAACTGACAGTTAAGACCCAGGAAAGGAAATTCAAAGGTCAGGGTGATTTGTTTCCAAAGAAACTACATGTGCCGCCACAATCAAAAGGCTAAAGGGCGCTGTTATCACACAATATAAATCAGAACCACAAAAGTTGGCCTCATATAAGATCACAAAAATCAGTTCTGCAGTAATCTCAGTTTTTCTTTCCTGAAATTTTCTTTAAGTAAGTCACTCTTCCACTTCTACAGTCTCTATCCTTGCTCCTCAACTCCCAAGGCAACAAATAAGTTCTTGCTTTCCTTACCCACCCCATTCAAACCCTGCTCAGACAAGGATCTAATAGGCTTATTCAGAGTAAAATGAGTGATGAGCCTAAAGGTGGTTGGTTGCCTTCCTAGAGGGTACTTGTATTTTGTCAGGTGATGTAGTGGATGCTGCCAGCATCCCATGCTTGGTATAACTGTCCATTCTCCACTTCAGGATATCCTGTCAACCAAGTCGTCCCCCATTTCTCCACTTCACAGCGGGTATGTGACCCAGGCTGAACACAACGCTTGTAGGCACACAACCAAGCAAGGTGTGCCAGTTCTTAGGTCCTTTCCTCTCCCTCCCCCTGCTGTGCTCCATATCGCAGGGGAATGAGCCCCACAGGCTCCTGGCTCCGCTGGCTTCTGGCTGGCTACAGCCGACGGGAGACACTGATGGGAGGTTGCAAGGCAGAAGGATGGAGATGCCAATGGCCAGTTTCCACCCATGTCTACCCCATTTGAGAATAAAGCCAAACACAGAAGCACAAAGAGCCAAAAAACAGGGAGATAAAAAGAATCTTGACACATTCATTGAACTCCTTGCATTTGAACTCTAAACCTAAAGTTAATATTATCATATATTTTATGCCCCAAACCAGGACACTTTCGAGAGTAAAAGGGGCTGCTAGTAATACCTAAGTCAGGACAACAGGCACAAATTGAGACTGGTCCAGGCAAACCAGAACCCTATCTAAAACCAACCTGGCCTTTGGACTTTACAATTAATTGAGCCATTACATTCTCTTTGACCCTTAACCTAATTTGAGTTGGATCTCTATCACTAAACAAAAAGATCCCTTTAAATAGAATTGTTTCCGCGTGGTTGGATTTCAGGGTAGGTACATCATTGTCTGCCTGACTTTGCCTCCACAGTATGCATGTGGAGCTTATAAATTTATGGTATAGCTATTCCAGGAATGTTACAAGGAATTCTGATTCCTATATTCCAAGAATGCTGAAAAGGTGCAAAAAAAAACTAAAATCACCAAGGGAACACATGTACTCCACCCTCAGAGTAAATGTGGCTCTTTGGTGCTTTTTTTCATATTTAAAATGGCCCTTACTTAAGATTTAATTTTATCTGAATATATATTTTGGGAAATAGAGTAGGTCAACCACATCATATAATTTTCCCTGTGTCCAGCCCCTACCTAGGCGTAGCACTATAACACCACTAAAACACTGATCTCTGAGAACTGCTTTTCTTCTTTATTCTTTTCCCTTTATCTTTCTCCATTACCCTGTAGAGTCTCAGTTATTCTACAGATGAAACAGGCTCTTGTTGTCTTATCTAGGAATCCAACAGTCATTTAAAACCACTTCCATAAAAAACACATGTAGTTTAGGGTGTGGTGCAAAGGGTATGCCACAGCTCACCTGACATGTTCGTGCCTTAGTTCAGTGTACTCACAGCAGCTGCCTAGTTCATGACAAAACAGGACACAGCAAGTCAAAGACTGTCTCTCCTAATTCCAGTGGGAGTACCCCCCAACCCAGTGGAGGTCATTTTTTTATTTAGGAAGTCATTCATAATTCAAGTGGTTAAAATTTCATGAGCAATTAGTTAGATCTTTCAAAAGCCATAGGGGTGACTGTGACTAACATTTTCACTTTGTGAGTCTCTGTGTCATTTCATCAATAAAAAGACAGATACATTAAGAAGTGGGAGGAAATATCCAGAGGTGTTAGTAACCAGCTAATCTTTCCATTTCTCGCTGCCTGTTTCTCATACAGCCAACTCCTGGGTCATAAAACATGATTTTTAAAAACAAAAAATTCCCTTTCCAGAGGTTAAATGGATACAAAATTCTTAATTGGAATGAGAAGGCTAACCCCTGTTTTGTAAAAACTACTGTTTGGAATTCTCTGCTATTCTTTAGACGGCCTCTTATTCTAAAAAATAACTTTGCTTTCCAGCCTGCTTTAGCCTGTTTGAATAATGAGGAAGATAAACTTAGCTGTCTGACCTTGTAGGCCAGAGACTAGATATGCCTATACTCTCAATGCCATGCCAGGTGTATTTTTTAATTGGATAGAACTGTGTAGTTTTCAAGGCTACCAGCGAGATAACCACTAAGCACACATAGGGCTGGCTCTTTCATAAAAAGGGAAGTTCTGCTTGTAGCTCTGCTTAGAATTTGAATTTATTTTCTCTAAGCCCACTGCGGTGAATAAAGTGTGACTCCAAACTCTCTGAGCATTGCTTGATTTATTCTGGTTCTCAGTAACAGGAAAGTATAAGCACATACAAATTTTAAGTATTCACAGATCAAAAGTCTGATACATAAAAGCAATTCTTTGCAGTGTTCATCAGAAATCATTTTCTAGATGGTAAATTTTTCTCCTTGTATCCTTTGTAGTAAATCGTAAAAGACTTTGTTTAGGTTCTACATTTTTACTGAAGTCACAGACTTTATGATATACACAGAGCAATGATAATCTTGAATTATTTTGAATGCTGGATGGGATTCTTCACTTCATTCAGGTAAGAATCTGTTGAATAATAGAAAAAACTACCAAATCCAGTATCCCTGATGATAATAAACCACAGGTTGTACCTGATTTTTAACCTTGAGCCAAATATATTGAGGGAGAATTTTCGGAAGGACTGGGTAACAAAGGAAAGAAATAGAAAAAGCAAAACTCACACAAGTTGAATAAGAGAGACCACAAAAGGCAACAGCTTTACTGTCTAGATCAGCGGTTCTCAACCTGTGGGTCGCAAACAATGAAACTACATCCTGCATATCAGATATTTACATTACGATTCATAACAATAGCAAAATTACCGTTATGAAGTAGCAACGAAAATAATTTTATGGTAGGGGGTCACCACAACATGAGGAACTGTATTAAAGGGTCACAGCATTAGGAAGGTTGAGAACCACTGGAGGTGCTTATGCTTGCTTGGTCACTTTCAGAGAGTGTCGTTTCCTCGGTAACCACAATTGGCTCCAGCAGCCTAAAGCGTTCATTTAGGGCTGGGAATGACCTGAGCATGTTATACATCCTTACACGCAGCCTCATCCGGGTTGCTGATGGCAGCAACTTCACTCTCCCAGCAGATGATGACAGCGACTTCAACAATTTGGAAGCTTCATTCTGGAAGATTTTTGTTCTGACAGTGTAGAGGACAAAAATTTGCAATCCCTGGCAGATAGAATAAAAGCTTAATATTAGATAAGCGCTGCGATACAGAACCAGGGAAGGGATTTTATTTCACCTTGTCACCTACCCTTTTCTCATCATTCACACAACTCCCCAACTTAAGTTAATAACATCTGGCCCAGCCTATGGCACTCAGTGGTTGAGCATGGACCTATGAACCAGGAGGTCAGGGTTCAATTCCCCGTCAGAGCACATGCCCAACTTTCGGGCTTGATCCCCAGTAGGGGGCATGCAAGAGGCAACGGATAGATGATTCTCCCTCCTCATTAATGTTTTCTATCTCTCCCTCTCCATTCCTCTCTGAAATCAATAAAAATATTTTTTAAATATATATTAAATAACACCAGTAACTGAGTTCATAGTATTGTGCCAATGTTTACTTCTTTATTTTGACAACACAGTAGTATTATACAAGGCATTATTATTAGGGAAAGCTGGGCAAAGAGTACATGGAACTCTACTGTTTTTGCAACTTCTTATAGTCAACTATCTCAAAATAAAAAGTTATTAAAAGTAAATATCCATGGATGTCTCCCAGATTGGCATCTATATGACCCCAAATTTTGTAAGAATTTATTTCTAGCCCTGGCCAATGTGACTCAGTTAAGCGTCCTTCCATAGACCAAAAGGTGGCCGGTTGGATTCCTGATCAGGGCATATGCCCAGGTCAGATTTGGTCTCCAGTCGGGTGTATAGGGGAGGCAACTGATGGATGTTTTTCTCTCACATCAATGTTTCTCTCGCCATCTCCCTTCCTCTCTCTCTAAAATGAATAAAAACATTTTTAAAAGAATTTATTTCTATAATTAATATATTCCATAAATACTGTTTAGGAGACTTCTGATGTGGTAAGATAATCCAAAGATTCTGAGTTTGACTAATAGAATTGATACTTATTAGCAAGAGATAGACCAGTTCACTGGACAAAAGCAGGAAGATTAACTTGATTGTTAACCAACAGGTGGTATCTAACACATCTGAAAAAGGCCTGGATGACACAAGGAAGTGTGCATGGGGTTTCAGAAGGACAAACATGGTCATTAGCCATCCTGATTGTTCAAGGGAGAGAAATTCATTTTGGAGAAATCTGGTCTCTAGAAAAGCTCCTTTTTTTGTGGGGTATACTATTTCATCTGGCTTTTCCAGAATTTAAATTCTAAGTCAAAGATAATACTAAATATAATTTCTGCCAAAACCGGTTTGGCTCAGTGGATAGAGCATCAGCCTGCAGACTGAAAGGTCCCAGGTTCGATTCCGGTCAAGAGCATGTACCTGGGTTGCGGGCACATCCCCAGTAGGAAGTGTGCAGGAGGCAGCTGATCGATGTTTCTCTCTCATCGATGTTTCTAACTCTCTATCTCTCTCCCTTCCTCTCTGTAAAAAATTAATAAAATATAAAAAAATGAATGCGTACTTTAAAAAAAAGATAATACTAAATATAATTTCTGGTTGTACAATAGTTAGGAAAAGACATAGACCATGGAGAATTCATGAAGACACTGTCCTGTGGAAGTCAGTGGAATCCCAACATTTTTGTGCCCCCTAAAATCCCAAAAATGTTATTTGAAAAAACAAAATGTAGGCATCAAACTAATTATCACTAGCACAAAGATTAAATTGTGTCTTTTAAGTAATATCTGTAGCACTTAGCAAATAAATATGTATTAGCCTTATAGCATTCTACAACTAGAAGGAGCTTACATGTGAATTAATCTAGTCATTCCTACACTTTAAGGTACATTAAAGTCACCTGGGCCCTACTTTAAAGTGGAGATTCCCAGCTCTTACCCTATAGACTCTGATTCAGTAGGGTGAGGGGTGAAGTTGCCCAGAAATCAGCATTTTAACACACTGTGTACACTCTGATGTAGGCAATATTCAGAACCACTTCGAAAAGCACTGTGTCGATTTTAACACCCTCTTCCATTTTATATTTTACATGCCTCACTCAGAGAGGTGACTTACCTAAAATCATGAGTCAATATTAAACTTGAAAGACAGCCAAAGTCTCCTGACTTTTAGTGCGTGGGGCTCTTGCCCCATGGCCACCCTCAATTTTACCATGTAGTATGAACATTTTGTAATGGGCCTCTATTTTGTAATGTGCCTCTCCTATGCATGCAGAAGAGAATATTCTTGACCATACCTTTTTAAAGATACTTTTCTAAATTACTGGTAGCTTTAGGCAACAAGTCCATGGCCAATTGGCAATCCCAGACTAAGCTTACTCTATTTATTGCCCTTCTGGAGAGATTCCATTGGGAGTTGCCAACAGTAAAGAACTGCCTTATATCTATTTAAACTTAGCACCAGGCACACATCCATTGTTTAAGGGAGTAATTCATAAAAGGCACTGAAGAGGGCTCTCTGGGATAGACAGTGAGGAGCTTACAAGTATTAAATGTGATGTTAGCAATTCATACAGATAAGCAGCTCTCCACACTTCACTAAACAAACTCCTCATCATTTGTGGCCAAGACAAATTTATCTAATGCCCTACCCAATGATTTCTATTTTGTATCAAAGATTTCCCTCCTCAGTGATATTTGATCAGAGCCAGAAACAACCAATATCAACTACACACAATGGATACTATTCTCAGCAACTTAATGAGACAATCACCAAACACTGCAGTTTACTTCACAAAATATTAAAGAAGTACAGCCCATCCTGATAGCTACTGCAAAAGATATACACAAGCATATTACTTGCACTAGAGAACTAATAATTTAGTTGAGGAGATGAGACTTCTATGTAAAAAAAAGTTAATTTTTGAGTACAAGAAGAAATGGGACAAGTGAACTTATAAAACTACAATCCTTCTATTTTACTTGAGTTATCCTATCTAATAATAGAGAAACATGGTAATTAACTGCAACTTCGCTACCCTTCCCATTGGCTAATCAGTGAGATATACAAATTAACTGCCAACCAAGATGGCGGCCGGCAGCCACACAGCTGAAGCGAGCAGGAGGCTTGCTTGCTCCAGTGACAGAGGAAGCCAAGGTTCCCCGCCTGCTGCAGCCCAGCTCTGAGCTCCAGATGCAACAATGTTGCAATTATAGAAGCTAAACAAACCTAGAAACCTGCTTTCAGCCATCCGCGGGCTCAGAGCTTAGAGCGCTAGTAATGGCAACAGAGTTTCAATTATAGAAGCTAAACAAACCCAGATACCTGCTTTCAGCCAGCCACAGCCTCAGAGCTGGAGCCGGCTCTCAGCTCCAGTGACAGCTATAGAAGGTAAATAAATCCCAGAATAAAAAAAAAGAAAAAAAAAGAGGCTGGGAGCTTCAGTCGCCTGCCAGCCTGAAAACGGCCCTCAGCCCCACGCCCAGGCTGGCCAGGAACCCCAGTGGGGACCTCCACCCTGAAGGGGGTGTGACCAGCTGCAAAAAGCCATCAGCCCATCATCTAGGCTGGCCAGGCACCCAAGCATGACCCCCACCCTGATCTGGATCATCCTTCAGGGCAAACCAGCTGGCCCCCACCCGTGCACCAGGCCTCTATCCTATATAGTAAAAGGGTAATATGCAAACTGACCCTAACAGCAGAAAGACTGGGAATGACTGGTCACTATGACACACACTGACCACCAGGGGGCAGATGCTCAATGCAGGAGCTGCCCTCTGGTGGTCAGTCGCTCTCACAGCGGGGAGCTCTTCTCAGCCACAAGCCAGGCTGATGGCTGCCAGTACAGCGGTGGTGGTGGGAGCCTCTCCTGCCTTCTCAGCAGCGCTAAGGATGTCTGACTGCAGCTTAGGTCTGCTCCCTGCTGGCAAGTGGGCATCCCCCAAGGGCTGCTGGGATGCCGGGTTGCCAGAGGGATGTCTGATTGCCAGCTTAGGCCCAATCCCCCGGGGAGCAGGCCTAAGCCAGCAAGTAGTCAACCCTGAGGGGTCCCAGATTGCGAGAGGGCACAGGCCGGGCTGAGGGACCCCCTACCCCTGAGTGCACAAATTTTTGTGCACCGGGCCTCTAGTATTAATATAACTAGAATTAAAATCATCACCTCAGCCCAGTCAGCATGGCTCACTGGTTGAAAGTCAACCTATGATTCTCTCTCATCACTGATGTTTCTATCTCTCTCTCCCTCTCCCTTCCTCTCTGAAATCAATAAAAATATTTTTAAATAAAAATAAAAGAAAGGTATTTTTATTGCCTGACTGGTTTGGCTCAGTGGACAGAGCGTCGGCTTGCGGACTGAAAGGTCCCAGGTTCGATTCCGGTCAAGGGCATGTACCTTGGTTGCAGGCACATACCCAGTAGGGAGTGTGCAGGAGGCAGCTGATCGATGTTTCTCTCTCATCAATGTTTCTAACTCTCTATCCCTCTCCCTTCCTCTCTGTAAAAAATCAATAAAATATATATATTTTTAAAAAGGTACTTTTATTATATTGAAGTATAATTCACTCTGCCAGCTCAGGAAACATAAGATTAATTATAGAGACAGAAAACTCCTTGTAATATTTTTCATCAGAGCAAAAGACAATGTTTACCACAGGAGGAGGCATAGAATAAAAACCATGGAAAAAAATTCTGATTTCAAGATAAGTCTTTCAATAATGAATCCTTGTTTTATCTTAAAGTCTTTACATTCCCTATGCATATACACAAATACAAACATATGAAAACAAAAATCATCTGAGATCAAACAAAGTTATTTTTATTTTTAATCTACCATTTTGGTTTATCTATACCAGTATTTTTGCCATAATGAAAATTAGATGACCATTATATTTCCTCTATATGTTTAGTTTCTTATAGGAGATGCTTCCAATATGTTAATAGAATGGTTTCCAAATAAAAACATATATGAATCTTCAGTCAAATTTTAAGATAAGGTATGAATAGAATGTTCTTTAAAATTATGATTAAATGTATCATTGAGATAAGACTCAGGAATAAAAGCATCTTCAGTCCTATGTATAATTATGTCACACACAAAAACTTCATAAGGTTCTGATTCTAACAAATCAACTCTCTTGCAGGATTTTATATATAGAAAAGCTAAAAGATTCCACCAAAAACCAGTTAGAACTAAAAAAATGAATCCCATAAAGTTGCAGGATACAGAATCAACACATGGAAACTAGTTGCATTTTTATACACTAACAACAAACTAGCTGAAATAAAATTAAGAAAATAATCCTATTTATAATAGCATAAAAAAACAATGACATAATTTGTAATAAATTTAACCCAAGAAAGTAAAAGACCTAAAACAATATGTTATTGATGGGGGAAAAAATAAGACATTGATGAAAGACATTGAAGAAGACACAAATAAATGGAAAAATAGCCCAAGTTCTTAGATTAAGAAAATAAATACTGTGAAAATGTTCATACAACTCAAAACAATATAGATTAAATGTAATCCCTACCAAAATTCCATTGGCATTTTTCACAGATATAGAAAAAACTATCCGAAAATTTGTATTCAGCGCAGGAAAGAACATAAAGTCATAAAGAGCTTTCCTTTGTCTTCCCTCAAAAGATATTAAAATAGAATCTCCTAAAGGTACTAAACAATGACCTTCAGGGAGTTTTAAAAGGAGAAAACTGGTCCACGGAGATATCACCTCCACCACTGCACGGTCTGCTACTTTCAGACTAATCCACGCCATACCTGAGTAGTGTTGAAAATGCAGAAAAGGTATTTGGAGATTTTGCTGGTATTTTCATCACTTATTAGCATAAAGTATCCCAGGATCCAGGTAATTCCAAATATGACTGCAATAGATAACGTGCTAAAAACCTTCTTTAGTGATGAAACCTTTTTTGTGCTAGGTAAATGAAAGCAAGAAAGAAAATATGGTTCATTCGGTTCTTTTTTTAAAATTAATATCATTGTTACCCTACTGTTAAGAATATATATTCAGCTGCCCATATATACTGTTCATTTAACAATATTATGCCTCCAGTGGAAAAATTATGCTAGACCTATGCCATGCTGGATAGAATCTGATTTAGCAAGCTTTATTAAGAAATACAGTGATAGCCCTAACCGGTTTGGCTCAGTGGATAGAGCATCGGCCTGCGGACTCAAGGGTCGCAGGTTCGATTCCAGCCAAGGGCATGTACCTTGGTTGCAGACACATACCCAGTAGGGGGTGTGCAGGAGGCAGCTGATTGATGTTTCTCTCTCATCGATGTTTCTAACTCTCTATCCCTCTCTCTTCCTCTCTGTAAAAAAATCAATAAAGCCAAACCGGTTTGGCTCAGTGGATGGAGCGTCGGCCTGCGGACTCAAGGGTCTCGGGTTCGATTCCGGTCAAGGGCATGTACCTTGGTTGCGGGCACATCCCCAGTGGAGGGTGTGCAGGAGTCAGCTGATCGATGTTTCTCTCTCATCGATGTTTCTAACTCTCTGTCCCTCTCCCTTCTCCTCTGTAGAAAATCAATAAAATATACTTTTTTTAAAAAGAAATACAATGATAACTGTATCTGGCATAAACAATTCCTTACAGGCAAATTTCACAAAGAATCAATTATTTCTTTGGAAGAGAATTTTATTTTAGCTATTATTACTATTGGATCAGCTAGTGATTAATTGTTATGGAGGCATCTGGAACCTTCCCATGGTGTAGGCCAGTGGTCGGCAAACTGCGGCTCGCGAGCCACATGCGGCTCTTTGGCCCCTTGAGTGTGGCTCTTCCACAAAATACCACATGCAGGTGTGCACATACAGTGCAATTGAAACTTCGTGGCCCATGCGCAGAAGTCAGTATTTTGTGGAAAAGCCACACTCAAGGGGCCAAAGAGCCGCATGTGGCTCGCGAGCCGCAGTTTGCTGACCACTGGTGTAGGTTGATACAGAATGAAAGGTTGTTAAAATGCAGAGTGATCTTCTTCCCTTGATAGTGAGATAATTGCTAATATTTCACTTTGGCGAGACATCAGCAATTGTTCCACAAGCAGAGGCTGAAAAGCATTTTTTTTTAAATTAGAATTTGCCTTCTCTTTATTGCTCTTTGGGATCCTGAGCCCACTATGGTAAGAAGCCTGGACTGGTTTGACACAAGATGAGAAACCACATGGAGGAGAGATGATTCTTCCCCACTGAATAACTACCATTAAAGACCAGACCATTACTACCTACGAGGCATGAAAGTGAGTCACCCTAGACCGGTGGTTCTCAACATTCCTAATGCCACGACCCTTTTATACAGTTTCTCATGTTGTGGTGACCCCCAACCATAAAATTATTTTCGTTGCTACTTCATAACTGTAATTTTGCTACTGTTCTGAATCGTCATGTAAATATCTGATATGCAGGATGTATTTAGGCGACCCCTGTGAAACGGTTGTTCAACCCCCAAAGGGGTCACAACCCACAGATTGAGAAACGCTGCCCTAGACTATTCACCTACATTCAAGCCAGAACCAGGACAACTGCCCAACCAACACTCAAATTTATGACAAATAATAAACATTTGTCATTCTAAGCCATTAAGTTTTGGGGTGGTTTGTTATGCAGCAAAAGCTAACTGATACATGAAAGATAACTTGTTAAACAATTAAATTGTAACCTGCTTTTCATTGTAACTAAGCCAATTTAAGAACAAGTGCTATCAGCCAAAATTTAGAAGTATAAATTTGGTTGATGTCTGAGGCCAAAATGATATTGTTTTGTATAAAGAAAATATAACTGAATTTGCAATTAGGCTGAGAAGACTTCACCTAGTCTTTTCTGCATTTTTAATAAAATATATGTTTGAATGATTATCATTGATATTCTTCCCCATATTTCCCCTCAAATGGATTATCATAAAGGGGAGATGATACTACTCTTGATCAATAAATTACATATTAAAGATTATAGTCTCACTGATGAGAGTTGTTTTCATCATCTGTTCATACCAAGTGCACTCATTTGGTGACCAGCAAAACTCACAGATGTGCGTATGTGCGTATAGTAAGTCTACTTGGGCTAAGTAGAGTCTTATAGAATTAAACTTGAAATCATAGCCTCATTGGCACCATGTTTTAATCAATGTGTACTGTGGGAGAAGGGGGGATTTATGTATTGAATAGTTTCTGTTCTTTCTCTCTCTAACTGAAAGCTTTTTCTGCATATCAGGAATGACAATGAAAATCTTTATTGGAGTCAGGAAGGTTATATAAAGGAGAAAAGCAGTCCACATGGAGACTGATAAACCAGGGAGCACATGCTCCATCTGCAGGGAATGTGGGCTTAATGTTGCCAGTTGTTCTTTTTTTTTTTTTTTTAAGAAACGAAAACATTTTAAGTGAAATCTTCCTATTATTTTATGTTTACAAGTAATAAAAAATATAAATCCATTATCTGATTCAAGCAACACATGTACAACATAACCTACAGATACTAGTTTACAAAATACATTTACTAGCATTTATTCACAACCCTCCCATTTCTTTATCCAAATCTGATTTATTGAATATTTGGGAGAAAACTTGGGTTGAGTTTTTCAGTTGGGCTCATATAGCACAAAAGTATGTTGTGTAATGCAGCCCACCCACAGTATAGTGCTGATGGTGGGAGATGAGAAGATCTACTTTCAGAGGCAACGTTTAAGAGAACATCTGTCCTGCAACCACATGTCCCTGCCATTGTCCCAGAGTCTGAAAACTCTTCTAGGAGGTGCAGATATATGAGGGTGCTCTATCGTGTGCTCACCGAGTCATGCCTGGCAGCTTCCCATTTGCTGGGAATCTTACCTTGTCAGATCCTGGTTATCCTTCCACACCACTTTCACTATAATGACAATAAATAGAGCAACATTGCTGGTGAGGATAATGGTCATAGGTAGAATGAATGACAAAAATAATGGGCTTGTTTTATCATCATCCTTTTTTGGACCTGCCAACCAGCAGCTGTGGAGAGAAAATAAATGCTTTCAGAAGACTAAGAAAGCTATACATACTAATTCTCCATGCTGTTATCATTACTGATGTTCAATCAGCTGAAAGAGAATATCCCTTTGCATCCTATATATTTGAGATGACTTTCAAGAATTCAACATAATAAAAAAATGAAATGCATTGGCTCTGCATATTCCTCTATGAGACAGTATAGGCTAATAGACAGAAAATGGGCTTTTGAGTCAGGCAATCTCAAATTTAAATGTCATTCTCTGTCACTAACTAGGAGTCTGACTTTAGGCAAATTATCGTTTAATTTTATTTTTTAATATATAGCACACCTAGGTGGCTCAAAATTTAAATGGTGCAAATATTCATAGAAAGACAAGATTGACCTAAAATTATCCATAATTACTAGTCTCTATCTCCAGTGGTAATCAGTGTTTCTTGTATAGTCTTCCTTATTTAGGCTATACATATATCGGCAAATGTGCATATTTTTCCTGATGTTTAAGCAAATGATAATATATGATACTTCCATACCTTACTTAACAACATATCTTGGATATCATCCTATATCAGAATATAAAGATTGTCTTCATCACTTTTTAGAGGTACATATTATTCCATTATTTTGTTATATCATAAATTATTTATCTATCTGTTTGTTTATTTATTTATTGTTAATCCTCACCCGAGGATATTTTTTCCATTGATTTTTTTAGAGACAGTGGAAGGAAGGGATGGAGGGGGAGAGAGAGTAACATTGATGTGAGAGAGACACATCAATTTGGTTGCCTCCTGTACACACCCTTTACGGGAGCTGGGGATGAACCTGCAACCCAGGTACATGCCCTGGACCAGGAATCAATCCAGAGACACTTCGGTGCATGGGCTGACACTCTAACCACTTAGCAACACCGGCCAGGGCACACCATGAAGTATTTAAACAGTCTCTTATTAATTGGCATGTTTTAAGATTTAATGTTTAATTTAACCTCCTTGGGTTAGTTTTGGGGATTTTTTTGTTGTTGTTGCTATTTGTGGTGGTAGTTTGGTGGTGTTTCCTTCTCATCTGTGAGGTCTAGTAATCATCTCCTGACATTGTTGTAAGAATTAATTTGTTCATTTAATAAGTATTTACAGAGTATGTTATGTGCCAGATACCATTCTAGATACCAAGATATGAGCAGTAAATGAAAAACCCTTCTTTAGTGAATTTATTCTAACACAGAGAAATTGGTAAAACTAACAAATAAATTACATATGTGTCAGATGGTGACAAATGCTGTGGGGAAAAAATAAAGCAGGGTGGGTATTACTATGGGGGGTTGGGGTTCATTTTAATACAGTGATCAGGAAAGGCCTTATTTGAGCAAAGATTTGAAATAGATGAGGAGCAAGGAAATTCCAGGCAATGGAAACAGTAAGTACAAAGGCCTTGAGTTGAGAGTTTACGGAAGAGCAGAGGCTAGAATGGCTAGAATAGAGTAAGTAGATGGGATTAGTTAAAAGATGTAAATTATGTCAGAGTCTTATAGGTGATTGTATTCACTCTTGGCAAGAAACAGACACTTGATATAATGTCTTGACTTTTAAAAGAATTACTCTAGCTAGGTGCAAAGATAAGAAAAAAAACACATGCAAAAGCAGGAAATCTGCTAGGAGTTTATTACAATAATCAGGTGGCTTGGACAAAGAGAAGAAATGCTAAGAAATAGTCTGGTTCCAACTAATGCAAACGAATATATGCACCCCTTTGTTCATTGCAGCGTTATTTACAATAGCCAAGATTTGGAAGCAGCCTAAGTGCCCATCAGCAGATGAGTGGATAAAAAGCTGTGGTACAGCTACACAATGGAATACTACTCGGCCATAAAAAAGAAGGAAATTTTACCCTTTGTGATAGCATGCATAGACCTCAAGAGCATTATGCGAAGTGAAATAAGCCAGTCAGAGCAAGATAAACACCATATGACTTAACTCATATGTGGAATCTAATGAACAAAATAAACTAGCAAACAAAATAGATTAATCCATAGAGAGCAGGTTGACAGCTGTCAGAAGGGAGGGGGTTGTGGGGCTGGGTGAAAAGGTAAAGAGATTAAGAAAAATAAAACCTTATAAATATAGATAACAGCATGGGGGTAAGGAGGTGGGGAGAGGCAGAAGCGGGTATAGAGGGGATAAATGGTGATGGAAGGGGACTTGACTTGGAGTGGTAAATACACAATGCAATATACAGATGATGTATTATAGAATTGTACACCTGAAACCTATATAATTTTATTAACCAACTAGGGGCCCACTGCACAAATTCATGCACCTTGAAAGGAACTGTGGGCTGCAGAGGCTGCTGTGGGCAGAGGGGCAGGTCTCCGCCCATCCTCTGTGCCTCTGCCTGGCCCCTCCCGCCATGCCCCCGGTTTCTTGTCTGCCAGCAGTCCCACTCCTGCCGCAATCACTCCCACACGCTGACGGTGCCAGCCCCGCTCGTACCTGCTAACAGCGTAGAGCAATTGGGTCCAGAGCCAGCAGCGGGTGTGAGTGGGGCCAACACCATCAGCAAGTGCGAGCAGCGGCTCTGGGGCTGGCATCGGGTGCCAGCGGGGCAGGTGCCAGCGGGGCCAGCGCCAGCAGCAGGTACAAGCACCAGGCGGGACTACGGTGCACGAGAGCAAAGAATTTTCAGTAACCACCAGAGGCTCGCAGTGATGACAGCAACCAACGCCCAGCCTTAGTCTGGTGCTCCAGCTCACCTGCTCCACCATCCCACCAAAGCCGACACCAGCCATGTTCCACGCACACCCCCTGGTGGTCATCGCATATCATAGCGACTGGTTATTTGGTTGTTCTGCTGTTTGGTCCATTTGCATATTAGCCTTTTATTATATAGGATGTCACCCCAACAAATTCTATTAAAAAGGGGGGGGAGAAATATTCTGGTTCCAGATGTATTTATAAAAAAAGCAAAATGATTTATCTTATTGACAGGTTGAATGTGAGATGTAGGAGAATTAAGGATGACTCCCAAGTCTTTGGCCTGAGTATCTGGAAGAGTGGGATTACCATTAGCTAAGATATGGAAGATGATGGGAAGAGCACGTTTCTGAGGGAAGACCATGGGATGTCTTATTAGACAGCCAAGTGGAGGTGTCAAATAGGCATTTGGGTATTAATGTGAGAAGCCCTAGCATATAGTTGGCATTCAATTAATGTATGTTTTCTTCTCCTGTAGGTAAAACACCATTATTATACATGTTAAAGGATGTCTAAATTGTTTTTCTTTGGACTATTGTTATAATTTAAATCATTTCAAATCATAATACAAAGAATAGACCATCCTATCTAATAAAAGAGAAACATGGTAATTAGCCGTACGTCCACTACCCTTCCCATTGGCTAATTGGGGCGATATGCAAATTAACTGCCAGCCAAGATGGCGGCCGGCAGCCAGGCAGCTTGAAGCAAACATGAGGCTTGCTTGCTTCAGTGACGGAGGACTCCAACATTCCCCGCCTGCCTTGCCAGCCTCTGAGCTTGCAGTTTGAAACATTGTTACAAATATAGAAACTAAACAAAACCCCAGAAACCTGCTTTCAGCCAGCCGGGATCTCAGAGCTGGAGTTGAAACAGTGTTTCGATTATAGAACCCAAACAAACCAGATACCTGCTTTCAGCAGCCGAGGCCTAAGAGCTGGAGCCAAGCCTCAGAGCTAAAGCTGCCCAGAATAAAAAAAGAAAAAGAAAAAAAGGAGTGGTTGGGAGCTTCAGTCACCCGCCAGCCTGAAAACGGCCCTCAGCCCCTCACCCAGACTGGCCAGGCACCCCAGTGGGGAGCCCCACCCTGAAGGGTGTGTGACCAGCTGCAAACAGCCATCATCCCCTCATCCAGGCTGGCCAGGCACCCCAGTGGGGACCCCCACCCTGATCCAGGACACCCTTCAGGGCAAACCAGCCGGCCCCCACCCGTGCACCAGGCCTCTATCCTATATAGTAAAAGGGTAATATGCCTCCTAGCACCGGGATCAGCGGAGCCGCGAGGCCTCCCAGCACTGGGATCAGCATGACAGAGGGCAGCGCCCAAACCCCCTGATCGCCTTGTGGCTCTGTGTTTGACAGGAGGCGGGGCCACAACCTCCCTATCCGCCCTGCTCTGTTCGTGACAGGGGAAGGCGCCCGAACCCCCTGATCAGCCCTGCTCTGTGCCTGATAGGGGGGAGCTCCCCAACCCCCTGATCGCCCTGCAGCTCTGTGTGTGACAGGCTGTGGTGCCCCAACACCCTGATCGGCCCTGCTCTGTGTGTGACAGGGTGCGGTGCCCCAACTGCACCCCCCCCCTCCAAGGGCCCTGCTCTGTTTGTGACGGGGTAGAGCCATAACCTCCCCATCAGCCCTGCCCTGAGTGTGACAGTGGTGGTGTCCCAACCCCCTGATCGGCCCTGCTTTGTGGGTGATAGAGGGTGGCGCCCCAACCGCCCCCCACGGGCCCTGCTCTGTGTGTGACGGGGTAGAGCCATAACCTCCCCATTGGCCCTGCCCTGAGTGTGACAGGGTGTGGCGCCCCAACCCCCTGATCTGCCCTGCTCTGTGTGTGACAGGGGGCGGTGCCCCAACTCCCCTATCGGCTCTACTCTGTGCGTGACAGGGGGGAGCTCCCCAACCCCCGGATCGACCCTGCTCTGTGCGTGACAGGGTATGGAGCCCCAACCCTCCTGATGGGCCCTGCTCTGTGAGTGACAGGGGGCAGCGCCCCAACCCCCTGATTGGCCCTGCTCTGTGCATGACAGGGGGTGGCGCCGCAACCTCCCCATCGACCCTGCCTTGAGTGTGACAGGGGGTGGTGCCCCAACCCCCCAGTCGGCCCTACCCTGAGCGTGACTAGGGGTGGCATCGCAACCTCCCGATCTACCCTGCTCTGTGCATGACAAGGGGGCTGCGCCCCAACTCCCCAATCAGCCCTGCTCTGAGCCTGACCAGGGGCTGCACCTAGGGATTGGGCCTGCCCTCTGCCACCCAGGAGCAGGCCTAAGCCAGCAGGTCATTATCTCCCGAGGGGTCCCAGACTGCGAGAGGGCACAGGCCAGGCTGAGGGACCCCCCCCTCCCCCAAGTGCACAAATTTTTGTGCACCGGGCCTCTAGTCTATAATAATAAAAGCATAATATGCTAATTAGACCAGAGGACCTTCCAGATGACCTTCTGGACGAAGCCATGGCTTTGAGGGCTGAGGCAGAGGCAGCTGCCATGGCTATGGGGACTGAGCCCCTTGCACAAATTTTGTGCATCGGGCCTCTAGTCCTTAAATAAAATGGTGAGAGTGAGCACGTTTTTCTTTAGGACTCTGGCTTCTGTTTATCTTCAGGACTCCTGGTTTCCCTTTGCTTTCCTCTGAACTGGAGAATAACTCTCCTCCCATCCTTCATCTCACAATTCCCTACGCAGAAGAAATGAGGGCATGTGGCTAAGAATTTAATGAAATCCTGGTGGGAAGTCCTTTCAAGAAGCTTCTTTTTGCCGGAACCGGTTTGGCTCAGTGGATAGAGCGTCGGCCTGCGGACTGAAAGGTCCCAGGTTCGATTCCGGTCAAGGGCATGTACCTGGGTTGCGGACACATCCCCAGTGGGGGATGTGCAGGAGGCAGCTGATCGATGTTTCTCTCTCATCGATGTTTCTGACTCTATCTCTCTCCCTTCCTCTCTGTGAAAAAATCAATAAAATATATTTAAAAAAAAAAAAGAAGCTTCTTTAGTGAGTAAGCAAGTGGCCATCAAAAGTTTGAAATGGAAAAGATGAACACATTTCTTACCCAAGAAGCCTAAAGAAACACAGTTTGAAGGGAGAGGAAAAGATCAAGAAAGAAAATGAACAATTCAACTCTACTCGATAAAGGAGACTTGCAAATTATGAAACAAATAGACAAGTATTAATCCTTTCTGTATGAATCTTGAGTTGTTTAAACTTTAGACGATACAATTTCTGAGAATTAATATTTGTACTATAGATGTGTGTGTGTGTGTGTGTTGTGTGTGTGTGCAAATGTCTGTAAGAGTCCTTAATTAACTCACATGGATGGGGACCTGGAGGGAAAGAGGCTTGGATACCCATGGTCATTAGGAAGTGTGCACCAGGAGGGGACTCCTCACCCCCTTTATAATTATATTGCTTGGAGAGATAATTATGCTGAACTTGTTCTCACAACAGCCTTTCTCTTTGTTATCCCTAATTTAATAACTAGGATTTTGAGAAATAAACTGCCAAGGAGAGAGATGGATCCTACAGTGCGAATAACCCTTGTAGGCATGGAGCAAGATTTCTAGGGTGGAGATTGGAGAGTCACATGGTCGAGGATGAATTTATAAACAGCTGTGGACCCGAGGTCTGGAGAGCATCATAAGTAGACTTCAGATGAAGTATTTAACTGCTTGGTGATTTTTCCATGCAGCACACCGTGAAGGAAGCTTTAGGACAGTGATGGCGAACCTATGACACGCGTGTCAGAGGTGGCACGTGAACTCATTTTTTTGGTTGATTTTTCTTTGTTAAATGGCATTTAAATATCTACACTAATAAAAGAGAAACATGGTAATTAGCGTACGACCGCTACCCTTTTCATTGGCTAATCAGTGAGTATATGCAAATTAACTGTCAGCCAAGATGGCGGCCGGCAGCCAGGCACTGAAGCGAGCATGAGGCTTGCTTGCTGCGGACTCCAACGTTCCCTGCCTCACTTGCCGGCCTCTGAGTTGCAACTCTAAGCAACTATGTACTATGTTGCAAATGTAGAAGCTAAACAAAACCCCAGAAACCAGCTTTCAGCCTGCCGGGATCTCAGAGCTGAAGTTATACATTGTTTCGATTATAGAACAGCAAACAAACCAGATACGAAGCCTCAGAGTTAGAGCCAGAGCTAAAGCTGGCCCAGAATAAAATAAAAAAAGAGAAAAAAAAAGGAGCAGTTGGGAGCTTCAGTCAATAACTGCCATCCTGAAAATGGCCCTCAGCCCCTCACCCAGACTGGCCAGGCACCCCAGTGGGGAGCCCCACCCTGAAGGGTGTGTGACCAGCTGCAAACAGCCATCATCCCCTCATCCAGGCTGGCCATGCACCCCAGTGGGGACCCCCACCCTGATCCAGGACACCCTTCAGGGCAAACCAGCCAGCCCCCAGGCCTCTATCCTATATAGTAAAAGGGTAATATGCCTCCTAGCACCGGGATCAGCGGAGCCTCGAGGCCTCCTGGCACTGGATCAGTGTGACAGGGGGCAGCGCCCAAACCCCCTGATCGCCCTGCAGCTCTGTGTGTGACAGGGGGCAGGACCACAACCTCCCTATCCGCCCTGCTCTGTTCGTGACAGGGGAAGGCGCCCCAACCCCCTGATGGGCCCTGCTCTGTGTGTGACGGGGTAGAGCCATAACCTTCCCATCGGCCCTACCCTGAGTGTGACAGTGGCGGTGCCCCAACCCCCTGATTGGCCCTGCTCTGTGGGTGACAGGGGGTGGCGCCGCAACCTCCCCATCAACCCTGCCTTGAGTGTGACAGGGGGCGGTGCCCTAACTCCCCTATCGGCCCTGCTCTGTGCATGACAGGGGGTGGTGCCACAACCTCCCCATCGACCCTGCCTTGAGTGTGACAGGGGGCGGTGCCCCAACCCCCCAATCGGCCCTACCCTGAGCGTGACTGAGGGTGGCATCGCAACCTCCCAATCCACCCTGCTCTGTGCATGACAGGGGCTGGCACCCCAACTCCCCAATCAGCCCTGCTCTGAGCCCCACCAGGGGGCTGCTCCTAGGGATTGGGCCTGCCCTCTGCCACCCGGGAGCAGGCCTAAGCCAGCAGGTCGTTATCTCCTGAGGGGTCCCAGACTGCAAGAGGGCACAGGCCGGCCTGAGGGACCCCCCCCCCCGAATGCACAAATTTTTGTGCACCGGGCCTCTAGTATAAAATAAATATCAAAATAATAAATCTTTGTCTTACTATGGTTGCAAATATCAAAAAATTTCTATATGTGACACGGCACCAGAGTTAAATTAGGGTTTTTCAAAATGCTGACACGCTGAGCTCAAAAGGTTCGCCATCACTGCTTTAGGATACACAGCATACAGTTGAATAATTTCCCCCTTCATGCATTATAATTTATCATGATTACCTCAACCCTTCAGGAAAGTCTGAAAACAGCCTATATGATGGTGGTACAGATAAGTAGAGGATAGAGTATTAAGCATTAAGAAGAAATGTGGCCTGCCTTGCATTTACCTCTTAATTGGGTCCTTCTTACGAAGATAGCAGTACATCAGGGGAACTGGGTTAGCAGTTTCAGGTATCACTGGCAGAGCACGGGGGGTGGGGGGGGCAATAAGATATTGAGGTTCAACAACTGGGAGGAAAACCAAAAAAGTCCCTCCACTTTCTAAATAAATCCTGAAGGAATGTGACCCTTGATGCCTGTGTGTAGGGTGGAATGTGGGGGATAATGGTCCAAGAGGAGGCAGATGTTACACATCCTTTCCTCTCTTCCCAACTTCTCTTATTATCAGTCACCTCATGTCTTCCCTAACAGCCAATACTGTACTCAGGAAAGAATCAGGAAAGAATTTGCTCTCAATTATTTATAGCCCAGTGAGAATAAATGTAAGATAGTAGTCTTCTTTCTCCTAAAGGCTTTTATAGAAATAGGTTTAGCCTTGTGCCTGGATTCGAGTTGGAAATTAAAAATGCAATTTGAAGTAAATTACCTCTCCCAGGAGATATGAGCATCTTATCCCAATCTCTAATTTCGTAATTCAAAATGTAAAACTCATTGAAAGATACTTAACCCTAATTAAATGGAGAAAATAATACCTGAAGTGCTTGGCTTCTAAATTCAAACCAGGCTGATAGCCTCCTGTTCCACAGCTGGACATGGTTAGCCCTCAAAATAGGTAAGCACCCTAACACCATAGCCTTCCCTTGGGTGTATTGCACATTTGCAAAAGTTTTATTTTTATTTGAGTTGATCTCGGTCTTAAGGTGGAATCTGGGGATATGAATGATCCTATATAATAAATAGGGATTATGCTAATTTGTCCATTACAGTGTCTGAGTCACAACCAGTCTACTGGTTGCGCATGCACAGGAGCTGGGTGGTGGGATCAGGGGCAGGGACTTCTGCCCCCAGCAGAGGCACACCCAGGCCTGCCCAGTGCTAACATCCTACCCAGCACTGAGGTGAAGCTGCCTGGCTGCATCCCTGGCCAGGGACATGACACTGTCTGCCTGTGTCCCTGACCTGGGACATGACACTGTCTGCCTGTGTGCCTGACTTGGGACGTGGCGCTGCCTGCCTGTGTCCCTGACCTGGGACATGACACTGTCTGCCTGTGTCCCTGACCTGGGATGTGGCGCTGCCACCCCCCCCCAAACCCCAGCGCTGAAGTAAAGCTGCCTATGTGTGTCCCCAGCCTGGGACGTGAAGTTGCCTACATGCAACCCGGCCTGGGATGTGGCACTGTCTGCATGTGTCCCCGGCAGGGTACATGATGCTGCCTACGTGCATCCCTGGCCTGGGACGTGATGCTGTCTGCGTGCGTCCCCACCCAGTGCTGATGAGACGCTGCAGGGGGGCCAGGCTTGATGGGTGTGCGGCCAGCCAGGTCTGGGTCTTGCCCAGTGGGGGTGGGGTAAGCTGGGTTGGGGTCTCAAGAGATTTTGAGGCCTGCACAGGTGTGTGAGGACTTGACTCTCTAATTAATTCCCTTTTAATGTGTATAAAATTCATGCACCAGGCCACTAGTTGGATTATAAGATGAGAAGGGAGGATCAATTAAAGAGCAGTTGTTCTGTAGCAGAAATACATGTAAAAAGTTCAGCTCAGCTTTCTTCTCTTCCTCTCCACATAAAAAGCAACCACCATAAAGTCAGGTACTTCCATTATTAACAGTTAGTTATTCAGGCTGAAGTCACAGGGAGAATTTGTTAAGTGTAATAAATCATCATGAAATTCTATATAATAAAGAGTTAATATGCAAATTGACCATCACTCCAACACACAAGATGGCTGCCCCCATGTGGTCAAAGATGGCCAGCAGGAGAGGGCAGTTAGGGGCGACCAGGCCAGCAGGGGAGGGCAGTTGGGGATGACCAGGCCGCGGGGCAGGGCAGTTGGGGGCGATCTGGTCAGCAGGGGAACAGTTAGGTGTCGATCAGGCTGGCAGGGGAGTGGTTAGGGGGTGATCAGGCAGGCAGGCAGAAGTGGTTAGGGTCAATCAGGCAGGCACACAGGCGAGCAGTTGGGAGCCAGCAGTCCTGGATTGTGAGAGAGATCCCAGATTGGAGAGGGTGCAGGCTAGGCTGAGGACACCCACCTCCCCACCCCACCCCACCCCCCCCCCCCCGCATGAATTTCGTGCACCGGGCCTCTAGTATTCATTATAATCATATAAACAAAATTGGCTCATAAGTATAGATGGTACCCTTTAAGTTATGAAATGCTTTCACATTTGTTTCACCCCTCACAGTAACCTCTGAGCAGGTAGTACTATTATTGTCATTCCTGTTATCTAGATGAGAAAACTAAGATAAGATGTTACTAAGGATCACATCTGTTCTGTCCTATAATTTTTCAGACTTAATAAAAAATTCAATTTAACACAAGAAAGTTTAAATATATAAATTTAGAAGGGAAATACTTGCTTTACTGAAGGATTTATCATAGGAAACTTTCATGTCACCATATTTAAAATATAATGTCTTCTTTGAGAATTTTAAATACCCACTTAGAATATGACAATTATAAAGTGAGATGCATATGTACAGTGAGGCTTGGACTCAATATCACTGAATAGTTGCACTCATATCAAAGAAATGGACATTTTAAAATATATAACTCACATTTCTTCTCGCCGGTAGCCTAGCTCCCATCCTGAATGATTCTTAAAATAAATAATTCCCACTGTCATAGCTACAATGACAGCTGGGACTCCTAGGTAATAAAGAGAGGAATAGAATTAATAATTTACCCAAGACTGGTATTAATTATAAAAGATCATGAATGCATTATACAATTGACCCTTTTCAAGATGTATTGTCATTTCCACTATAGACAATGTACTAAATGATCCTATAGCTGTAGGTCAACAGTTTTGAAATTATTTTTCTTAAAGAGTCACTCTCATTTTCTTTCTTAAAAAATTTTTTTAAAGTAGCTAGAAAGTTTTTCTGGTCTAAATCTCCAGTCAAATAAATAGAGATGTTAAAGGAAATTAACACCTTGAAGTTAGCTTATGACATATTTAGCAGATCTGCCTTGGTCCATCTCCCTCCACAGAACTGTGAGCTACTAGGTGGGAAGCACTTCTGAGTTTTCCATCTCCCCTACAATTAGGTTGTCATACAATTAGGTCTTCAATAGGCATTTGCTTAAATTAAATTATTTCCATTAAAGAAATGCAAATTAAAACCACAATAATATATTACCCCACAACTGTCAGAATGGCTATCATCAATAAATCAACAAGCAAGTGTTGGCAAAGATGTGGAGAAAAGGGAACCTGGGTACACTGTTGGTGGGAATACAGACTGGTGCAGCCACTGTGGAAAGCAGTATGGAGTTTCCTCAAAAAATTAAACATGGATCTGCCTTATGACCCAGCAATTTCATTTCTGGGAATTTATCCGAAGAAACCTGAAACACTAATTCGAAAGAATATATGCACCCCTATGTTCATTGCAGCATTATTTACAACAGTCAAGATTTGGAAGCAGCCCAAGTACCCATCAGTAGATGAGTGGATGAAAAAGCTGTGGTACATTTACACAATGGCATACTACACAGCTGCAAAAGAGAAGGAAATCCTACTCTTTGTGACAGCATGGATGGAGCTGGAGAGCTTTATGTTAAATGAAATAAGCCAGTCAGAGCAAGACAAGTACCGTATGATTTCACTCATATGTGTAATCTAGTGAACAAAATAAACTAACAAACAAAATAGAAACAGACTCATAGATATAGAACAGGCTGACAACTGTCAGAGGGGAGGGGGCTTGTGGGGCTGGGTGACAAAATGAAGGGATTAAGCAAAAGAAAACCCCAAAAGTCATGGACAACAGCATGGTGTTTACCAGAGGGGAAGAGAGGTGGGGGGAGGTTGAAGAGGGTAAAGGGAGGATGAATAGTGATAGGAGGAGACTTGACTTGCTGTGATGAACACACAATACAATATACAGATGAAGTACTATAGAATTGTACACCTGAAACCTGTATAACCAATGTCACCCCAATAAATAAAGATAATCACAAAATAAATAAATAATTTCAACAAAACTAAATTCCTGAGTAGGTAGAGAAGCAAACACTTACCCCAACCAATTAAAGAAATGTAAAGAGTGAACCGTTGAGGAAGAGGCTTCATGGTCCTAATCAGAAGGAAGTAGAGCTGCACTGCACTGATTCCAGTCCAGGTAAACATCACTAACAGGAAATAGTGCAGCAAGGCAGCAACCGCCGTGCACCGGGGATTCGGATCCTCCTTAGTCATGTCTTCTTTGGGAATTGTATTTTCTTCAGGAGCTTTGTCTCTCGTTTCTTATTGGGATTTTCAATCCCAAACACAAAGAGGAGATTGAAAATCAACATTGATGTGCACAGACTGACCAACACCCAGGTTACTGAGGTTTTTCTGACTTTCCTGAAAATAAATTGGTAAATGTAATTAAATAAATAAACAACAGAATATTATTATCCAATGTAAATCCAGTGCATAGCCTAGTGGGCCAGCTGGTAAACCTACCTTCCCTACTACATCAGAAAACCATACTCCCCTCTTATCTCATTTCCACAAGGAAGTGAGTTAGAAAAAACAGGCTGATACATCCTTTCTTGAAACTGTGTTCTAATCAAAGGTGATAGCTATTCTCCAGAGATGGCCCAAATGAATTCTACTTCCCATTATGTATGCCCGGCATGTTCACCTCCAGCGCTGGCCTGTGACTTGTTTTAATTAACAGAGTGCAGCAGAAGGCCTGGGAGCCAGGGCCAACTTGTCCATTAGATTCAGGAGTGTTTAGGGCCCCCAATACATTTGTGGCCCACAGCAATGTTTCAACCCCTTTCAATCCAAAACAAACAAAAATGAACTCTCATGTTTAAAAAAATGTAGCATATAATATTAATACATTCATCAGTGCTGTCATAAAACATAATTTTTATCCTTTTTTATGGAGGGCAGTCTCACAAAGGCAAAAGTGCCTAGGACACATGAAAGTCATAACAAGCTTTCCTTGTGCTCCTGTGAGTTCTGAGCCATGATGTAAAATTCCAGCTACCCTGCAAAGGAACCTCATGGAAATGCTCTGAGACTACGTGGAGAGAGAGACCAGGCTGCTGCGGCATCCCAGCTGAGCCTCCCGATGATCCAGCCCCAGCCACCAGGTGACTGCAGTCTCATGGGAGACACTAAGTGAGACCTTTGGAAGAACGTCCAGCTGAGCCTCGTCAAGTCACAGAATCATTAGAGATAATAAATTGTTCTTTCAAGACAGTAAGTTCTAGGGTGGCCTTTTTATACTGCAGTAGAGCATAACTTCTCTAGATTTGAAAGGACATACAAAGGCTATCTATAGAAAGGTTCTAAAAGGATTTTTCAGATTTTCAAAATAGGATATTATTGCACACTAGAGGCCCATTGCAGGAAGATTCCTGCAAGAATAGGGCTTCCTGCGGCTGGAGCGAAGCAGAGAAGGGAGCGAAACCCGCTAAGGCAGGCTTCGCTCCCGCCTCCACCGCCTGGCTTGCTTCCCTCCCGTCTCCGCCGCCTTGGCTCCATTCCTGTCTCTGCCACCTCTACTTTGTTCCCTTCTACAGTGCTTCACTTCCTTCTACATTGTCTTCAGTCTTCGCTCCCAGCTGGTATATGCAAATTAACCGCCATCTTGGTTGGGTTAATTTGCATATAGTCGCTCTGATTGGCTGGTGGGTGTAGCGAAAGTATGGTCAATTAGCATCTTTGTCTTTTATTAGTGCAGATTCTAGATGAACCCATGTGTGAAAGCCTCTTGAGTTTTTAAAAGTATTTTATTTAAAAGTTATGTATAAATTTTAAAAGAATAAGGCCAGATATAAACTTTAACTAACTGTATAATTTTAAGTAATATTAAACTTATTACCTTTAAACTAACAAAATGTTTTAAACCAGCAAAATGTTATAAGGTTTAGCTTACATTACATTTACAGAGTAAACATTTTAAATTAAGTGAAAATATTTAAAATTTGTTTAACAGCCTATTGTTCTAATGATATTCTTCATAACTTGAATAGACTGATGATTACCAACCCTGTAAATGGCTTATACGCAACAATATTTCACATGTGTCTTCTCTATAAGACATCTCAGAGCCCTTTTTCTATGGAGTATCTCCCAATGACTAGAGTTCCAGGGACCATACTTTGGGAAATACTTGCTGATAGTCAAATGGTCAAGATGTTTTGAATGGGCCTTTTAATGTCAAACATGCCCGAAAACTGTCCTTTCATTGGAAGATATAATTCTGGATGTAGAACCAAGTGCTCTTTAAATGTTTTTTTCTTCATCTCATATTTACCTAAGATTTTTCTAGAAAAGATAAAATAAGAGCCATTTCTTTTTGTATGACTGACTTGTAATTACATAGCATGTAATTTTCCTTCCTCAGGGGATGTCGAAGAGCCTGTTTTAGCCCAATCCCCACAGGTCAGGCTGAGGGACCCCACCGGTGCACAAATCTGTGCACTGGGCCTCTAGTATGCACATAAGATCTTTGGTTAATCTCTTCCCACCCTTTCCTCTGAGATTCATCAGTCTGTTCCATGTTTCCATGACTGTGGTTTCCGCTCCTGCGTTAAGCGTCTGCCTCCTGGTGGTCAGTGCGTGTTATAGCTACCAGCCAGTCGGCCGGTCACTTAAGCTTTTATATATATAGATTTCTGTATATATTTGTATAACATTTGTCTTCCCCCTGGAAATGTAAACACCATGAGAAATGAGAGCTTATCTGTCTTGTTCGTGTGGGTGGTTGGTCCATAGTAAGCACTCAGTATAAGAATTTTAAATGAATGTCAAGAGACTCATTGAGTGTGAAAGATAAAGAAAAGAAATAAAAAAGAATTCTGGCTCTTTGGAAATATGGCTGATTCTAAGTACAGGGCAAAGAAAGTGATAGATGTGCTTTTGTCATCTTGCTGTGCCTGAAATAAGGAAGTGCTTATAGACTGATAGGAACATGACAAAATAACATCAAAGGACTCCCTCTGGTTACATTGGAGAGTACACTTTTTTGGTATTTTTTTAAAGAGAGAGGAAGGGAGAGGTAGAGAGAGAGAGAGAGAGAGGGAGAGAGAGAAATATCAATAAGAGAGAAATAGCCACCAGCTGCCTCCTACAGGGGATAGAGCCTGAAACTGTGGCATGTGCCCTGATGGAGAATCAAACTGGTGATTTCTTGGTGCATGAGACAGTGCCCAACCAACTGAGCCACAGCGACCAGGGTGGAGGGTACACTTTTTATGAAGGAATATAGTGACTAAATATAGAATGATAGGTTAGAAAATTATTATTCCCAACCATCAATGTAATAATATATTCCAGTAAGGATCCTCTCTCTCTCTCTCTCTCTCTCTCTCTTTCTCTCTCTCTCTCTCTCCTCAACCCATCTGAGAAAACAGTTGTGAAGGAATTAAGTAGAGAGAAATAATTCTGAAGGAAAGATGAATTCAAGTTATCTTGAGCATGAGAGTACACAATAGACCCATTTATTTTACAGGTATTCCTCTACTATGAGTCCATTTCTCTACTGTGGTCAGCCTTGCGGATATGGCGGTGAAAACAAAACAAAACAAAGGACAGCAACAACAAAGTCAGAGGAGGTCACTATTCTCATCAATTTACATGCTGATGGGGAAAACAGACAGCACACAAGTAAACTAAAAATGGGCAATATGCTCAGAGGAAATAAAAAGGACAGCAATTTCTCTCATGAGAAGAGCCAACATCCCTTCTTACCTGGTGACAATCTGAAATATAATTGTGAGAACCAGACCAGTAATGGACAGCGCGCATCCAACGTTGGATAATTCGTCTAGGCCAGGATATTTATAGTCCTTTTCATAACTCTGGAAAATAAGACAAGATTACTATTTTAAAGTAACCATTAATGAAATGCCTACAAAATCATGAAAAGTTACATTGGTCAAAATAACCAGAGAGTTGCCACATATGTGTTCACTTTATAACTGTTGATATATTTTAAAAGAAAATAAATTAATGACCCCTTTTTGCTAAGCAGTTTACAGGAAGTAGGACTTGACAGCAGGTTTTTTTTTGTGTGTGTGTTTTTTAACTAATTCAGTTAGGGAAAACATATATACTGCTCCTCACTGTCTAAAATCAAAGCTGTTGAATGAGATCTCAACTGGCTAGATTTACTTCATTTATCCATTACATTATTTTTTTTACATATATTTTTTTGATTTTTTACAGAGAGGAAGGGAGAGGGATAGAGAGTTAGAAACATCGATGAGAGAAAAACATCGATCAGCTGCCTCCTGCACACCCACTACTGGGGATGTGCCCGCAACCAAGGTACATGCCCTTGACCGGAATCGAACCCGGGACCCTCCAGTCCGCAGGCCGACACTCTATCCACTGAGCCAAACAGGCCAGGGCCCATTGCATTATTTTTATGTGTAACTTTAATCCAAGGGGAAATCAGCATATCTAAGCTGATGCCCTAAAAATAAAGTTGCAGAAATATTTTTAAACTTGTTCATATTATCCTGTCATTTTTTAAAGGTCTAATTTTTATGTAATACTAGAGGCCCAGTGCACTAGGGGCAGGAAGGGGGTCCCTCAGCCAGGCCTGAAACCTCTCGCAGTCCGGGAGCCCTTGGCATTCATCCTTCTCGCAGTCTGGGATCCCTTGCTCCTTACTGCCCACCCGCGCGCTGCTCCTTACCACTGGGCTCACTGCTCTTAGCTCTGCCATGGAGGCAGGAGAGGCTCCCACCACCGCACACACCCCACCCCTGCACTGGCTAACCATGAGCCCGTGAGCCCGTGAGCCAGGCTTATGGCTGAGCAGCGCTCCCACTGTGGGAGCGCACTAACCACCAGGGGGCAGCTCCTGCATTGAGCATCTGCCCTCTGGTGGTCAGTGCACATCATAGCAACAGGTCGACTGTTCGTTCGGTTGCTTAGGTATATGTACAGATGTGCTCCAATCTTTCCACTTCCAGGGAAAGGGGCAAAGGAGGATTGCTGAAAGGGAGAAGGGGGGCAGCAGGGTGAATTTTTTTTTGGAGGGGGGGAGTTTCCTCCTGATGAGGGGCTTCAAAGGACAGCAGCCTACTTCTGCTACCCTCTGTCTCCAGAGACACAATTTCTGATTGGCATCTGGCAGGACAGAGCAGTTGCAGGTACAGGACTGGGAGTCCTTTCTGCATGCAGCTCCCTGGAGAGTCTCTTCTGGCCAAGGAAAGCTTTGTTCTAACCATTTCTCCCAGAGCCAGGGCTGCTGGGTGGTCTGGGGCAGGAGGGCTGAATGGAGGTGGGGCAGGGGAGGGCAGGGCAGGAAGAAGTATGGGGTAGAAGACTGGGGGTGGGGGAGGAAGAGGGTGAAATCTGTGTATGTGGGTGGGGGGGGTGAGGACCAGTACAGACGGAGAGTTGGGGTCAGCATAGGAAGGTTTGGAAGAACTGGGGGTGTAAAAGGGACCAGCAGATGCCAGAAGAGGGGAAAGGGTCTACAGAATCAGGTGGAGTCCCCCAGGGTGAGGATAGACTAAGCCCCTTCCCCAGGCCCTGCCATCCCAGGTGGCTAGTGGGAGGGGTCTATAGGGAGGCGCTGAGCCCCCTACACTTTGTGTCTGAGGCTCCAGAACATGTGGCCAACACGCACCGCCCTAGCCACCCTCACCGAAGCCAAAGTGCTGCCATTGGGAACGCATTTGCAGACATAGATTGTTGTTAAGTTAATGCTATTCATTCACTCTGTTTCCCACTTGTTTTTTATTGAAAGGCAGATTCTGCTGATGTGTGTTCCTTTGCGGGGGCAGCAGGGGTGTTCTCCACGGGCAGAGATCCGATGAGAGACAGAGACAAAAGGCCCAGCGAGACATGGGAATGAGTAAACAGGATCAGAGAGCAAGGAACAGGGAGCGAGATGCACGGGGGAGACAGACAGACACAGAGAAGCCAGGGAGGCAAAGGAGGGACTCAGCCCTAAGGGCAGAGCGAGTGTGCCGAGAAATCCTGCTTCAGGCAGGCTGGTCCCTCCATCCCTAAGGCCCCTAGGCTGAGCTTGCTCTCCTTTGCGCTCTGGTTCCGTTCAGTGAAGACATGACTGAACTGGCCTCAGGAAAGGGCTGGAAGAATGTGGCAGCAATGGACTGAGTACGCAGGACCAGGGTCACCGAGGGCGAGGAGACCAGACAGAGAGAGGAGGACCTGGAGGCGTTCCCTTTCAGGTCCCCACACACCTTCTGATTTTGAGCGAAGCCCGAATCCTGAATCCCCTGCCGCAGCTCTGGAGAGTGGCGGCCCTGGCCTGCTGTGCCGCTTAGGGTGAGTTCCCTAACCTGTCTGAGCCCTGGCTATGCCACCTGCAGGAGAGGAGCGCTGGTGGCTGAGGTTCGAAATGGCTGGGGTGGGGGTGGGGGGGCGTGGAGACAGAGCAAGGTCTAGGTCGGTTTGGCGGTTACACCTGAAATCCCAGAGATTTCTGGCCTTGGCCGCTGCTCCGGGCTCAGTTTATGTAGGACTTTTGCAGACTGGACAGCCGGGCACTAGCCCTTCCTTGGCAGCTGAGAACCAGTTCAGCTTCCCCCGCCCCACCACGCCTCCTCTCCTCATGGGTGCCTGGTACTCATGAACCTTCCCAGCGGCCAGTGTAGACACACGACTGAGTGTGATGAATTGAATGTAAAAAATTTTAACAAGGATGGGGTCAAGGATAGGTAACCAGGCATAACTCCAAGTCTCCCACTCCCAGACATCTGCGCGTCAAGGTCCTGATTAGACCCTTGTAACTGTAAATCAAGGACGTTTGTGGTTTCTGGGAATAAAAACTCCCTGAGCTCAAAGCTCGGGGCTGTTACAGGAGGAGAAAGCCTGTGACAGTCACTGACCAGTTCAATAAGTCCTCGCTTGCTGTTTAAGACCTAATTGGAGTCGGTGGTCTTATTCCCGCGAATGTTGGTCCACAACATGAGGATACACAAAGATACCCCAGGCCAGCTGTGTAGACTGTTGGGCAAACACAGACACACGACACAGGGTGCTGTGGTCAGGGATAGAGCTTCCTGGCCCGGTGAGAGGGCTCATTTGGCGGAACAGCGGCTCCATGGGCGTGTTCACCCCAGGCGCAGCTCCCAGGCCCAGAGTCAGCAAACTGAAAGCCCAGGATAATTACAGCTAATTTCATGTGTGCAAACAGCCGCTGCAGAGGCCTAGGGCCGGCCACCCCTCCCCCAGCCTGCCCCTGGGGATCCCGCCCCAGCAAAGGGGCTTTGCTGGCACTGCTGGGGCTGAGCGCCTGGGGGAAGGGTGCGCAGGCAGAGAGCCCCCCAGGGCCCAGGGGTTGGGGTGAGCCCTCCGCCTCCAGAGCGCCCCCTGCGATTACACACTCCAGTGCGAACTGCGGCCCTGGATGCCCCGATGGCAGTCGCGACCCGGTTAGAAATTGGACCAGAACTTGGTCTGAGCTCCCCTTGGCCTTGTGCTGAGTGGGCCCTGGCAGCATGGGCCCCAGCATTTGGGCCCTTAGGTTTCTATTATCTTGGCCTCCCGAGCATTCCCATCTCTGCGAAGATTCCAGGCGGCTTTCCTTGTGTCCTGCCCCGGGAGTGCCTGCTGGAGCTGAGGCCGGGGGTGAGGAGGGACAGTCTGGTGCTTGGCTGTTGGTGACCAGTTTGTCTGCCTGGATGCACCACAGGACCCCAAAAGAGTGACTTCTGAGCTTTCAATTGCGTGTCTGTCCTCCGTGCACACCTTTCATACTGTGCACACCTCCGAGGCAGGGGGATCCAAGACGAGGAGTCCAAGGGGAAGGAGAGAGGTGCGAATTCCTCCCGTGTGAATGAGGCTTTACACTTTGCACTGCTAGCCTGAATCAGTGATCTAATTTTGTAGTTTCAGGACCCTTGGCGGGTTGGGTTGGAGTGGTGGCAGGGTAGGGTTTTATATTTCTACTAGAGGCCCGGTGCACAAAAATTTGTGCACTCGGGGGGGTGGAGACGGGGGTCCCCCAGCCCGGCCTGTGCCCTCTCGCAGTCTGGGACCCCTCAGGAGATAACGACCTGCTGGCTTAGGCCTGCTCCCGGGTGGCGGAGGGCACGCCCAATCCCTAAGTGCAGCCCCTGGTCAGGCTCAGAGCAGGGCCGATTGGGGAGTTGGAGCGCCGCCCCGTCATGCACAGAGCAGGACGGATCGGGAGGTTGTGATGCCTCCCTTAGTCATGCTCAGGGTAGGGCTGATTGGGGAGTTGGGGCACCGCCCCCTGTCACACTCAAGGCAGGGTCGATGGGGAGGTTGTGGCGCCACCCCCTGTCACGCACAGAGCAGGGCCGATTAGGGGGTTGGGGCGCTGCCCCCTGTCACTCACAGAACAGGGCCCATTAGGGAGGTTGGGGCTCCGTACCCTGTCACACACAGAGCAGGGTCGATCAGGGGGTTGGGGAGCTCCCCCCTGTCACGCACAGAGCAGGGCCCATCAGGGGGTTGAGGAGCTCCCCCCTGTCACTCACAGAGTAGGGCCGATAGGGGAGTTGGGGCACTGCCCCCTGTCACACACAGAGCCGCAGGGTGATCAGGGGGTTTGGGCACTGCCCCCTGTCACGCTGATCCCGGTGCCAGGAGGCATATTACCCTTTTACTATATAGGATAGAGGCCTGGTGCATGGGTAGGGGCTGGCTGGTTTGCCCTGAAGGGTGTCCTGGATCAGGGTGGGGGTCCCCACTGGGGTGCCTGGCCAGTCTGGGTGAGGGGCTGAGGGCTGTTTTCCGGTTGGCGAGTGACTGAAGCTTCCAACCGCTCCTTGTTTTCTTTTTTTCTTTTTTTTATTCTGGGCCAGCTTTAGCTCTGAGGCCTCGCCCCTGAAAACATCGATACAATGTTGCGGTCTGGGGCTGACTGAAAGCCGGTTTCTGGGGTTTTGTTTAGCTTCTTATTTGCAACATAGTACATAGTTGCTTAGAGTTGCAGCTGAGAGGCCGGCAAGTCAGGCGGGGAACCTTGGAGTCCGCAGTCACTGGAGCAAGCAAGTCTCCCTGCTCGCTTCAGTGCATGGCTGCCGGCCGCCATCTTGGCTGACAGTTAATTTGCATATACTCACTGATTAGCCAATGAAAAGGGTAGCGGTCATACGCTAATTACCATGTTTCTCTTTTATTAGTGTAGATAGAGGCCCAGTGCATGGGTGGGAGCAGACCAGCCCACTCCAATGGGGGCCATTGGGGCCTGGATGGCCAGGGTGAGGGGCCACAGGCAGTTTGCCGGCAGACTCTGCCCCCAATTGGGGTGGGGGGGCCTGCTGGGGCAAGGGGCCACGGTTGTTCTGGTCATCCTGCCATTAGGTCACTGGGCTTTTATTATATAGGATATCTCTATTCCAGTATTTTAGTATATATCCATGAAAAGTATATTTCATGTAAGTAGTATTCTTAGAAATCTAGAGAGGTAATAATAGTGGTCACTGAGAGGGTAGGATATATATAATTATTTTTGATTTCCTATACTTTCCAATATTTTTCATTGGTAAAATTTAAAAATATATGCTTATTTATAAAACATATCCATACTAATAATAGCCTAGGCCAATGGTCAGCAAACTGCGGCCCCTTGAGTGTGGCTCTTCCACAAAATACCACGTGTGGGCACACACGTACAGTGAGATTGAAACTTCGTGGCCACACTCAAGGGGCCAAAGAGCCGCATGTGGCTCGAGAGCCGCAGTTTGCCGACCACTGGCCTAGGCCCGTCACGACCCGACAGAATGACCGAACAGTAACAGTAACAACCACACAGCAGCTGCATGGGCAACCAGGCAGGCAGGGGGGTTAGTGAGGGACGACCAAACGACTGACCAGCAGGCTGCGTGGGGTGACAGGGCCAGCAGGGGGTTAGTGAGGGCCAACCAAAGGATGGACCAGCAGGCTGTGTGGAGCGACCAGGCTGGCAGGGTGGTTAGTGGGGGACAACCAAAGGACTGACCAGCAGGCTGCATGGGGTGACCAGGTCAGCAAAGGGGTCAATTAGGGGCAACCCAGCCAGCCGGGGCGGGGGGGTAGTTGGGGGCAATCAGACCAGCAGGGGGGGCAGTTGGGGATGACCAGGCTGGCATGGGGGCACAGTTGGGGGCAATCAGTCAGCAGGCAGTGGCAGTTAGGGGTGATCAGGCTGGTTGAGGGAGGCAGTTAGGGGCAATCATGTAGGCAGGCAGGCAAGCTGTTAGAGCCAGCAGTCCCAGATTGTGAGAGGGATGTCCGACTGCCGGTTTAGGTCTGATCCCCAGGATTGCGTCTAAACCGGCAGTCGGATATCCCCCAAGAGGTCCCAGATTGGAGAGGGTGCAGACTAGGCTGAAGGTTCCCCACTCCCCTGCACAAATTTCATGCACTGGGCCTCTAGTAGAAACATATTTTTAAAAACATGTTTCTCTTTACTGTCAACTACCCCATATCATAACCTGACTCTTGAAATCCTGTCTCTTCTCCAGAAGTGACCTTTTTTGATGTGCTTATAAATATTACTATGTCTTTTGCACAAAGATATAGGGCTTTATTAACATAATAGAATTATTCTTGAATTACTATTTAAGATCTCATAAAGATTTCCCATATCAGTGTATTTCTGTGCAGTAGATAAGCTTTCATACTTTATGCAGTGAATATGTGTTTCTTTTGTAGAAGTAAAAACAAAAATGAACTTCACTTTAAATAATAATAAAACAAAATGTTATGATGACAAAGAATCAGACTACATAGATCTTCAGATCATAGAAATAATCTATTCACTCAGCTCCCACACACTACATACAATTCTAATTCGCCTTTTTTTAAATGCTGCAACCCAAAACTAATTGTAAATATGAGTAGGTAGTCATTGAGGCAGATGAAGATATTAGTGAGAAGAAATAGTTGAAAGCCTAACCTCAAAAAAAAAAAAAAGAAAGAAAGAAAAGAAAAAAGAACTATGGCAATGTACTCTGTATCATTTACTATGTATAGCAGTCTCAGCTACCAAAAAAGTTAAAATTTTATCTTTATTATGTTCTGATTGAGAAAGAAGATCTTTGTGTAATACCAGTTAGAAAACAATCAAAATCAACTAAGATTGTATAATTAAAATAAGAAAACTATAGTTATCTCAAAAACATTGAAAGAGCAATGTTTTCTAATTTGATAGTCTCTGTTATTCCAGTGAATTCTGATCTCCACTGGCTTCCCAAATACATCATGGTTACTAGGGAAAGAAAACTTCAGCTTCTCTTTGGGAGATTCACAGCATTAGTAATACCTTAATTAAGGGTAAGTTGGCACACATTGTATCAAGAATATACGTTAACATTTTTGGTGTCACCAAAATAATAGTTTTCTGGAAATGGAACAAACAGAAGCCCCTCTTCGTAAAAGGGTCAGCCCAAGAACTTCCAGAGGTGAAATAAAGCTGCACACTGAAGTTAAATGTTATCAGCTACTTATACAAGGTAGCTTTGGAGTTAAAAGATTTAAGAAATATGTACAGGAACTATGGGACAAATTGAATCTATTCTACTTGCCTTTCCCTTTTTAGTCTTATCATCCCATTCCCTTTTCTCCATTTAATCTGATTTGAGTAAACCAAACACTAAAGTTAACTTCAATTAGCACATACCAGAATTGTGTGTAAGCAAAATTCCTGTCTGAAAAGAGATTACACTGTACATCCTTACCATTAACACAGCAAAATTCGAAGTGTGGTTACAGCGGCAGTGCAGCAACCCATTCCTTTCTCCATCTTTGAAACAGCCCTCTGTGTCCCAATCTTGCTTTTTTAAATTCCAATAGACACAGGCAAAGGAATAGAACTTGAGTTCCTTTTCTTTGTACTGTGAATTGATAAGACAATTGCAACAGATTTTTAAATGCTTAACTTGGTAGAAAAAATCAAAAAGAATAAGATAATCATATGAGAAATCAGATATGTATAAAGCATAACATCTTCATTATAGATTAAGGGGGAAAAGATAAAAAAATTCAAATTAGCCAATTTTGCATTTAGTTAGTCTGACAAAAAAAATATGGAAGGTTTAAGTGAATATTTTCAAAAAAAGACTCTCAAAGAGTTTTTCTGTAAATTTCTTTTGCCCAAACTATCCCTGCTTTTGTAATAAGAGTTGGCTAAATTATTAATTTGTTAATGGGAACACTCACCTGTTGCTGAAAGGCCATTTTAATAGAAACACTCTGATTGTTCCCAGTGTGATTAGTTGTGCTTGAGATAACTCTTTTATTAATATCTAATTGACTTTTAAAAGTTTTTGATTGGAAAAACTTTCTGTTTTGATACACTATAAAGCCATATGATGTGGCATTACCTGTGAAGGAAAAAAAGAGATGAAAATCAATAAATGAACTACAGAGTAAACAAGAAACAAAGTCCCATGTCGTTGTTGAACTGCACAGCGGTTTAATATTGATTAAAACACAGTAAAAATGGTTTGCTGGCTGAATCTTTACTTAATTGAAGTATGTAATCCTATATAGTAAAACCCTAATATGCAAGTTGTCCAAACAGCAGAACGATCAGTCATTATGATGCACACTGACCACCAGGGGGCAGACGCTCAATGCAGGAGCTGCCCCCTGGTGGTCAGTGACCTGCCATAGGGGGAACACCACTCAGCCAGGAGCTGGGCTCACAGCTGGTGACTGGTGAGCATAATGGCGGTGGCGGGAGCCTCTCCCACCTCCGTGGCAGCGCTAAGGATCCCTCGGGGTCCCAGACTGCGAGAGGGCGCAGGCCAGGCTGAGGGACACCCCTCCAGTGCACGCATGTTGTGCACCGGGCCTCTAGTTAACATATATAATCTGTGGTTGGCCATTCCGCCCATATTAAATTATTTTCCTGAGGTTCAGATTTCTTACCTTCTAAATGGGAACAATAACTCCTGCCTAATCCACCTCAAAGAGGTATTGCAAAGATCTCATTTATAAAATAAACATCTCGCTTTCTAAACAGCAAGACAGAGTGCACATGACTGCAGGGAGGTCAAGCCTATTTGCTTCCCACACTGATAGACATGGGACAGGAAAGAGCACAGGGTGAATATCAGGAGAGCTGTGCCTAGAGAAGTGTTCTGTGAGGTCTGCCTCCTGTTCAAAGGGACTGAGCAGGAACCAGTCTATTAAGTCACAGAGCCAGTTCAAATGGTTCATATCAGGGACTCTTTCAATGGAGCCAGATTCTTTCCATCATCCCTTTTTCTTTTTTTAAATGATCATATAATTTGCAAACACTGATCTTTTTCTTCCATGTTTTTTACCCATCACCATTTATCCCCCCCTATACCTTCTTCCACCTCCACCTCCTCCCACCACCCCCACCACCCGCAATCACCCTACTGCTGTCCGTGTCAATGAGTTCTTTCTTTTATTTTCTTTTTTTCTCAATCCCTCCCCCACTTAACCAGTCCCCCATTTCCCCAACAGCTGTCAGCCTGCTATCTATCTATGAGTCTGTCTCTATTTTGCTTGTAAATTCATTCTGTTCATTAGATTCCATATATGAGTTAAGTCATATGGTGTTTGTCTTGCTCTGACTGGCTTATTTCACTTAGCATAATGCTCTCCAGGTACATCCATGCTGTCAAAATGGTAAGAGATCTTCTTTTTTTTTTTTTTTTTTACAACTGGGCAGTATTCTATTGTGTAAATGTACCACAACTTTTTTTATCCACTCATCTACTGATGG
>NW_005871279.1:1693199-1694658 GCF_000147115.1 Myotis lucifugus
AGCACTACAACTTTGAGAATTACTTGAAATCTTGTGTTTTATCTTATAATTTCACTGGCAATTTTGAACTCTCAATGATACTATGGTATCTACACTAATAAAAGAGAAACATGGTAATTAGCGTACGACCGCTACCCTTTTCATTGGCTAATCAGTGAGTATATGCAAATTAACTGTCAGCCAAGATGGCGGCCGGCAGCCAGGCACTGAAGTGAGCATGAGGCTTGCTTGCTGCGGACTCCAACGTTCCCCGCCTCACTTGCCGGCCTCTCAACTGCAACTCTAAGCAACTATGTACTATGTTGCAAATAAGAAGATAAACAAAACTCCAGAAACCAGCGGACTGAAACCCAGCCGGACCGAAACATTGTATCCATGTTTTCAGCAGCGAGGCCTCAGAGCTAAAGCTGGCCCAGAATAAAAAAAAAAAAAAGAAGAAAACAAGGAGCGGTTGGGAGCTTTAGTCACTAGCCACCCCGAAAACAGCCCTCAGCCCCTCACCCAGACTGGCCAGGCACCCCAGTGGGGACCCCCACCCTGATCCAGGACACCCTTCAGGGCAAACCAGCTGGCCCCCACCCGTGCACCAGGCCTCTATTCTATATAGTAAAAGGGTAATATGCCTCTCGGCACCGGGATCAGCGGAGCAGCGAGGCTCCTGGCACTGGGATCAGCATGACAGGGGGCAGCGCCCAAACCCCCTGATCGCCCTGCAGCTCTGTGAGTGACAGGGGGCTGGGCCACAACCTCCCTATCTGCCCTGCTCTGTTCGTGACAGGGGAAGGCGCCCCAACCCCCTGATCAGCCCTGCTCTGTGCCTGATAGGGGGGAGCTCCCCAATCCCCTGATCGCCCTGCGGCTCTGTGTTTGACAGGGTGCGGTGCCCCAACCCCCCACCCCACCCCCACGGGCCCTGCTCTGTGTGTGACAGGGTAGAGCCATAACCTCTCCATCGGCCCTGCCCTGAGTGTGACAGTGGCAGCGCCCAGCCCCCAGATCGGCCCTGCTCTGTGGGTGATAGAGGGTGGCGCCCCAACCCCCCTCCATGGGCCTTGCTCTGTGTGTAACGGGGTAGAGCCATAACCTCCCCATTGGCCCTGCCCTGAGTGTGACAGGGTGCAGCGCCCCAACCCCCTGATCCGCCCTGCTCTGTGTGTGACAGGGGGCGGTGCCCCAACTCCCCTATCGGCCCTACTCTGTGAGTGACAGGGGGGAGCTCCCCAACCCCCTGATCGACCCTGCTCTGTGTGTGACAGGGTATGGAGCCCCAACCCCCCTGATGGGCCCTGCTCTGTGTGTGACAGGGTACGGAGCCCCAACCCCCCTGATGGGCCCTGCTCTGTGAGTGACAGGGGGCAGTGCCCCAACCCCCTGATTGGCCCTGCTCTGTGCGTGACAGGGGGTGGCACCGCAACCTCCCCATCGACCCTGCCTTGAGTGTGACAGGGGCGGGGCCCAT
>NW_005871279.1:1694758-1697405 GCF_000147115.1 Myotis lucifugus
TGGGCCTGCTCTGTGCGTGACAGGGGGTGGTGCCACTTCCTCCCCATCGACCCTGCCTTGAGTGTGACAGGGGGCGGTGCCCCAACCCCCCAATCGGCCCTACCCTGAGCGTGACTGAGGGTGGCATCACAACCTCCCGATCCGCCCTGCTCTGTGCATGACAGGGGGCGGCGCCCCAACTCCCCAATCGGCCCTGCTCTGAGCCTGCCCAGGGGCTGCACCTAGGGATTGGGCGTGCCCTCTGCCACCTGGGAGCAGGCCTAAGCCAGCAGGTCGTTATCTCCCGAGGGGTCCCAGACTGCGAGAGGGCACAGGCCGGGCTGGGGGACCCCCCCTTCCCCCCTGAGTGCACAAATTTTTGTGCACCGGGCCTCTAGTTGTAAATAATGCTGCAATGAGCATAGGAGTGCATATATTCCAATTAGTGTTTTGAGTTTCTTCATATATATTCCCAGAAGTTAAATTGCTGGGTTATAAGGCAGTTCCATTTTTAATTTTTTGAGGCAACTCCATACTGCTTTCCACAGTGGCTGCACCAATCTGTATTCCCACCAGCAGTGTATATGGGTCCCCTTTTCTCTACATCTTTCCTAACACTTGTTGTTTGTTGATTTATTGATGATAGCCATTCTCACAGGTGTAAGGTAAATATCTCATTGTGGTTTTAATTTGAATTTTCTTATTAGTGATGTTGAGCATTTTTTTCATATGCCTATTGGCCAGCGGTACGTCTTCTTTGGAAAAGTGTCTATTCAGGACCTTTGCCCATTTTTAAATTGGATTGCTTGTTTTTTGGTGTTGAGTTTTAGAAGTTCTTTATAAGTTTTGAACTTTAAGCCCTTATCAGGTGTATTGGGAAATCTGTTCTCCCATTCAGTGGGTTATCTTTTCATTTTGTTGATGGTTTCCTTTGCTGTACAAAAGATTTTTAGTTTGATGTAGTTCCATTTGTTTATTTTGTTTGTTTGTTTGTTTCCCCTGCCAGAGGAGATATATCAGAAAAAAATATTGCTATAAGAAATATCCAATGCCCAGCTGGCATGGCTCAGTGGTTGAGGGTTAACCTATGAACCAGGAGGTCACTATTTGTTTCCCAGTCAGGGCACATGCCCAGGTTGTGGGCTCGATCCCCAGTGTGGGTGTGCAGAAGGCAGCCAATCATTGATGTCTATCTCTCTCTCCCTCTCCCTTCCTCTGTGAAATCAATAAAAAAATAAATATAAAGAAATGTCCAATATTTTACTACCTATGTTTTCTAGGATTTTTATGTTTTCTAACCTAACATTTAAGTCTTTAACCTTTTTGGAGTTTATTCTTGTGTATGTTGTAAGAAGGTGATCTAGTTACATTTTTTGCATGTTATCGGTTTAATTTTCCCAGAACCATTTATTGAATAGACTATCTTTAGGCCATTTTATGTTTTTGCCTCCTTTGTCAAATAGTAATCTACACTAATAAAAGAGAAACATGGTAATTAGCGTATGACCGCTACCCTTTTCATTGGCTAATCAGTGAGTATATGCAAATTAACTGTCAGCCAAGATGGTGGCCGGCAGCCAGGCAGCTGGAAGCGAACATGAGGCTTGCTTGCTTCAATGAAGGAGGACTCCAACGTTCCCCGCCTGCCTTGCCAGCCTCTGAGCTGGCAGTTTGAAACTTTGTAACAAATATAGAAGCTAAACAAAACCCCAGAAACCAGCTTTCAGCCAGCCGGGATCTCAGAGCTGGAGTTATACATTGTTTCGATTATAGAACGCAAACAAACCAGATACCAGCTTTCAGCAGCCGAGGCCTCAGAGCTAGAGCCAGAGCTAAAGCTGGCCCAGAATAAAAAAAAAAAAAAGAAAAAAAGGAGCGGTTGGGAGCTTCAGTCAATCGCCAGCCTGTCCCCAGGCCTCTATCCTATATAGTAAAAGGGTAATATGCCTGCCCCCAGGCCTCTATCCTATATAGTAAAAGGGTAATATGCCTCCCAGCACCGGGATCAGCGGAGCCGTGAGCCCTCCTGGCACCGGGTCAGTGTGACAGGGGGCAGCGCCAAACCCCCTGATTGCCCTGCGACTCTGGCGTGTGAACAGGGTGCGGGCGTCCCAACCCCCTGATCGGCCCTGCTCTGTGTGTGACAGGGTGCGGGCCCCCAACCCCCACCCCACCCCTCCGGAGGGGCCCTGTTCTGTGTGTGGGGGTATAGCCATAAGCCTCCCATGGGCCTCTGCCCTGAGTGTGACAGTGAGGCCGCCACAACCCCTTGATCGGCCCTGTCTTGGGGTGATAGAGGCGGTGCCAAACCCCTCTGATCGCTCTGCTCTGTGTGTGACGGGCGGGGCCCCAACTCCCTCTATCGTCCTACTCTGTGAGTAACAGAGGGAGGTCTCAAACCACTGTATCCGCCTGTCTCTGAGAATAAAAAGGGGGAAGCGCCAACCTCTCAAATGGCCTTGCTTCGTGAGTAAAAAGGTACGGAGCCCCCAACCCCTCTGAATGGCCTTGCTCTTGTGGTGGAAGGGGGTGGGAGCTGAACTCTTCCAATGACTCTGCTGTAGATGACAGGGGGGTGTCAAACTACCTAAATTGCTCATACTTAGAGTGGACTGAGGGGGATGCGAACTTCATCTCTCTGTCTGTGACTAGAAGGGGCGGACACACA
>NW_005871279.1:1697505-1704985 GCF_000147115.1 Myotis lucifugus
ACCTCCCAATCCGCCCTGCTCTGTGCATGACATGGGGGCGGCACCCCAACTCCCCAATCAGCCCTGCTCTGAGCCTGACCAGGGGCTGCACCTAGGGATTGGGCCTGCCCTCTGCCACCCAGGAGCAGGCCTAAGCCAGCAGGTCATTATCTCCCGAGAGGTCCCAGACTGCGAGAGGGCACAGGCCGGGCTGAGGGACCCCCCCTTCCCCCCCGAGTACACAAATTTTTGTACACCGGGCCTCTAGTTCTATATAATAAAAGGCTAATATGCAATTGACCGAACAGCGGAACTACCATTTGCTATGATGCACACTGACCATCAGGGGTCAGATGCTCAATGCAGGAGCTGCCACCTGGTGGTCAGTGTGCTCCCACAGGGGGAGCGCAGCTCAGCCAGAAGCCCTGAGCCAGGCTTATGGCTGATGAGCGCAGTGGTGATGGCGAGAGCCTCTCCCACCTTCGTGGCAGTGCTCAGGATATCCGACTGCCAGCTTAGGCCCATTCCCCCTGGGAGCAGGCCTAAGCCATCAGTCGGACATCCCCCGAGGGCTCCCAGACTGCGAGACGGTGCAGGCCGGGCTCAGGGAACCCCACTCCTCCCCCCCCCCCCGAGTGCACAAATTTCATGCACCAGGCCTCTAGTTGACTATAAAGACCTGGATTTATTTCTGTACTCTCTACTCTGTTTCATTGATTTATGTGTCTGTTTTTATGCCAGTACCATGCTGTGTTTCTTTTGTTTGTTTGTTTTTATATTTTTATTTATTTCAGAGAGAAAGGGAGAAGGAGAGGGAGAGGGAGAGAGAGATAGAAACATCAATGATGAGAGAGAATCACTGATCGGCTGCCTCCTGCACACCCACTACTGGGGATTGAGCCTACAACCCAGGCATGTGCCCTTGACCAGACTCAAACCTGGGATATTTCCGTTCACAGGCCGACACTCTATCCACTGAGCCAAACCAGCTAGGGCCCAGTACCATGCTGTTTTGATTATTATGCATTGTGATATAGTTTGATACTAGGTAGTTTGATTCCTCCAACTTTGTTTTTCTTTCTCAGGATTGCTGTGGCTATTCAGGTCTTTTGTGGTCCCATATGAATTTTTGGAATATTTGTTCTAATTATGTGAAATAGGTCATTGGTATTTTCATAGGAATTGTATTGAATCTGTAGATTGCTTTGGGTGGTATGGACATTTTAATGATGTTAATTCTTCCTATCCGTGAACACAGTAAATGCTTCCACTTATTTGCATCTTCTTCAACTTCTTTCTTCTGTCTTATAATTTTCTGAGTACAGGTCTTTTACATCCTGGTTACATGTATCCCTAGTATTTTATTCTCTTTGAAGCAATTGTAAATGGGATTATTTTTTTAGTTTCCCTTTTGGTAGTTCATTATTGGTGTATAAAAATGCAACTAATTTCTGCCCTAGCTGGTTTGGCTCAGTGAACAGAGCATCGGCCTACAAACTGAAGAGTCCTGGGTTTGATTCTGGGTTGCAGGAGGAGGAGTGCAGGAGACAACCAATCAGTGATTCTCTCTCATCATTGATGTTTCACTCTCTTTCCCTCTCCCTTCCTCTCTGAAATCAATAAAAACATATTTTTAAAAAATTAAAAAATAAAATTCTGGATATTTATATTGTATCCTGCTACTTTGCTGAATTCATTTATCAATTCTAGTAGTGTTTTGGTGGAATCTTTAGGGTTCTCCCATCATTTCTTGAACTATTTATTGGTCTCTGCCATTTCATGAAAATTACAAGCTTTTCCAGAGCTGGAAGACTATTGTGACACATATCTTCAGGACATTGGAAAAGGTGCTTAACTGTTCCTTAGCAATCCTAGAAGAACATGGCCATAGTCAAGGGTTTTACGGTGAGGCTGGCCAGGGCAGTGGTCAAACAGAGCTACCTAAGGAATATCTCCTAACACTTCATACAGCTGTTGGCCATATTTTAAATAATAGAAACACCAACAATAAGTATACTTTTTAACTTAATTAATTTCCTAAACTGTGCTCTCTTTTACAAGTGATACATGGAAAACTAAAAAAGTGGCAGTTAGGTCAGTCTATATATTCAGTCATGCAACTTGAGAAATCAGCAGGCAAGATCCTGACAGCCCATCAAATGTCCTCCACAGGCTAGCAATGGGGTTGCTCTAGCCTCAACAACCTGTGTTTTTTTTAATCCTCACTTGAGGATATGTTTTATTGATTTTTTAGAGAGAGAGGATGGGGGAGAGAGAGATAAAGAAACATTGGTATGAGAGAGAAACATCCATTGGTTGCCTCCCATATGCCTGACTGGTAACTGGAAATTGAACCCGCAACATTTTGGTATACAGGAAAACGCTCCAACCAACTGAATCACCAGGCCAGGGCTCTAGGACTTTTTCATGGCACATTGAAATTGTTCCTTCTGGACACTAAAGGAGAAAGTTAACCCTAAAAATGCAATAAGGCTTCCTCTTATTTTTATAAAAGAATGGCATGCTTGATATAAAATTCAAATCCATAGAAGTATATTGATTAGAAGATGGCCCTGCTGGGAAGCTCAGTTGATTAGAGCCCCATCCTAATACACAAAGGTTGTGGGTTTGATCCCTCGTCAGGGCACATATAAGAATCAACTAATGAATGCATAAATAAATGGAACAACAAATTTCTCTCTCTCTCTCTCTCTCTCTCTCTCTCTCTCTCTCTCTCTCTCATCAACCAATAAATTAAATATATACACATATATATGTATATATATATATATATATATATATATATATATATATATATATATGGAAGGCCCTGTTCACACCTCTCCTCATTCCTAAAGTATCTTGGTCATTTATTAGAAAATCATTATCTCATCTAAATATTCAGATTTATTAGAATAAATTGTATTTACCACTATCTTATAATTTTAAACAATCTCCATATTTCTAGATATACCTCCTTCATGTTTCTTTATTTATATTCTCTTCTTTCTTTCTTCATCAAATTTGTTAGAAGCTTATGTATTTCATTCGCCTTTTCAACAATTTTTCATTTTGTTGATTAAGTCTAGCATTTGTTAATTTTTATTTTTATTAAGTTCTACCCCTGTATTTATTAATCCCTTCCTTTTAACTTTCTTGACATTTATTTTATTTTTATGCCTCTTTGCTGAATGCTTTGTTTATTTTTAACACCTTCTTTTATTTTCTAATAAATTTATTAAGCATATATATTTTCCTTTAAATTCATCTTCATCCACATCCTACGGGTTTTGATCTACGATGTTCTCATTGCCATTAATTTTCAAGTAATTTGTAAGTTGCACTTTAATTTTCTTTCTAACAATGGTGCTTTAAAATTTCTAATTGGATAAATTTTGGCTATTCTTTTGTGGTACATACATACTTTTATTGCATGGTCAGTAACTATATATATCCCATGTGACTTTTATTTTATAATATATAATTTTTGTGCCCGATGCACAAAAATTTGTGCACTTGGGGGATGGGGGGGGGATCCCTCAGCCCAGCCTGTGCCCTCTCACAGTCTGGGACCCCTTAGGGGATGACCACCTGCTGGCTTAGGCCCACTCTCCAGGGGATTGGGCCTAAGATAGCAATCAGACATCCCTCTGGCAGCCCGGCAGCCCTTGGGGGATGTCCACTTGCCAGCGGGGAGCAGGCCTAAACTGCAGTCGGACATCCTTTTAGCGCTGCTGAGGAGGCAGGAGAGACTCCCACCACCTCTGTACTGGCAGCCATCAGCCTGGCTTGTGGCTGAGCAGAGCTCCTCCATGTGGGAGCTCACTGACCACCAGAGGGAAGCTCCTGCATTGAGCGTCTTCCCCCTGGTGGTCAGTGTGTGTCATGGTGACTAGTCATTCCCAGTCTTTCTGCTGTTAGGGTCAGTTTGCATATTACCCTGTTACTATATAGGATAGAGGCCTGGTGCACGGGTGGGGGCCAGCTGGTTTGCCCTGAAGGGTGTCCCGGATCAGGGTGGGGGTCCCGCTTGGGTTCCTGGCCAGCCTGGATGAGGGGATGATGGCTGTTTGCAGCTGGTCACACCCCCTTCAGGGTGGGGGTCCCCACTGGGGTGCCTGGCCAGTCTGGGTGAGGGGCTGAGGGCCGTTTTCAGGCTGGTGGGTGACTGAAGCTCCCAACCTCTCCTTTTTTTATTTTCTTTTTTTTATCCTGGGATTTATTACCTTCTATGGCTATCACTGGAGCTGAGAGCCAGCTTTAGCTCGGAGGCTCAGCTCCAGCTCTGAGACCTCGGTTGCTCAAAGCAGGTATCTGGGCTTTGTTTAGCTTCTATAATTGAAACACTGCTGCAACTCCAGCTCTGAGGCCCGGCTGGCTGAAAGCAGGTTTCTGGGGATTGTTTAGGTTCTATAATTGCAACATAGTTGCTTAGAGTGCAGCTCAGAGCTGGGTGGCAGCAGGCGGGGAACCTTGGCTTCCTCCATCACTGGAGCAAGCAAGCCTCCTATTCGCTTCAGCTGCCTGGCTGCCGGCCGCCATCTTGGTTGGTAGTTAATTTGCATATCACCCTGATTAGCCAATGGGAAGCGTGTCAGAGGTACGGTTAATTACCATGTTTGTCTATTATTAGATAGGATAACTTTTCTATATGGCCTAATAAATGGGTGGTTTTTAAAGCACTCCATTGATATTTGAAAAGAGTTTTTACTATGCATCTTCTGTCTACAAACAAAATTACACACACATAAGTTTATATAAAGATCAAGTTTATTAGGTATATTTTGTCTACTTGATCTTCAATTTCTGGGATAGTTGCCCTAATTTCTCTCCTTACAAAAGTATTTCCAATAATTTTTGCCCATACATTTAAGTGATGTGTTTTTAAGGGAACAAAGAATTAAAATATAGATAAATTTGGAAGCATTTTAAAAATCAATATAAAAAATATGTCCCTTTCAGTCCATTCTGAGTGTTTTTTTTAGACTGTGTTTTTTTAACCCACTCAACTATATTAACAGTTCATATGGAAGAAAAAATTAGATCCCTATCTTCCACCAAACACAAACATAAATTCTAGGTGTACTGAGACCTAAATGTAAACACTAAAAAACCCAGAAGAAAATATAGGAGACTATCATTGTGACTTTAGCACAGGGAAGGATTTTTCTTAAAAGGTGCCAATTATAGAGGAAAAGATTGATAGAGTGCAGGTTAAAATTTGGGTGTGACAGAAGACATTAAAAACAAGCAAAAGAGAGAAATCAAGATGGCGGCATAGGTAAACACCTGAAATTGCTGCCTCACACAAGCACTTCAAAACTACAACTAAAGACAAAGCAGACATCATCCAGAAGCACAGGAAGGCTGGCTGAGTGGAAATTCTATAACTAGAAGGAAAGAGAAAAGCACACTGAGACTCAGAGGAGGTGCGGAAGTAAAGTGCTGAGGTACAGAGGCGCACATGCAGAAAGGGCTGGCAACAGAGGACGCCGGTGTCTTTTTCAATCGGGAGGGAGACACAAGCTCCCGACAGCCCTGACTCCAGATCCGGGCGAGTCTCTGAGGACCCAGACTCATACGGGGAGAAACTGGACTGTCTGGCAGGGGGCGGAACTCGAGGGCAGCTTTCTCAGAGGTGCTTGCAGCGATTACCGAGGAACACTGAGACCCGGGGGGCCTCTTAGGGCAGGACTGAGGAGCAGCCATAGCTGTTTGCTCTGCCCTGTTGATTCCCTGAGACCTTGCCCCACCCAAGCTGCGAGCAGAGGCTTTTGCATATGAATGTGCTGGCCCTTTGAGGTCTAAAATTACCTAACAAACTGCAGCTGGGTCAGAGAGACCCAAAACATCCAAAAGAAGGCCCAAGGCCCCACAGCAGCTTGCATTGCTTCACAGCTGGGCCTCATCTGGGCACCTCCAAACCCCAAACAAAGAAGAGAAATCTGCAGATCTCTCCATAGCTCCTGCTGAGTAGCCTCAGGCAGAGGCTAAATTAGCACCTTCTCAGAGATCCAAGAGCCAGTGTACCCAGTGGTCAGAGTGGGACCATCCAGATTACAACTCCTCAGATCCATAAAGGACACACTCAGGGAGCAGACTCAGTGAGCACCAAAGCCCCACTGAAGCAAGTCTTGCCCCATAAGGGTGTCCTCAGCACAGAAATTCTCCCACTGCAGACACAGCTGATTCTCACTGCCAATTGGCCTGGAGGTCAATTTCTCCCAGTGATACCTACAACAATCAAGGCTTAACTACAACAAGACTGAGCACAAAGCCCACAAAGGGGTGCACCAAGTGTGTCCACCTCAGGTAATTGGGGAGGCTGAGCCACTGGGCCCTATAGGACACCTAGCACACAAAGCCACTCTATAAACACAGGGAAGCAGCCAAAATGCAGAGACAAAGAAACAGATCACAAATGACAGAAATGGAGGAAAGCAAACTACTGGATATAGAGTTCAAAACCAAACTTATAAGGTTTTTCAAGAATTTTCTAGAAACTGCCAATAAATTTAGTGAGACCCTCGAGGATATGAAAAAGGACCAACTAGAAATTAAGCATACACTGACTGAAATAAAGAATAATATACAGAGATCCAAAACCAGACAAGAGGATCCCAAGAATCAAGTCAACGATTTGAAATATGAAGAAGCAAAAAATACCCAACCGGAAAAGCAAAAAGAATCCAAAAATATCAAGATAGTGTAAGGAGCCTCTGGGACAACTTCAAGAGTACCAACATCTGAATTTGGGGGTGCCAGAAGAAGAGAGAGAGCAAGATATTGAAAACATATTTGAAGAAATAGTGACAGAAAACTTCCCTTACCTGGTGAAAGAAATAGACTTACAAGTCCAAGAAGCACAGAGAATCCTAAACAAAAGGAATCCAAAGAGGACCATACCAAGACACTTCATAATTAAAATGCCAAGGGCAAAAGACAAAGAGAGAATCTTAAAAGCAGCAAGAGAAAAAAAGTCAGTTACCTACAAGGGAGTACCCATACGACTGTCAGCTGATTTCTCAACAGAAACTATTCAGGCCAGAAGGGAGTGGCAAGAAATATTCAAAGTGATGAATAGCAAGAACCTACAACCAAGATTACTTTATCCAGCAAAGCTATCATTCAGAATTGAAGGTCAGATAAAGAGCTTCACTGATAAGAAAAAGTTAAAGGAGTTCATCACCACCAAACCAGTATTATATGAAATGCTGAAAGGTATTCTTTAAGAAGAGGAAGAAGAAAAAAAAAGGTAAAGATAAAAATTATGAATAACAATTACATATCTAACAACAAGTGAATCTAAAAATCAAGTGAATAAAAAATCTGATAAACAGCCGAAACCGGTTTGGCTCAGTGGATAGAGCATCGGCCTGTGGACTGAAAGGTCCCAGGTTCGATTCTGGTCAAGGGCATGTACCTGGGTTGCGGGCACAGCCCCAGTGGAGATGTGCAGAGGCAGCTGGTCGATGTTTCTCTCTCATCGATGTTTCTGGCT
>NW_005871279.1:1705085-1746599 GCF_000147115.1 Myotis lucifugus
AGGGGAGTTATGGGTGGAAAAAGAGGAAAAACTGTAATAATCTGAACAATAAAGATTTATTTAAAAAAACAAGCAAAAGAAAAAAAAGTTTATTCTCATACTTAATTCACTTTAACATATTAGCTCTGTTAATAACTGTGAAATTAAATTTTATAAATAAACACAATATAAACTTTTAAAAAAACAAGCAAAAGATTACTGCAGCCTGGAGGGAAGATATTTGCAAGTTCTGTGACCAAAAAACATTTATTAACCAATTAGAATTATATAACCAATGAGAAATATAAACTTAGTCTTTCCAAAATAAGTTCATTATAGCATTCTGTTTCTTTTTTTTTCTTTTTTCTTTCTTTTTTTTTTTTTTTTTAGGGAGAAAATAAGTGTAAATGTGTGTGTCTGGTTTGCTTATTATTATTGTAAAAGAATCAGTCAAACTTTTTTAGACTTTGTAAAGTACAAACATTTCAAGTTAGACATAAGAATTTCTGCAGGGCCATGTGCAAGAGAATGTAAAGCCCATGCTTGCCACCATATTAGTGGAAATAACTGAAAATTGGTACTAGTAAGTGATGCCTGGGTCAATTACCTAAAATATCCCCAGCACAGGTGTATAGGATGAATCTCAGTAGGTGAGTGCCATGGACAGAGCTTGTGACTGAATATTTTTTTAAATGTATTTTTTTAATGAGCCACATTAGCTAGATTTTTATTAGAAAACAGATTTGTGTCCATGGCCAGGGCATTTCAATTCTACTATCCTCCAAAATATTTTTGAAAAGGAAGAAAGAAGAAAAGTAATCATCTCTATGACCTAGAATTGTAGAGATTACTGTAATCTGGAAGAGCTCTAACATACTCAAATGCAAATTATTCAGTGTGAAACTCTGTAAACATTATTTTGCACTCAGTGATTTTTAAATTATTAATTCCATGAATTTAGGTGCATTTTTAAAAATATAACAAAGTTTGAGACCTACTTGTTGATGGATTGAGCCAGATCTGAAGTTCAGTCATTGTATCTGGACGAAAACTGTCCTCCTTTGGATCTACACGTGTGCTACCAGTAAGAAGAGAATCGCTAGCTCCTATGAGATGGGGGGGGAAAGTATATTTTAAAAGTCTACATTTTCATGAATAAATCATTATTTATGGTTGGTAGCAGAATGCTCTCTGATATTACAAGCACAGAAAACAAATAGCTCACCTTTCTGCACAGTGAAGAGAACACCTGTAGACCCCCCAGTGTCTTCCGGATGAGAAGTGACAGACCGTACTGCTATATTAGGGTTCACCACTGAATTATTGTCCAAAGACAAAGAATAAGTCTCCATTTCGGTAATAAGCCTGCATAGAATAAAACAATATGATAGTCAAGAGATTCATTGTAAAATCAGAGGTGTGTGTATGTTCTCTCCCATGTTCCAGTAGAAAGGTATGACCACAGAACTCATCAGATTACATTAACACAATCACCTAAAAATAACTGATTTCTTTAGCAGACTCATCCTTTGTTATATACACCTTTTTTAAAAGCTCTGGTGGACTATCTCCACTGAAGGGTACCTTCTACATTGATGCCAGAAGGCTGGAACGCCTGAATGACAAATTTCCCAATAGAAATCATCTTTATCATGCTGCTCTTCACATAGAAGGATGGTGTTGCCACCCACCATTGGCCAGGCATGAGATTCTTGTTTCTCCAGTGGTAAGACTCAATTTCCACTTATTCAACTCCCTCTTCTCACCCAAACCCTTTGGGATCCAAAGCATCTCCTGTAAGTTGTTCATTCCTGAGGTGACAGTTCATACGGAACTATGGAACAACAGAACTTTGAACTCATTGACCCATAACCAAATATTGCAGGTTTTCACAATGTTCTTTGCTATCTTGGATAAGTTCAAAAATAGATTAAATGGAAAGTGGGAGGGAGTGAAGGGAACCTGTCAGTTTGTTTCCTATAAGAAATATTTGCATTATTTCTGTACTTGACAAAACAAAATCTCTATATATACCATAACTGGTTCAATCTAGTTTTGCCAGAAATTGAAGAATTTCATGAAAACATAATTGCTCAAAATTTTAAATCTTTATATCTGCCACTAAAATATCTTTTCCCTTCCCCAAGAGAGATAAAAAAGAGAAATTTTAAAATAAAACACTTTATAGAGAAAATGTGATAATCATTCATATGGAAACATTCAAGTTGGCTTCTCTGTTTCAAAGGTTTTACGTTCATAACAACATTTCCTGTAATTTCCAGCAATTTACACTATGTATTGCTCACTTAATAAATAACAATCTTACTCCAGAGCTGCTTTCAACCTGACAAGACTCCAACCTGCTAAGAATATAATTCATGCAGTTATTTAACCAACAATATCCGTTGAATACCTACTAAGGAGTTAGTGTTCCGGAAAACACTGGGAATACTAAGAGGAGCTCATTTGGGCATTTGAAGGACAAAGGGAAAGACATACTAAATATATGGGGGTGGGGGTGGGGGGTGTTTGCCATGTTCAGAACCACCTTCAAAGGGTAGCTCTAGTCACAGCCACCTCTATTTGATTCTTTCTTCCTCTTGCCATAACTAATTGGATTACAGATGGGTGCCTGCCTCAGAATACCCAATCTGGAAGCTGGTCATCAACTTGATACAAAGGAGTAGAAAAAAACAATTAGATTTTTTCACTTAGGAATTTTCTATTTCGTACAGCAGATATATCAGGAAAGTCATGGTTTAGAGGGGGACCAGAGAGAGCATTATATCATTTGTAAGGACAAATACAAATTAAAAAGAAGAGGTTTAATTCTTCCTGTTGAAAATAAGGGAAGAAATTGTCCTCCCCTCCTTTTTCCTTGGACATTTTATTTTAGAAATGTTGCAAATACTTTCTCCTCTCTTTGAAATGTAAATAAATTCTTTTGAAGACCACATTGGCATTTTGTCAGCTTTGACCTAGGAATGTCTTTCTCAAGGACATGAAAGCCATCTCTTTGAAATGTAAACATTAAGGCAGATAGTACCCCTATTTCCCAGTTTCTGTGGGAGAATGGGGGCCTAACTTCCTTGATTGGACATCTTGCTCCAACTTGCATAACTACCTCCTGTAATAAGGATATGAGAAATTTGTATTCCCTCTGGATAAAGCCAATTAGCTCCCACAAATGGTCACCTCACTTACCAGGTAATGTTACGATATCCTATGTCTGACAAATAGTGCTGTCAACTTCTCTTAATTGAGGACTAGTCATTGTTTATCTGAAAACATGTATGTACTGAGTTATATGTTAGTTTATATAAAAGAGGTGAGATTCTTGTCTGTTTTTGCAAGCTCTTAGAGGTTTTTCTGTGGTGTGTGTCACACTCTGGTGTAGTGCTTATTCAATAATATAAGTGTTTTCTTTCTCTACTACCTTTATAGAGAGCATTTCTGGGTTGGGACAATATTTTTTTTCTATTTCCCCAACATCATGAATGGGATTAAATTATTAGAAAGCGGAAACTAGGAGTAAAGATATGAAGTAAATATGTTTATTGAGTCGTGTTCATTATAAAGACATGACCTTTTTTAAAATATATTTTATTGATTTTTACAGAGAGAAAGGGAGAGGGATAGGGAGTTAGAAACATTGATGAGAAACATCAATTCAGCTGCCTTCTGCACACTCCCTACTGAGGATGTGCCCGCAACCAACGTATATGCCCTTGACCGGAATCGAACCTGGGACCCTTCAGTCTGCAGGCCGACGCTCTATCCACTGAGCCAAACCAGTTAGGGCGACCTTTTTTATTTTTTTTTTAAGACTTATATGTATGTAGGTATTATGCTAGTGATTTACATACATCATCTCATTTGAGCTTCACAAAAACCTTACTGAAGTAAAATTCAGAATTACTCCCATATCACATTGAAGAATCTGAGGCTCTTAAAAGAGATATGAAGTAATTCGGCCAAAATCAGTGAATAACAACACTAAGATAATGAACCCAAGATTGTCTGACTCCAAAGGCTATTGTTCCAGAGGGAAGACTCACAGATTCCTCTGAGACCTTCAAAGCTGCCTTGAGGCCTTGCCACCCGCAGGCTCCATTATAATTCTGTTCTTAGATTCCCAGGAGAGTCCACATGCCTCTTCACAATAAAGCTGAAATGGATTCTTTCTTCCCTGACACTCTCCTCTTTTGTACTCTCACCCTCTACACTTTTCTCACTGAGTGTAGAAAGGGAGTTCAGCAGCTTAAGGATACAAAGAAGAAACTATAAATGAAGAAAACAAAGTGAGATGGAAGACTGAGGCCTGGTGCCTGTGAGGAGACTCGGGGGAAGGAGTTTGGAAAAGAAGAGTTGCTCCAGGCAGCGATTAGTTTCCTTTCCTGGGGAGAGAGGAAAGTGAGAGATGACCTCTGATGGCAGCTCATCAGGAACATTCTCCTCAGGAGGGCTAAGGGGTTGGTGACCTGGCCTTGGGACTGGAGACTGAGATGAAATGAAGGAACTGAATCCACAGGACTGACGTAAAGATCACAAGGGAGAAGGGAACTGATAGACCATGATTAGAAAGACAAACTAGAAATTTAGAGTGGGAGGAAGGAGGAACTGAGTGTGGTTATATTATTTCATATGTCAATGTGTTCTATATTTAAAATGGTCGTTTATCCTCTAACCACTTTCTTTGTAGCCATTTGGATATTACACACAAAATTCTTTTTTTCTCCATGTCTTAAGCCAGTAAAATTCATAATTATTTATTGTTAAGTTTCTCATCTGCATCATGATCTGACTTTCCCAGCCAAGTCCTACATCTCTTTCCTTAGCTTTCTCACCGAAAGCATCCACTGCTCCCCTTTCCCCCTCTAGCAAGGCTGCAAACACAGAGCCTCAGCTCTGAAGGGACTCTGGCCCTCAGTCTCCATGTTCCCTCAACATAGACTCTGGGCCCCATGGCCACTTCCTTCTCCAGCTTCAAAAAAAGGGGAGTGGCTCTAGCCAGTTTTGCTCAGTGGCCTGTGGACTGAAGGGTCCTGGGTTTGATTCCAGTCAAGGGCATGTACCTCAGTTGCAGGCTGTGTGCAAAGGCAACCAATCATTGTATCTCTCTCACATCAATGTTTCTCTGTCTCTCTGTCTCTCTGTTTCTCTCTCTCTCTCTCTCTTGCTTCCACTCTCTCTAAAAATCAATGGAAAAATATCCTCAGGTAAGGATTTTTTTTAAAAAAATGGAGTAACCACACTCCTAGAAATTTGAAGTCATACAACACACCAGTTAAACTGTTTGCACAACCTTTACCATCCTCTCTCAGAATTTTAATATTTTGAATGTTCTATTTCATGCTTTTGTGCTTTTTCTACTTAAAAGACTCAACAGGTGAGGAGGAAACTGGTCTTGCACGGTGTCAGGCCATAAAAACTGTGAACAATGCACTGCCCTGTGTGTGTTTGTGTGTGTGTGTGTGTTTTGGGGGGGGGGGGGGGTTGTTATCACTGTCCCCAGGACAGATCATCTGATTTGGCCTGACACCTAGGGGCCTTCCTGAAGGGCCACGAAGGGGGTAGGGGGCATATCTGCAAGACAAAGACCCCAGCGGGGATATATATAGACAGGCTCTCTGCATGTTTCTTCACTCTGATTTGGAAATTATTCCCAGAGTCCACTAGTGCAGTGGTTGGTGAAAGAACAAAGCAGAACTGACTATCCTCCATCTTGTAGAGCTGGGTCCTCAGCCTGACCCCCCCCCCCCCCCGGGAGTGACCACAGGAATGTCAGAAATGTCCTAACTCCCCCAACCACCACCTGAGTGGACCAATGAAGCTCCAGGAACGCAGCTAAGGTCCTAATAAGGCTATACCACAGGATGCTCCCTATGTGTCGCTGTTGACCAATCAGGAAATAGTAGGGGATGGCTCAAACCTCAGAATGTGTTGGTCACTTCCTGACCATTGTGCTCTAAGACCCTGCCGAAAAACCCTGAAATAAAACCCTGACCAAAGTGACCAATCTCTGTAACCCACGTCACTTACCTAAGCCCACCCAAATGACTAGCCCTATATAACCTTTGTTCTCCTGGGGCTCGCTCTCTCTCGTCCCACTGCTGTGACGGTAAGGAGGCTGGGGGAGCAAAGCCCAGGCTTGAATAAAGACTCTTTGCTTTTGCATCGGACGTGGCTTCCTGGTGGTCAATTTTTGGGGACCCCGAAATCTGGGCATAACAGTTGGCAAACCACGGCTCATGAGCCACATGTAGCTCTTTGGCCCCTTGAGTGTGGCTCTTCCACAAAATACCACGTGCGGTATTTTAAATATGAGGGAAGCTTTTCTCAACAGGTTTCAGGAATTCAGAAACAGCAAAGCAACGTTAGCCTTTGTTAAAAAACCTCTCAATGCTACTGTAACAGAATTAAATTTTTCTCCCTTTAATATTGAAATTGGCAACTTTGAAATGCAATTGCTGGATTTAAAAAACAAAGAACTGTGGAGCTCGAAATTTGAACGTCTTTGTGCTGATATAGAAATATTGGAGAAAAACAAATGTGAACTTAGTTCACAGCACAAGTGGTCTGCTTTGAAAGACCTGGGGAAGGAAGATATGTTGATTTTTAACACCTGGAATAGTATTCCTGACTCATATAATCAACTGAAAAAACTAGCGTTTGCTGTTCTTTCCTTTTTCAGGTCTACATATTTATGTGAACAATCATTTTCAAGCATGAACCTTATCAAGAGTAAATTGAGAAGTCTTCTTATTGATGAGAACCTGGAATCGTGCCTAAAATTAAAAACAACAACATACAAACCTGACTTACCCAAACTTTCCAAGGAGATGCAATGCCATTGTTCACATTAGTGTTTGTCAGTCATTGTCATGATTTAATTTTATGGATATTGTAAGGTAAATTATAGGGAATTTAATTTTATCAATAAATAATATCGTTATTAAGTATGATATCAAGTTTTATTCAATGTACCTATAGTTTAACTAAGACTTAAAACTTTAAGTAAATTTATTAAGTTAATTTTAGGGAATGTTGTGGAGTGAAAGAAGATGTAGTGTTGAGGATTGAGAAAGGTATGTTGAGATGGTTTGGACATATAGAGAGGATGAACGAAAGGAGATAGATGGAACAAGTATACAAGACAAGTGTAGATGGGAGAGTTGGAAGGGTCGACCTCAGTGAACGTACCTCAATCAGATTGAGGATGTTTTTAGCAAAGGCCAGCTTAGGAGTACCCTAATTAAGTTAATAACAATGTACCTACCTATATAGTTTAAGTTTAAAAAATTTGGCTCTCAAAAGAAATTTAAATCGTTGTACTGTTGATATTTAGCTCTGTTGACTAATGAGTTTGCCGACCACTGCACTAGTGTTAATAAATGGTGTCCCTCCCTTTCTCTAGGAAGTGGTATTTCTTTGGTCTTCTGTAACACAGGTACTGGTTATAATAATGAGAAAATTGAGAATTAGTTGTAGGAATTTCTCCCAACAAAATAATGTCTCATGCAAACAAAGATTATGTACAAGAATGTTAATTGTTCAAAATATTAAAACACTTAAAGGAATCTAAATGTCCAGTGGCAGAGAACTTCTTAAATAAAAATTCACTCATTTATGCAATAAACTAAAATTTATGATGTGGATGTATAGATATTTATATAAAAATGTTTATATACTATTATTAAGTGACAAAAATAAGTTTTAAATCAATAGATTATGTAATGCACATACAGAGAAAAAATTTATAAGAATATATACCAACAGGTTAATAAAGGCAGAATGATTTTTTAAAATTTTCTCATCTATATATTTTTTATTTTTCCATAATGAGCATGCATATTTACTTAAATTTTAAAAGAGTTAAGAAGACTATATGTAAGATAAAAAACACACACAGTGAATCCTAATGGGAGGCCTCTATGAATAAAGTACATGAGTTTTAGTTTAAATATACACCCAAAAGAAACCCAGAACATAGGAGTCAAGAAGAAAGAAAACAGGTAGAGTTGGATCCCTTTTGTTGTTCATTGTAACCATGGGAACGTTTAATCAAAATACACCAGGAACTTGGGGAGAGCTGAGTTGTGGGTGGGAGGCTACCAATGTGTCTTACAAAGTTATGCTGTTACTTGCAGCTGTGTAAACTGAGAAAAGAGCATGAGGAGCTCCTGCTGTGCGTGCTGGCTGCCAGCTGGGCATACCAAACTAAGGCTAGTAAAACAAGTTCTAATCTAAATCATCCCAGTTACTCTCTATCCATGGCCACACCTGGGACCAGGAGTTAACTCCATCTAGTCACGGATGATCAGTAGAAGGCCAAGGTTTTAGTCTGCATCCCCTAGGAATCAGCCAGTGAGCGCATTCATGAGAGAAACAAAGACATTTCTATTAATGCGTTAACCTAGGAAAGTAAACAGCACTTTGTCAGGTTTTTCTTTCCAAATTGGAATTGTGCTTACGTTGAAAAGGCCTTTTCATCGTCATTAACAGCTTCTTTAAAATAGTCTTCACTGGCATTTAGAAGTTGACTCACTGTTGTGACAGCAACTCTTTTTGCCTGCCAGGAAGAAGACACCAGTCATCATAAGGACATCATCATGACCTTCATTATCATGGATTATTATGGTATCAAGTGGAACTGAAGGCTTAGTTTTTTATCTACAGAAGATGGCAGAGAGAATAACAATAAGGCTCAGTGAAAATATACATTAAGGCAGTCAATTAGAAGGCTTAGGTCTCTGAATTTGACCTCAGAGCAAGGTCTTCACAGAACCTCCACCTCATCCCCAAGAACACAAAAGCCGATGCTCGGATACAAATGCAGAAACAAACTAAGAAGAGTGCAGGGCTTTAATTGTCAGAACATCACAGCTTACAATATTTAATATAACTTACTAGTTACACCTAGTGTACCTATTAGAGTTAGTAAAATTATTTCTAGTTTTCTTACAATTAAAACATCAGGAGTACATTGAAAGGATCTCTGTACATTTGGTTACTGTTTAACTGACCTCTTCTGGGTTATTAATATCCTTCTGTCTTTACTGGCTAATCCTTCCACAAATTCTACATTTGGTGGTCATTATTTTTCAATTCCATTTTTATTAACTTGTGATTTTAATCTCCCTTGATTTCCAAAGGAGCTAGGATAACATAAAATAATTTTTTGAAATAAAACATTTAAAGAGAAGAGAAGAAAGGAATAGGTATTTTCAGGTCATGCCGATATTCAACTGGTAAACTGGGTCAGTCCATTTTGGTGGCTTATAGCCTGTTTGACCAGTACCCAAGCTGTGCCAACTGATAAATGTTGACTATAGTTCTTGTCTTCAGGTACCAGAGTTTAGCAGTTTATAGTATCAGAAATGTAAAGTAGGCCAAAGTTTTTTAAAAGCTAAAGCTAAAATGCAAATATGCTTAGCAGGAAGAGATCGGTTTAAAACATCATGTTCCAAAGTGAGTTCCTTGGAAGACCATTTCATCAGTTACTTGGAATTGAATAGGGATGCTGAGGCCAAATGCAGTTGGTAAACATATTAATAAGATGAAACAGAGTTGTTTGTTATAGGCTTTCCGGATTTAACATGGTAATGATCATTGTGACTACCCTCAAAGAGAATATTTGGACAAAGAGCCCTTTATTTCTTTGAGCTTCTCTCAGAAAGAGTACTCTGCAAAATGGTTCTAAGCAACCTAAATCATGCCCAAGTCCATATCCTGGAATAAGGGGTAAAGTTTGGGATGAGTTTCTTTCTTTCTTCCCCTCCCTTTTTAGAAAACTTTGTGAGTTTTACCTCAGGTGGTGCATTTCTGGATGAGTTGAAGATCTGTCCAACCACATCAGTAGCAGAAGCGATGTTCGCAGGAGATAAATTATTGGTATTAGATGTTAAAACCTGGACTTCTTCAGAAATAATTAAAGGATTTTTTGATGAATTATGTATCTGTTTTAAAAAAAGAAGCAAACCTAACTTTTTACAACTACATCGAAACATTTCAAGCAACTACAAATGAATGAGCTGGAATTTAGTTGAACCTCAGTCTCCTCAATCTCCACTTAGTTTTTCATTATCTGTTTCTTTTCTTGTATAACTTATATAACAATTCTAATCTCATATAACAATTTTATGCTATTGCATATAATAATTTTTAAATGGATTTGTATTTTATGTCTTTTTCATTTCATTTTCCAAGTTATTCATTTTTATTGTATTGTACATGATTATTGGCCTACAATGGGTTGGAAATTCTAAAACTAGCTTTTCAGTGCAGCACTGACCTAGACAACCTCAGGTACCAACTGGCCCCCGGGCTCTGCTGTGCACTTATAACATGTTAATCCTGTTACTAGTGGGGCTGGAGGTCAATCTCTCTCTCTCTCTCTCTCTCTCTCTCTCTCTCTCTCTCTCTCTCTCAGTTTTTCACTAGATGGCAGCATCGTTTCAAAAACCAAACCAAAGTCACAGGCTATTCAAGCTTGGGAAAGAGTTGGAAGCAATATCCCATCAGTAGACAGTAACAATGCTCTCATTCCATATCCAGGACCCTGCTGCGTGCTAGGCACTGCTAAATGTTTTACAGGTGTTACTACATTTAATCCGCAAAACAGCACTGAGTTGAGCATTCTCATCCCTATTTAAAGCCTTGGAGAGGGTAAGGAGCTCACCCAAAGTTCATGCAGCTTAGAAGTGGCAGAGCTAATAGTCAAACACTGTTTTGGCAGATTCCAGAACATGAAGTCATTCCCACAATCTGTGTGGCTGGCACTACCTATGTGGTTGGCACCACCTCCACATCCTCCTACCACTCCTACTCCCACCTTCACCCCTGCCCATGTATAATTAGGGAGCCAATATGGTTCAGTGTGGACTGTAAAATAAAAAGCAGCACCATTGCTTTGGGCTGTGACTTATCAGGCAAAATACTGCACTTCTCAGAAACAAAGTTTTCTCATCTATAAAAAGAGTACATTCATACTTACCTATTGGGGTGTTACAGGAATTAAATGTGATAAAACAGCATGTGTAAAATGTTCAGCATAGCACTTAGCATGCAGTCAGTGCTCAATAATGAGTAAGTGTTATCAGCTGTAATTATCTATAATATGGGAATAACACCTAGCTCTCAGAGGTTCTATAAAAACTAAATGAGATAATATGTAGCATGCCTGGCACCTAGAAGAACCACATAAAGATAAGTTTCCTCTTCTGTCCCTTGTTTGGCCCGAGGTGTTAGCAATTCCATGCATTTGCATTTGGGTATCTCCTTAGTCAAAATAATTTAATTTGCATGAAAAAATATTTACTTAGATGTACTTCCCATTCCACCTGCTCATGGATACAGCCCTGAGACTCTCATCAGCTTCTGGAGTTTCCTGTCTCAAAAGGCCTCATAGTTTTTCCTCAGTGTTCTGGTCCAGTAGACCCTTAAAATACCTTCCCTTTTTAAAAATAAGTTTTTATTTATTTCAGAGAAAAGGAGAGAGAGATAGAAGCATCAATGATGAGAGAGAATCATTGATCAGCTGCCTTCTGCATGCCCTCTACTGAAGATCAAGCCCAAAACCTGGGCATGTGCCCTGACCTGGTTCATGAGTCAATGCTCAACCACTGAGCAACACTGGCCAAGCAAAATACCTTCGTTTTTGGTCTCCAATGTCAGATCTATTTTGGTCAAAACTGCACTGACTTAAAAATGATGAGGCCGTTAGTAAATGTGCTATAGATTGTCATTTGCTGAAATTTGCAGAACCAACATATTCAGCTAGTCTTTTTTACAAATAGATGTCAATTTAAAAAAATAAAGGCTTTAGCCCTGTCTGTGTGTTCAGTGGTTAGAGCATCGGCCAGCACACTGAAAGGTCTCGGATTCAATTTCTAGTCAAGGGCACATACCTGGGTTGCAGGTTCATTCCCAGCCCTGGTAGGGATGAGTGTGGGGGGCAACCAAAGGATGTATCTCTCTCACATCAACGTTTCTCTCTCACACACACTCTCCCCTTCCTTCTCCTTCCCTTCTACTCTCTCTGAAAATCAATGAAAAAAATTATCCTCAGGTGAGGATTAACAACAACAACAAAGGTTTAGTTACTAGTTTTTGTTATTTCTAATTTGAAAGCTTTAAAAAGTATTGATTTGACCAACAGGTTTCTTTCCGGTTGCCTATCACATGGGCCATAGGACATACCTGGTCTTTCAGGATGTCCAGATTTATATCGCAATTTCCTACTGTCGCATTTTTTAATTCTATCTCTTCATCTTCAGTGACATTGCATAGCCGGGTTGCTCTTGGCGTGCCCGCTTTAACAAAAAGAAAAAGAGAGTGTTTGCAAAGATGGCCACAGCAACTACATGCTCCTGTACATGTGTCCCTTCACAGATATGGTGTAAGTCAATAGTTTAGCTAATTGTTTACATTGAGACAAATTATATAACTTAAGAAGCAGATGTGAACCTGATCACACTCCAGGAGACAGAATAAGCTGGAAAAATAAACCAATTGAAGAAGTACAACTGATCCATAGTAAGGTTTTCAGGAAAATTAGGATTATGTGAGGTAACACCCTAAACTTTGAACATTGGCATCATAAAAGGGAACCAAACCCTCTACAAAGCCTTCCTTGATGCCTCTTCCAGGAACCTAATACTAGTTGGAGGGATGGTAGGTATAACCCAGTATAGTGATTTGTATGCCTAAACAAGGAAGATGTTTTAAAAAAACACATACCATTTAGAGTGTCCTTGCCACATGTTTCCAAGGAAGGTCCATATCTTCCCACTGCAATTTTGCCAAAAGTAAAATTCCCATCGGTACTGTTTTCACAGAAATTAACTATAATAAAAAGAAATTTTTTCATTTTAAATTATACTTTTCTTTTGAAATTTCAAACCAGATAAAAGTCAAAATTCAAAACCTAGCCAGTATAATTTAAAGGGTAATAGAAAGCTTATAGGACTCATTGGCCCACCAAGAACTTAATACTTTAATTCTTTTTGAAAAAAAATATGTTTTTATTGATTTGAGAGAGAGAGGAAGCAAGAGGGACAGATAGAAACATTGATGAGAGAGAACCATTGAGATATGTAGCATGCCTGGCAACTAGAAGAATCACATAAAGATAAGTTTCCTCTTCTGCCCCCTGCACACCTATAATCCGGGCGTGTGCCCTGACGGGGAATCTGATGAACTCTTGGTTCATAGGTATATGCTCAACTACTGAGCAACACTGGCTGGGCAAAACCTTCATACTTTCTTATCTGGTTAAGTTATTTCTATTAAGATAACTAGTATGTTAGATAACAGGTTCCAGTTAAAATGTGCACAATATATAACTTGCCAGAGGTGGGATATGATCACTAACACATCAGCAAGAATAATGTATCAAATTAGTTGAAATCTTGAAAACCTAGAGTGGCAAAGAGCAACATGAGGATGTGGTCAAAGCAAAAAAGCCAAAGTTGTATGTGGAATATGCTAGCTGGTAGGAGTGTAACAAATGGTAGGAGTGTGATCCTGGAACTCTGGATCCTAAGCAGGCAGCATGAAGTGTGCAGAGTGCTGAGATGCGCACTGCAGATCAACAAGTGATGCTGAACTTCGATCCTGAGATACCTTTGATTGAAGTCAAAAAGTCAAACCACTAAATTAATAACATCTCTTTAAGAGAAAGGAAGAAAAGACAAAAACTTCATCCAAGTATATACTTAGCTAGAAAGATGCATCATGATTTCAGAAAAGTTAAATGTGTTAGAATTGTGATATTTGAAGTGATGTGATATGGCTTATCACCAGTTGAAAGACCTGCAAAAACAATTTCACCCATTACTCTGTGCTGGACACTGCATCCAGAAGGAAAAGCAGTGTCGAGTTTACAGAGAAACTTGATAGCTGGGAAACAGACAAGGTGTATTGAACATACAGGGAAATAGCCCAAGAAGAAAACTCAACTTTTGCTATCCAGCTAACAAATACATCTTAAGGCCATCATCATTATGCTCGCTGTTACTATAATCATTAACAGAAGCTTTGAAAAACTTTGCTGCTGTCTTAACACAAGAGTCACCTAAATCTCACACTTTAGTATTATCCCCAAAAAACTTACCTATTGTACATCTCAATCCTTTCCACTCTTCTGGACAATGGCATTTGCCATTGTCCCAGGTTCCACCATTCTTGCAGTAGTCTTTAGAAGTGTTTGGTGGGGAGGGACGTGGTACTTAAAAACAATAAATAACAGAATAATATATAAAGTGGCTGATTAGTATCTCCCTTTGGTTTTGTGACCTTTAATTTCCATATGTAAAATTATTGCTTTGAGTAGCATTGCTGAGATATATTCTTTGTAATATCATTATAGGGTAAAGAATGCTAACTAGACATCATAGATATGGAAAAAAAACATATTTGAAAGACACAACACCTTGACTGAGAAGATAAGAATCTACTTAGGGAAACATTATATAGATGACAGATAAATGATAGCTAGCTAAATAAATGATAGATAGATGACAGATAGATGATAGATAGATAGATGATAGATAGATAGATGATAAAATTAGGTAGGCAGACCAACCAACTTGACACTCAAATTTCTAAGATCTGTAGGAATATAGAAGAGAGATGTTGAGGACAGAGGTAACCTACCCAAGGAAGACTTTTCAGAAGAGGTGTTATTTGAATTGAATTTTAAAACTAAATCTAGAAAAGCCAAATGCAAATGGATAGCCCAAGAAGGCAGGATGCAAAGTACAAAATACAAAAACAAGGAAAGTTCTGATATGTCCAAGGAACAGAGAAAAACTTAATTTATCAGGAGCACAGGTTCTATGTGGAGCAATAGCAGGACATAGATTGGATTATGAGTGGTTTTGTAGACGAAGCCAAGTGGATTTAATCCTACAGAAGTTTAGAGAGGACTTGAAACAAGAGAGCAACATAATGAGGAATGCTTTTTAGGACAATAACTCAAGCAATATGGGAAGTGACTGAGGCAAGTAAGACCAGTTAAAAGAGGACTTAATCTAAAGTAGTAGCTCTACGGAGGTTATGTGTCAAGAGATTCAGGAAGCATACCTGAGATAGGATTATTATAATCTACTGACTGGTTAGTTTGGGTTGGGGAAACTGGGGTCTTTAAATTTGAAGACAAGGATGATGAACAAATTAACTAAGCTTAAGAATACAGGAAGGAGGAGTTCCACTTCCAATAATGATTATACCATATTAACCCTCCCACAGATAACCATTTTAAACTCTGGACAAAAGTAAAACCAACAAATTACTAGAGGACATGGGATAACAATGAAAAGCAGACAAAAACTGCACAATATTCCAAGTTTACACAGTCTTCCCACTAAGGACTATGCCTAGTCAATACAGCAGGAGTGGCTGAAAATCCAGCAGAAAGCCAGTCGTAATGGATTGAGGTGTGAAAGGAACCTGTTTGGGGTTACCATAAAAATTGGAAATTGAAGGGAGATAGTCTAGAACAGCCGTGGGCAAACTACGGCCCGCGGGCCGGATCCGGCCCGTTTGAAATGAATAAAACTAAAAAAAAAAAAAGACTGTACCCTTTTATGTAATGATGTTTACTTTGAATTTATATTAGTTCACACAAACACTCCATCCATGCTTTTGTTCCGGCCCTCCAGTCTAGTTTAAGAACCCATTGTGGCCCTTGAGTCAAAAAGTTTGCCCACCCCTGGTCTAGAATGAAGGAAGCCATATAGAAGAAAGGCTCAAAGTGTATGTGTGAATTTCCCTCAACTCTAGGGAGGAAAAAGTCTTAAAAAATAAAGAGCTCTTCAGGGACTATGCGACAATGTCAAGCATATATATATATATATATATATATATATATATATATATATATATAAAGAGAAACATGCAAATTGACCGTAACTTCACTACTATCCAAGCCACGCCCACCAGCCAATCACAGTGACTGTATGCAAATTAATGCAACCAAGATGGCGGCCGGCAGCCATGGAGCTGGAACAAGCAGGAGGCTTGGTTGCCCTGGCGATGGAGGAAGCCAAGCTTCCCACCTGCCTGGCCAGCTGCGGCCTCCGCTAAAGGCAACAAAGTTTCAATTATAGAAGATAAATAAATCCCAGATACCTCCTTCCAGCCAGCCTCCACTGGGAGCTTGGGTGGCTGGGGGCCATGTCCAGCCTGCAAACAGCCATCCACTCCTCACCCAGGCTGGCCGGCACCCCAGGGGGCCCCCACCCTGAAGGGGCTATGGCCAGCCTGCAATCAGCCATCAGCCCCTCACCCAGGCTCGCCACACCCTCATGGGGTGAGGGTCCCCACTGGGGGGCTTGGCCAGCCTGAAAACAGCCATCAGCCACTCACCCAGGCTGGCCACAACCTCATGGGGTGAGGGTCCCCACTGGGGGCCTTGGTCAGCCTGCAAACAGCCATCAGCTCCTCACCCAGGCTCGCCACACCCTCAAGAGGTGAGAATCCCCGCTGGGGGGCTTGGCCAGCCTGCAAACAGCAATCAGCCCCTCACCCAGGCTGGCCAGGTACCCCAGTGGGACCCCCACCCTGATCTGGGACACCCTTCAGGGCAAGCCACCCATGTACCAGGCCTCTATCTTATATAATAAAAGGGTAATATGCAAATTGACCCTAACAGCAGAACGACTGGAATGACTGGTCACTATGACACACACTGACCACCAGGGGGCAGACGCTCAATGCAGGAGCTGCCCCCTGGTGGTCAGTGCTCTCCCACAGGGGGAGCTCTGCTCAGCCACAAGCCAGGCTGATGGCTGCCATTACAGCGGTGGTGGGAGCCTCTCCAGCCTCCTCAGCAGTGCTAAGGATGTCTGACTGCAGCTTAGGCCAGCTCCCCGCTGGCAAGTGGACATCCCCTGAGGGCTCCTGGGCTGCCAGAGGGATGTCTGACTGCCAGCTTAAGCCCAATCCCAAGGGAGCAGGCCTAAGCCAGCAGGTGGACATCCCCCAAGGGGTCCCAGACTGCAAGAGGGCACAGGCTGGGCTGAGGGACCCCCCCTCCCCGAGTGCACAAATTTTTGCAATATATATATGCAATTGGAGTCGCAGAGAGGAGAAGAGATGGAATTGGGTAGATAAAATATCTGAAGTAATAATGGTCAAAATTTTTCAAATTTGCCTAAGAACTTTTACTTATAGATCCAAGAAATTCAGTTAAGCACAAACAAAATAAATACAAGGAAATCCACACTTAGACACATCATGATCAAACTGCTAAAACTCAGAGGTAGGAGAAAATCCTGAAAGCAACCAACTACTGACCTGGACAATTTTACTGGTGAATTAGGGAATAAATAATGCCAGTCTTATATATACCCTTTCAGAAAATAAAAAAAGGAGTAAAGTTTCTAAATATTTCATAATCCTAGTATAACTCTGATACTAAAATATGACAAAGACATAACAAGTAAATGAAATTACATACCAATTAACCTCATTTATATAGATACAAAAATCCTTCAAAAATAGTAGTAAATTAAATCCAGCAATATATAAAATCTGTGATGCATCATGACCAAGTGAGATTTATACCAGGAGTGCAAGGTTGGTTTAACAATAGAAAATCAATTCGTTTAATTCATCATATGACAGAATAAGTAGGGGAAACCATACGATCATTTCAATAATTGCTGGAGGTAAAAAGTATCTGTCTTTTTTCTTTTTTTTTTTTAACTTTCAGCAAACAAGGAATAGAAGGGAACTTCTTCAAACTGATAAGATTCACCTGTGAAGATCCTTCCAATAATATATACTTAATAGTGTAATAGTGAGTGCTTTCCCCACCAAGATTGGCAGAAATAAGCACTTTTATTCAATATTGTATTGAAGATGTTATCCAGTGCTATAAACAAGAAAAGGAAATAAAAAATGCAAAGTTAAGAAAGGAAGAAATAGAATTATCTTTTGTTGAAGATAACATCATCAAATATGTTTAAATGTGTCTCAAAAAGAGCTACTTGAATTGATAAGTGAATTTAGCAAGGTAGCATGATGCAACACATATACAAAAAATCAATTATTTCCACATATTAGCAATTGGAAAACAATATTGTAAAATAATTTATATTTAAATTAGAATAAAATTTTTGGAAATAAATTTAACAAAATATGTGCAATAATTCATTGAGGAAAATCTTAAAGATCTAAATAAATGGAGACATATACCATGTATGTATGAAAAAGTCAAAGTTGTTAAGGTGTCCATTTTCCCCAAAGTGATACACTTAAAATCCAAAAACAGAAGACCTTTTCATGTAGAAATTTACAAACTGATTTAAAAATCTTATGGCAATATAGAAAACCTGAAAGGCCAAAACAAACTTTTAAAAGAGGAACTGATTTGAATGATTCACATTACTAATTTTATGACTTACTATACAGACATAGCAATCAAGGCAGTCTATCAGCCCTGACTGGTGGCTCAGTTGGTTGGAGCATTATCCTATACACCTAAAGGTTGCTGGTTCTATTCCCCATCAGAACCTATACCTAGGTTGCAGGTTCGATCCCTAGTCTGGGCACATTTGGGAGACAATGGATTAAAGTTTCTCATGTTCATAGTTCTCTCTCTCTCTTTTCCCCTCTCTAAAAAAATTTTTTTAAAAACATTTTAAAAAGACATTATATCAATGAAATAGAATAAAGAGTTTAGAAATAGATTAAACATAATTAGTCAGTTGATTTAAAAAAACATGCCAAGGTAATTCAATTAGAAAAGGAAATGTTTTTCAATAAATGGTGCTGAACTAACTGGGTAAACATACCACACTTAAGACACAATTTGAGATGGATCATAGTCCTAATAGAAAAAGCTAAAACTATAAAGCTTGTCTAAAAAAATATAGGAGTATATCTTTGCAACTTTGAGAAAGACAAAGATTTTTTTTAAAGAGCACACAAAAGCACTAGACATAAAAGAAAAAAAATGATGCATTCAACTTAATCAAAACTAAATACTATTCTCAGAGGGAAGGCGGGAGTAGGGTTAGGTGGAGAGAGATTAACCCAGGAATATAAATTATATGCACAGCCCATGGACACAGACAATAGTGTGGTGAAGGTCTGGGAAGGGCAGGTGCAGAATGAAAAGGGTCAATGGGGGAAAAAAGGAGGGGACATCTATAGTACTTTCAACAATAAAGATAAATTCAGAAGAAAAAGGTATATTGTATATATTTACTTGAATTTTTATTAAATAAATCAATTTTAGAGTCTAAAAAAAAAAGAACAACAACAACCCAGCCTTAGCTGGTTTGGCTAAGTGGATAGAGCATCAACCTGTGGACTTAGGGTACTGGGTTCAATTCCAGTTAAGGGCATATGCTTGGGTTGTGGGTTCGATCCCCAGTAGGGCGTGTGCAGGAGGCAGCCAATCAATGATTCTCTCTCATCATTGATGTTTCTATCTTTCTCTCCCTCTCCCCTTGTCTCTGAAATCAATAAAAACATATTTAAAAAATACTAAATACTACTACTCATGAAAAGGCACTATTAAGAAAATAAAAATGTAAGTCACAGAGCAGGAGAAAATTACATCCTTACTAATAAAAGGCTAAGTAGTCATCACACCCTCACGCATGATGCCCTCATGCTGTCACAAGATGGCTGCGCACACAGTGGAGGCAGGCTTCCCACAGCACACGCGCAGGACCCCCGGCTCCAGCCTACCTCTTTGGGGCAATCCATCAAGGAGCCCCGGATGGGTGGGCGGGGCCTATTTCTTTGGGGCGATTGATCATGGGGCCACTGCACTGTGAGAGGGCACAGGCCAGGCTGGTGGACCCCTCCCCCACCCCAAATGCATGAATTTCGTGCACTGGGCTTCTAGTATATATAGAGGCGGACAGCCTCCCGTGGTGCCCCCCACCTGGCAGGGTCATGGATCCGGGTCCCAGGACCGCGGACAGCCTCCCATGGTACCCCCTGCCCTCCAGGTCACGGATCCGGGTCCGGACCGGGGACAGCCTCAAGCACTGCCCCCCATCTGGCAGGGTCACAGATCCAGGTCCTGGACCGCGGACAGCCTTGCCCGCTGCCGCCCGCCTTCAGTATGCAAATTAGCCGCCATCTTGTTGCTTCAGGGTGGGGGTCCCCACTGGGGTACCTGGCCAGCCTGGATGAAGGGATGATGGCTGTTTGCAGCTGGTCACACCCACTTCAGGGTGGGGGGTCCCCACTGGGGTGCCTGGCCAGTCTGGGTGAGGGGCTGAGGGCCATTTTCAGGCTGGTGGGTGACTGAAGCTCCCAACCTCTCCTTTTTTTCTTTTTTTTTTATTCTGGGATTTATTTACCTTCTATGGCTGTCACTGGAACTGAGAGCCAGCTTTAGCTCTGAGGCTCGGCTCCAGCTCTGAGGCCCGGCTGGCTAAAAGCAGGTTTCTGGGGATTGTTTAGCTTCTATAATTGCAACATAGTTGCTTAGAGTGCAGCTCAGAGCTGGGCGGCAGCAGGCGGGGAAGCTTGGCTTCCTCCATCACTGGAGCAAGCAAGCCTCCTGTTCGCTTCAGCTGCCTGGCTGCCGGCCGCCATCTTGGTTGGCAGTTAATTTGCATATCGCCCTGATTAGCCAATGGGAAGCATGTTGGAGGTACAGTTAATTACCATGTTTGTCTATTATTAGATAGGACTAGAGGCCCGGTGCACGAAATTCGTGCACTGGGGGGTGGGGTTCTCTCAGCCCAGCCTGCCCCTCAGTCCGGGAGCCCTCAGTGGATGTCCTACTGACGGCCACAGTCTGGCAGCAGAAGCTCGAAGCAGGCGTCCCATGTATGTGTGTGTGTGTGTGTGTGTGTGTGTGTGTGTGTGTCTCTGCTGGGGGCCTGCCCCCAGCCACACCGTGGAGACTTGGAGCAGGTGCCCCTCTGTGTTGATCTCTCAGGCTCCTGGCCTCCACTGCGTGTTGTACTCTCCCTTGAGCTGTGGCCAGTGTGGGGTGCTGCCTGCAGGCTGCGCTTTCCTGCTCATGAATCACCATGGCGACCCAGGAGCAGGCGCACATGGGTGCTGCCTGCAGGCCACACTTTCCTGCTCACCAATCGCTGGATCGCCAGGGCACCCAGGGTCAGGCCCTGCTGGGTGCTCCCTGTGGGCAGCACTTTCCTGCTCTCTAATTGCCATGGTGTCCTGGCTGGGGGCAGGGCTTAGGCAGCACGGGGCTTAGGCAGCACACGGGGGTCCCAGATGGGGGCGGGCCATAGGCAACGTGATTGCGCCGCCTAAGCCCCGCCATTCAGGGCTGCACACAGGGCCCGGATGGCAGATCGCACTGCCCTGCCCTGCCTGCAGTATGCAAATTAGCCGCCATCTTTGTTGGCGTCTAATTTGCATATCATGCTGATTAGCCAATGGGAGGCATAGTGAAGGTATGGTCAATTACCATCTTTGTCTATTATTAGATAGGATAGGTGCTAAAAAACTTAATAAAAAATATGGACAGTATGTAAGAACAAGTGGGTTATATAAGCAGAGAGATTAAAATTCTAAGAAAGAATAAAAAGAAATACTAAAAACCAAAAGTACTATAATAGAAATAAAGAATGCCTTTGATGGGTTCATCAGTAGACTGGACATGATCAAGAAAAGAATTGATGAGCTTGAAAAAATGTTAGTAGAAACTTCCCAAACTATATAGCAAAGAAAAAAAAGAATAAAATATGTAACCGAATGTCCAAGAACTGGAGGACAAAAGGTATAATATATACATACCAGAAGGAGAAGAAAGGGTATCCCAAAATAAATGACAGACACAAAACCAGGAATTTCAAAGAATGCCAACCAGGATAAATGTCAAAAACAAGCAAATAAAAAACTATTCTTCCGCATATATTATTCCAACTATAAAAAGTAAAAAGACAAAGAGAAATTTTTGAAAGAAGCAAGAAGGGGGGAACTTCCCTATAGAGAAACATCTACAAGAATTATTTTGGAATTCTCCTCAGAAACCATGCAAGCAATAAGAGTGGAATAAAGGAAGAAAACCACCACAAAAAAATTCTGTATCCAAAGAATTATCCTTTAAACGTAAAAAAGAAATAAAGACATACTCATGGAGACAAAAATTGAGGGAGTTTGTCAGCAGTAGATCTGTGCAAAAACAAAAATGTTAAAAGAAGTTATTTAGAAAGGAAATAACACAGGTCAGAAACTTAAATCAACATAAGAAAAGAATTAGAGAAAAAATAAATGCAAGTAAAATAAAATCTTTTAGTTTTTTATTCTAAATTGATTTAACAGATAATTTGTTCAAAATAATAATAGCAATGATGTACCAAGTGATTACAGCTTATGGTAAATAGAACGAATGACAAAAATGTTATAATGGAAGAGAAGGAGGATAGGGAATACTCTGTTATAAGGTATTGGCAATACCTATGAGGCTATATATAGTTGTTAGAAAGTGGACTTAGATTAGTTGTAAATATATATTGCAAACTCTAGGACAACCATTAAAATGTTTTTTAAGTATAAATGATATGTTAAGAGTGAAGACAAAATGGAATCACTTAAAATGCTGTTAAAACCAGAGAAGGCAGAAAAAGACAATGGCAGTGGAAGAAACAAAGAAAACAATAAAAAAGTTACAAATATAATAGATATTAATCCAATATATCAATAATCACTTTAAAACAGCATGGTCTGAATATACTAATTATAAGGCAGATACTATAAGAATGAATAAAAGCCCTGGCCAGATGGCTCCATTGGTTGGAGCATTGTCAAGTACACCAAAAAAGTTGCAGGTTTGATTTCAGGTCAGGGACAGCAACTGATTGATGTTTCTCTCTCACATTAATGTTTCTCTCTCTCTCTCTCTTTCTCTCTCTCTCTCTCTCTCTCTCTCTCTCCCTTACTCTCTCTCTAAAAACAAAAAATAAAATAAAATGTCTTCAGGTGAGAATTTAAAAAATGTTTTAATTAAAAAAAGAATAAATAAAAAATAAGACCTAACTAAAAAATAAAAAAATTATTTTAAATAAAAGACACAAATACATTAAAAGTAAGGTGATGGGAAATCAAGGGAAAGTTGGAGAAGCTATATTGATTTCAGACAAAGTAGATTCCAGAGCAAGAAATATTATCAGGGATAATAAAGAGTGATATGTATAATAATAAAGGGGTTAATTCTTCAAGAAGAACTACCAATCTGAATATGTATGTGCCTTTTGACAGTCAAAATAAGTGAGGCAAAAACTGATAAAACTACAAGAAAAATAGACAAATCTGCTACTACAGTTGGAAACTTACACACCCCTCAATTAGTAATTGACTGGTCCAGCAATAAGAAAATCAGTAGATACAGTTGAACTGAATAGCACCATCAATCAACTAGATCTAATTGACATTTATAGTATATGAGAGGCCCGATGCACAAAATTCGTGCAAGAGTAGACCTTTCTTCTGCTAGCTGCTGGCACTGGCTTCCTTCCAGCAGCTGCCAGGCACCCGGGACCCGGGCTCCCCTCGCAGCCCCAGCTTCATCCAGAAGGTCGTCCAGAAGGACATCCAGTCTAATTAGCATATTACGCTTTTATTATTATAGATTTCATCTAATGATATCAGAATATATAGTTTTCTTAAGGTCACCAAGACAGACTACATCCTGGGCCATAAAATACACCTTAACAGATATTTTTAAAACTTTTAAAATTTAAATAAATAAATATTTTTTTAAAGGATAGAAATCATACAAAGTATCTCTTTAGCCAAAATGGAATTATACTAAAAATCAATAACAGAAAAACGGCTGGAAAATTCCACAAACATTTGAAAATTAAACAACATATTTCTAAATGGCATGTGGGTTAGAGAATTCTCAAGAAAAATTTTAAAATATTTTGAACTAAACTAAAAGAAAGTGAGATGCAGCAAAAGCAATGCTTACAGGCAAATTTATAGCATTGAATGTGTGTTTTAGAAAAGAAGAAAAATATCAGATTGATTATATAAGTTTTCCCCTTGGGAACTAGAGAGAAGATCAAATTTAGTCTAAAGGGAAAAAAGAAACCAAATATAAAATATTAAGGCAGAAATCAGGGAAGTTGAAAACTGAAAATTAACAGAAAATCAATGAAACCAAAAGTTAGTTATTTGAAAAGATCATTAAACCTGACAAATCTCTAGCCTGTATAACTGTGAAAAAAAGAGAGAAGTCACAAGTTATTAAAATTAGATATGAAAAAGGATCATCACTATTGATCCCATGAACTTTAAAAGAATAATAAAGGATTATGAATAACTATGTTCACATATTTGATAACTTAGATGAAATGGACCACTTCTTCTAAGCATACAATCTACCAAATCCACACAAGGGGAAATAAATAATAAGAATAGGTCTATATTAATAAAGAACCTGAATCTTTGGGATTGTCTACATAGACAATTATGTCATCTCTGAACAAAGACAGTTTTATTTTATTCCTTCTAGTCTGAATACCTTTTATTTCTTTATCTTGTTTTATTGAATTAGCTGGGATTTCCATTATAATGTTGTTCCTTTTCTGAGACTACCTTCCCCCGTCACACACAGGGTTGACAGGCAGACACCATATCTAAATCTCCATCAACCTGGATCACACTTTTTGCCCCACTATGGTGACTCCCTGAGACCACCACCCCAGCCAACTTGTAGGCCCCATGCAAGCCATTTCTAATGGCTTTATCATACAACTAGCCTCTCTTGCCTCATGTTTTAGATTTTCCTAAAGCAGTATTTAGCCTCTGCATACCCCCTGCCTCTTGTTAAGTAGCTCCAGACTACAGCCCTATTACCTCCATGAGTGATACACTCAAGAGACAAACTTGGAGAACACCAAAGCCCCACTGAAGTAAGTCCTGCTCCATAGAGTCAACTCCTACACAGCAGCTCCTCTGTTGTAGTTGCATCTGGTGATCGCAGACAATTGGCCTGGGGGTAAATCCCTTCCAGTGATGACAACAATGATCAAGGCTCAACTACTACAGCACAGTGCTGCAGTACAACTACACAGCCCACACAGGGGCATACTTGGAGCACCCAGTTCAGGATACTGGGGAGGCTGAACCACTAGGCCCTACAGGACACATACTACACAAGGCCACTCTACCAAGTCCAGGAGACATAGCAGCTTTACCTAATACATAGAAACAAACACTGGGAAGCAGCAAAAATGTGAAGACAAAGAAACAGGTCTCAAATGAAAGAACAGGAGAAATCTCCAGAAAGAGTACTAAATGTAATGAATGCAAGCAAACTACCAGATAGAGAGTTCAAAACAATGGTTATAAGGATACTCAAGGAACCTAAAACTTGAACAGCCTGAAAAAGTACATAGAAAACATAAAAAGAACCAGTCAGAAATGAAGGATACACTAACTGAATTAAAGAATAATTTATAGGGAATCAACAGTAGAGTAGATGACACAGAATCAAATCAACAATTTAGAATATAATGAAACAAAAAACACCCAATCAGAACAGAAAAAAGGAAAAAGAGTACAAAAATGAGGATAGTGTAAGGAGCCTCTGGGAAAACTTCAAGCATAACAACATTCACATGGTGGTGGTGCTGGAGGGAGAAGAGAGAGAGAGCACAAAATTGAAACTCTATTTGAAAAAATAATGACAGGCCATAACTGGTTTGGCTCAGTGGATAGAGCATTGGCCTGCAGACTCAGGGATCCCGGGTTTAATTCTGGTCAAGGGCATGTACCTTGGTTATGGGCACATACCAGTGGGGAGTGTGCAGGAGGCAGCTGATCGATGTTTCTCTCTCACTGATGTTTCTAACTCTCGATCCCTCTCCCTTCCTCTCTGTAAAGAATAAATAAAATATATATTTTTAAAAAATAATAATGACAGAAAACTTTCCTAACCTAGTAAAGGAAATAGACATATAAGTCTATGAAGTGCAAAGAGTCCCAAATAAGATGAAGCCAAGGAGGCTCATACCAAGATACATCATGATTAAAAGGCAAAAGGTTATAGACAAAAAGAGAATTGTAAAAGCAGCAAGAGAAAAGCAGTTAGTTACCTACAAGGGAGCTCCCATAAGACTGTCAGATGATTTCTCAACAAAAATTTTGCAGGTCAGAAGGGAGTGGCAAGAAATATTAAAAGTGATACAAAGTGAGGATCTTACAACCAACCAAGATTACTCTACCCAGAAAAGCTATCATTTAGAATTGAAGGACAGATAAAGAGCTTCCCAGACAAGAAAAAATAAAGGAGTTCATCACAACAAACCAGTATTACATGAAATGTTAAAAGGTCTTCTTTAAGAAGAAGAAAATATATTAAAAATATGAACAATAAAACGGCAATAAATACATAACTATCAACAATTGAATCTAAAAATTAAAGTAAACAAACAAGCCCTGGCCAGTGTTCTCAGTGGTTAGAGCATTGGCCCAAGCACTGAAGGGTCAGAGGTTCAATTCCCAGTCAAGGACACATACCTGGTTTGCAGGTTCAATCCCTAGCCCTGGTTGGGGTATGTGCAGGAGGCAACCAATCTCTCACTCTCTTTCTTTCTCTCTCTCCCTCCCTTCCATTCTCTTTAAAAATCAATGGAAAAAATATCCTCAGGGGAGGATTAACAATAATAAATAAACAAACAAGCAGAACAGACACAGACTCATAGATATAGATAACATTTTGACTATTGCCAAATGGGAGGGGGTTGAGGAAATGGGTGAAAAAGGTGAAGGGATTTAGAAGTACAAATTGGAACTTACAGAATAGTCATAGGGATGTAAAATACAGCATAGGGAATATATAGTCAATAATCTATAATAATAAAAGAGTAATATGCTATTATACTGGGAGACCTTCCGGAGACCTTCCGGATGACCTTCCGGACAAAGCCGGGGGCTTGGCTGGCCTGAAAATCATGCCCAAACGGCCCTCAGACCCTCGCCCAGGCTGGCCACACACCCCCGTGGCGACCCTCACCCCGATGGGGGCGTGGCCAGCCTGAAAATAGCCCTCAGCCCCTCACCCAGGCCCACCACACCCCAGCGGGGACCCTCATCCTGATGGGGGTGTGGCCAGCCTGCAAACGGCCCTCAGCCCCTCACCCAGGCTGGCCATACCCCCCAGCAGAGACCCCCACCCCAATGGGGCCGTGGCCGGCCTGCAAACCACCCCAGGCCCCTCACCCAGGCCAGCCCCACCCCCCAAGCGGACCCCCCACCCTGATCCGAAAACACCTTCAGGGCAGACCACCTGTGCACCAGGCCTCTATACTATCTACACTAATAAAAGAGAAAGATGCAAATTGGTGTCACACTGCCACGCCCACAAGCCAATCAGGATGACTATGCAAATTAACCCAACAAAATGGTGGTTAATTTGCATATGCAGGTGCAGAGCAAAGACTGAAGACAACTGAAGACTGAAGAGGCTTGGCTTCTCTGCTGCAGCCAGAGCAGAGAAGCCTAGCCTCACTGCTGCGGCTGAACCAAAGGCCTGGGTCCCGGGTGCTAGAGGAAAACTGGTGCCAGCAGTCAGGGGAAGGAAGGCCTATTGCGCGAATCTTCATACAATGAGCCCTCTAGTCTACACTAATAAAAGGGTAATATGCTAATTTAGACTGGGAGACCTTCCGGGAGACCTTCCCGGACGTCCTTCCAGACAAAGCCATGGTGTCGGGGCCGAGGCAGAGGGTTAGGGGTGATCAGGCCAGGAGGGGAGGAAAATTGGGGGTGATCAGGCCAGCGGGGGGGGGGGGGAGTTGGGGGTGAGCAGGCCAGCAGAGGGGCAGTTGGGGGCGAGCAGGCCAGCGAGGGGGGAGTTGAGGGCAAGCAGGCCGGTGGGGGGTGGGGAGTTGGGGGTGATCAGGCTGGCAAGGGGGGGCAGTTGGGGTCAAGCAGGCTGGCAGGCAGAATGGTTAGGGGTGATCAGGCAGGCAAGTGAGCAGTTAGGAGCCAGTGGTCCCAGATTGCGAGAGGGATGTCTGACTGCCAGTTTAGGCCTGATCCTTGTGGGGTCCCAGATTGGAGAGGGTGCAGGCCAGGCTGAGGAACAACCCCGCCCTTGGTGCACAAAATTCATGCACTGGGCCACTGGTATCCTATTTACTATGTATGGTGTCAGATGGGTGTGAGATTTATCAGGATGATAACTTAGTTTAATCACTGGGGTGTACACCTGAAAGTAATATGATATTGTACATTAGTTGTAACTGAAAAATAAAAAAATGATTTAAGAAGAAAAGAAGGTCAGATCCAGAAAGATTGAGTGTCTTGTTTATATCATACTACAGGCCCAGTGCACGAAAATTCATGCACTGCGGGCGGGGGTGGGGGGGGTCCCCTCAGCCCAGCCTGCCCCCTCTCACAGTCTGGGAGCCCTCAGGGAATGTCCTACAGTCTGGCCTTCCTCTACGGGAGGCAACCGGGCTGATCAGGAGAAGGTGCCGCCCTCATCACCCTACTGCTGCTGCCACTGCCAGCAGTAGCGGCTGTGAGGTCTGAGCCCCAGGCCTCATAGCCACCGGGGCTCACATCTGCCATGAGCCCCAGGCCTTGCAGCCGCCAGGGCTCACAGCTGCCTGAGTCCTGGGCCTCGCAGCCACCGGGGCTCATGTCTGCCGTGAGCCCCAGGCCTCGCAGCTGCCTGAGTCCATGGCTGCTGTGAGCCCTGGGCCTCACAGCCGCTGTGGCTTTGTCCACATATTACCCTTTTATTAGTATAGATAACTAGTTTTTAGAATTATGGACTCATAAAAGTGACTTCAGCTATTCATTAGCTCAACTTCCTTCTTCTATATAGAGTACACACAGAGTACATTTTACATAAACAGCAACTTGTTTCAGATCAATAATTAATTGATAGCTGCGTGGGGACTAGAATTCAGATCTCTTGGTTACTAATCAAGGGCTCCCGATCCCTCTTCACAGTGCTTGCCTCTTCCCCAGGGAGAACAGGTAAGCATCAGCTTCCTTTTACTTGAGAACCCATATACTGGAACACATTTATTAGTTGCATTTTTCTTTTATAAAATTTGTATGTTAATAACATTTCCCTACATTCTTTCAAATTGTAATAAGTAAGATTTCCAGAAATAGTAGCTCTAATTTCAACACTTTCACCACACATTATGGAAAATTGAATGCGGAACATATGTGACACGATACAGCTTGAGAAAGTAACGTAAAATAATTTTTTAAAGTTTTCAAATGGAAAGCATGAATTTCATTTCTTTTCCTTAACTACACAAAATTAGAATCCATTTTAAAAAGTCTAGTTTGATTAAGTGGAGGAATAAAAGTATCTTTCCATCAGGAAACTCTAGTGTCTGGTTCAGAGTCTTTAGAGGTTTTAAACCCAGTCATCTGTTATTTGTCCAAGGCCAAAAATTTAGAGTGTTTGGGTGAGGATAAAGTTTACTCTTAAATGAAAGAACAATGTTTAGGAAAGTTTAATCCACTGTGGGAAAAAATTTAAACAAATAATATACATAAAGTGTAATCTTTACTGAAGGTAAAGGGTGTTCAATATTAACTACTTACATATTTCAATAAACTGGTTAATATTTTTTTTTGTTCATGAGTTTGTAATGGTCTTTATTATCCATGAATGAGTGAGATCATGTGGTATTTTTCCTTCATTGACTGGCTTATTTCACTTAGCATAATGCTCTCCAGTTCCATCCATGCTGTTGCAAATGGTAAGAGTTCCTTCTTTTTTACAGCAGCATAGTATTCCATCGTGTAGATGTACCACAGTTTTCTAATCCATTCATCTACCGATGGGCACTTAGGCTGTTTCCAGATCTTAGCTATGGTGAATTCTGCTGCTATGAACATAGGGGTGCATATATCCTGGTTAATATTTTAATAAAATTTTCCTCAATGATATAATGTAATATAAATATTTTTAAAAACAAATCAGGAAGATATGGCAGTTCTTAGGTCTGTTTCTGTTTTGAGCTAGTCAATTGAACTCAATGATTAAACCTATTGTAGATCTTCAGTTTAATAAATTGCTTTAATCCAAAGGTCCAATCTAGGTCCATGGCAACTATTCAAGGAATAATTCAGGGAGGGAAGAAAACTGTGCACTAAATTATTTAAAAATTCATAACTCAAAATAATAGCAAGCATTTATTGAGTGATCACAGTGTACTAGACATCATCTTAAACCTGTAAATATATTAACTCATTTAGTCCTCATACCAGTCCTATAAAGGTAGGGTTTATTATTATTCCCATAATAAGAAAATTGAGGCAAAATTATTGAGGAACGTGCTCAAATTTACTCAGCTAGTAAGTGCTGGCACTGAATTTGAACCCAAATAGTCTGGCTCCAGAGCCTTTTCCCCCATAATTTTATACTCCCCCCCCCAACTCTAATGTATACACTCTTCACCACCATATTGTATAGTAGATCTTCAATAACATGATTTACCAAAGACCCTTGGTGCTAGTTGTATTCAGAATTCTAAGTAAAAATATCTAATACCTTGAAATCAAGGAAAAATCCACTAAGCTAAGCTCCTAGGCTCTTAATTTAAGAAAGTGACTTTAGGCATGAATGCACGGAACAGAATGACAGATCTCAAAGGGGAGAGGAGTGGAGGAGATGGAAAGAGATTAAACAAAGAACACATATGAATATATGTATAACCTAGGAGCTTTCATTCTAAAAATGGGAGACAGCAACCAGCAAACAAATAAGTAATAAATTATGAAGTGATAAAAATCTATGAAACTTTGTAATACTTTTAGCAATAAAAAAAAATCTATGAAAAAATACGTGTGAAAAAGAGTGAATGGAGTGATAACCTTAGACTAGGTGGATAAGAAAGGTCTCTTTGAGGAGGTGACCTTTAACCTAAAATCTAAACTTCAAAGAAGGAGACAGCCATGTAAAACCCTAAATCAGTGGTCTTCAAACTGTGGCTCGCAAGCTACATGCTGCTCTTTGGCCCCTTGAGTGTGGCCACGAAGTTTCAATCGCACTGTACATGCGCGCCCGCACATGGTATTTTGTGGAAGAGTCACAATCAAAGGGCCGCAGTTTGCCGACCACTGCCCTAAATGAAGAGTTTCAGGCAACCTGATATTATTAAAGAAGAACTTCAAGCCTTGAGTTTCATTTGGAAATTACAAAAGTCACCAATAGTTTTGAAAAAAATTTTACCAAACAAAACTTCAAATGAAATTTTACCAAACAAAACTTCAAATGCATAGGACATCTTGTTCCTGGGAGCATAAATGGAGAAAGTAGTATACTTGGCGATATTTTTATGGATTAATACACCTTTGTATCTGTGTTTACTTCTATATTATTTATATGTATATAAGCATATTTATTTAATATATATTCAAATATATATATTATTTCAAAAATGTCATGATGTCTTGGTGAAAAATAGGTCATTATTATTATAATGTTTTCAGCAGCAGCTTGTAAGAATACCAAAGACTATTCTAGCAATCCTAAAAGAAGTCTCATCTACTCACATGAAATACTGTCAATTTCATCAGGACCAGAGCCTTAAACCATGATCTTTCCCAAGAGGTCTTGTCAAGATATAGGAGCAGGATAAAATTTTTTTCTATATATCACAGAAGATCATTAACTTTCTAAAGCCCATGTCTTGAAGCACTTGCTTGATATTTAAACCAATGATTCATTTTTAAAAAAGATAAACTTATTCAGAATAATTAGACAGAAATGAGCTCATTTGTGGTTTACTTGATGCCTAGTAGATATTGGGACTGTGTGAATGTGAGAAATCTTTCTATTTAAAGGCAGTAACCAGGATGAATTAATTGATTGGGTTACCATCGTCTTGTTTCTAGTTAGGCAGAATGGTGTAGAAATAATGAGCACAGATAATGAAGTCAGAATAATTAGAATCAAATCCAGACCTAACACTTTCCAACTACATAAACATTAAAACATTCTATGAGCCTCAGTTTCCCCATCTGTAACACGGATACAATATCTGCCTCAAAAAGTGGTTGTCAGGATTAAATGAAATAAGGTATGTGAATATTTTAGCATAGTGCCTAGAATATAGTAAGAATTTTTCAAATTGTTAATTTTATAATATGTAATAATGAAATATTCATGACTCTTAAAAAGATAAATTAAAAAAATTCATTTGTATTCCCAGTAAAGGACCAAAGGGAGACCATTCAATAATTAGTAAGATGGGAGAATGAGATGAGGTGGAAAGAGATGGAGTAGAATGGAATGGAATGAGTGGAAGGGAGTGGACCCAAATTTACCAACTAAAACAAAATCTGAATAAAATGCATGAGGCAAAATATAGCAGTGAACAGTATCAGTCTTTCAATCTTTCTCTTTAAATGATAGCGGTAACCCCCTCCTGTTCAACTTGGTTTACCCAAAAAACTGAGGGCTGTCCTTATATAAAGAGCTAGTTCAAAATTCTGCTTAGAGCAAGGAAACATTTGTCTTTCCTGAGGAGCTGGGATGCTTTGTTTGGGGCTCAGTGGTCAGGAAGCTCGGGGATTTGTTCTGTATTTATTTTGAGCAACTCCCCCTAGCCTTTGACTTTCATATTTCCCCACCCTGTCCTCTTCCTTAAGATGTTTTTGTACTTTGGTCCTTGTTTGAATGGTTCTGTTGTACCTGTGTCCTTTATAAGTCACCACAAATTTCCCTTTAAAAGTAGATGTCGTTATATGTATAGCCCATGGACACAGACAAGTGTGGTGAAGACCAAGGGAGGGGATATGGGGGCTGGGTGGAGGCGGGCAGAGGGAGTGAAAATGGAGTACATCTGCAATAGTGTCAACAATAAAAAATTTCAATTAAAAAAAATTAATGTAAATTTTTTAAAGTAGATGCCACATAAAGATAGGAAGAAAAAAGGAAGGAAGGAGGGAGGGAGGAGGGAAGGAGGAAAAACTTCTTAAAAGTATACCTTTAAATGAGGTCTTACAAATTTAGGAGCCTTAATGGAGCAAACTCTAGGATTTTATAAATTTTTTAAACTTCAACTAAACTACTTTATAAACTTTAAACACACAAACAAAAACATTTTCCCCAAGTTTAAATTTTACTGGGGTTTTTTTCTGATACATTTTCTCATGCTAATTTTCTAAATCCTACGAATACAGTAGTCTAGAAATATTGTTCTTTGGTGGGAAAGGGAAAAGCCAGATCTATTCTCAGCTACCACGGCATCAGCAGCCAATGTGTCTGACGCCTTTTGTCTCTGCAGCGGACCTTTACAACCACATGTTGTGCTCCTGTCCTGCACAGCTGCCCTCTCAGAGGGACGCCTGTCCTTCGGCCCTCTCCTGACTGACGCTATTTACCCTTATTTACTCCGTTTCATTAGAAACTTCTTACAAAAGGGAAGTGCTGAGCACACTCAGCTTTGAGTCCCTCATAGACAACCTGCACAGCCCTAGGGAACAGCGAGGATTACAGAAAGCCTCTGTTGAGAGTTGCCGGGGCTTTCCTTTAACATCATTGTTTTACACATCATGGACCTCCCCACCCCCTTTCCCTGGGTCAGCTCTAGCACATAGCAGGTGACTAACAAAATATTTGTTAAATAACCAGAAAAATTGTTTTCTAAATTACATTAATTTTTAATAGTTTTCTATACCTGAAAAGGGAGAACTTTGTGTGCAAACCATATTATCATTTTATTTACAAGCCTAGAGAAAACATTCTTAAACTTCCTTCCTGAGATGAAATTTTATTCTATGTATGTTTGATTATGTGTGTATGTGTGTGTCCATAACTATTTTCCTTTCTTAGATTTAGCTAAAGAAATCTAAACATGTGTTATTAATGGTTTTAATTCTTACGCTCCCCTCCATTCAATCAGGAGTTGAAAGAGCATAAAGAGGCCAATTCAACCATGTCATCCATCACCTTGCCCACTCACACACACGCAGTCATGTACACACAACCATATTCCAGCCATCAACTGGCCCTTGTCTTCTATATTTCATAGAAGACAAGGGCCAATTGAGGCGGGAGCCTCAGCCCAGACACGGCACTTTTCAGTACTGTGGCAGGTGCAGGGACAGAGGCTCCACGCCTTCTCTCGCTCGAAGTTAAACATAGTAAGACGACATTACCTCTCTGGATCCTGACCACAGCCCTCCAGATGCCCAGTCCCAAAACGGTGGCGGTCAGCAGCCCAACCGCGATGGCCACCAGCGTCCTCAGGTCACACACACGGCAGGAAGCCATGGGGAAGCCAAGCCACAAATCCACTCCTGAGTGAAAAATAACTAGCTTCTTTTCTTCTCAAGCCAAGAAGTTTAATCAGAAACTAATCTAAAAAATAAAAATGATTTTTTTTCTTTTAGTGACCTTTCAGGCAGATAGCCTCATTTTTAAGGATATTTTTAGGGTAATCAGGGAGAATGCAGTTCGAATCATGGAATGAAAAGTACATACTCTGCTTGCAATTTCCTCATCTTCACTGAGTGAGAACATGAAAAAAGTGATTGGAGTATGGAAAAGGGAAGAGAACTCAGGGCAATAAAGAAGAAGGGGAGGGGAATAACTAACAGAGTCAAAGGGTAAAGGTCCTGACAAGCAAGATGGTGGGGAAGGGAACAAAACAAAAGAAACCTAGAGAGGCCCTGCTAGGTGTCCCTCAGTGGTTAGAGCATCTGCCTGCGAACCTAAGGGTCACGCGTTCAATTCCCTGTCAAGGTTGCAGGTTTGATCCCTGACCCTGGTCCAGGCCTGTGTGAGAGGCAATCAATTCATGTGTCTCTCTCACAATTCTCTCTCTCTCTCTCTCTCTCTCTCTCTCTCTCTCTGAGTGGCAATCTAAAATAGGGAGTCAGACCACAAGAAGGAAGAGAAGAGTGTCAACACTTCGACAGGAATGGGGGTGAAGATCAGAGATTGATTACATTCCCGGTGATCAATCAACAGGTAAACATATAAGAATAATTGGAGCCAAGTTCTTTACTCTAGGAGAAGGGAGTTACAAACATGGAAAGGAAGAGAACTTGAATGCCATAAGAATTTGAAAACAATCAGAAATATGAAGAGAGAAAAGCTGTATGCAGTTGATTCTGAAGGGAAGATGGCTGTCAGAGGAATGTATGAGTCAGTTATAAACTTCTTATTCAAAAGGTGAGTATTTCAAAGGAAGGAATGTGGTATTACTCCTTATTTCTAATACTTGAACTAATAATTTCCATTGTGCCTAAAAAAAAACAACCTGTAGTGTTGGATTGGAATTGGATATATGACAAATATATATGAGTTTGTATTATGTGTGTGTGTGTGTGTGTGTGTGTGTATACATATATATATATAACCATGAGTTTGTATTTATGCATACATCCAATTCCAATCCATATATGTAGAGAGATATATATTTCAATATGCACTCAATAAATATATTTATATGCAGGGTGGGGCAAAAGTAGGTTTACAGTTGTTCATATTGAAAATAATACAATAATTAATAAATAATACAATAATAAACTGTTTTGCATACACACAACTGTAAACCTACTTTTGTCCCACCCTGTATATAAACAATACAGAAGTAAACATAGATGCAGAAGTGTGTTAATACACAAAAAATTATATATGTGCATGGTTATGACATATATCACAAGCATACATACATTCTCTAGTTCTGGTCATTCATAAGGTCAGGAAGCAATGACAATCCATTAGCAATGAGCACACCTGAAGCCTGAATCTTGATTTCTAAAAATAATTTTTCACTAAAAGTAAGAGGGCTCCCAGGGGCAATGGCTAATTCCCAGATTAGGGCATAGAAAATCCAAAATGAGTCTAGAATATTTTATGCCATAAAGCAAGGACATATTCAAGGAATGATGGGTACATATCAAATGGACACAGAATCCAGCATGAAGTGACTCTCCATTGTCAAATGAAGGACAATTTGAACATCAGAATAAATAATGTTATAACAGATTATAATCCATTAAGTAAAATAGGAAATCTACTGAATCTGAAACTCTGGAGGTGGGCCCAGCAATCTGTGTTTTAAATAGTCCTCCAACGTGATGCCCACTGCAGTTTGGTAACCCACCGTTTCGGGTAATTCTCTCAAGAGAGTGAATCAAGTTTGCAGTAAACTAGCGAATAGCAAGAGATTAAATTGCTTTTTTGTGCAATAGGAATTTCCTTTGTTAATGTTTATGGGAAATGTCATGGCTTTAAAGATTGCCAGATATTCAGATAAGTATGCTAAGACACATATCTTTGTCACATATCTGTGAAACTACTATTCTTTTATTTATCTTATTCCTTCATGTAACCAGATTTTTTATGGGTTTATACTCAGAAATGTTAAGAAGTTCTGAAGTCCCTTTAAAGGCACACCTTATTTTATTGCACTTCACTGTATAGCACTTTATAGATGCAGCATTTTTTTTATAAACCAAAGGCAAGACCCTTTCCCAGCAAAAGGATTACAACTTGCTTTATTACTATACTGGCTTTAATAGAGTAGTCTGGAATGGAACCCTTAATATCTTATAGATATGCCTGTATTTCCCTACCGTCTGGACTGTGACCCCGGTGGAGAGGTAAGTACACAGAAACCTGCTTACCTTACCTCCCATAACATTGAAGACAAAAGCCAATCTCAACTTTCCCACCTGCTGTACCTTCCAAATGAGCCTCTGAATTTCTCCATTGGAAAACCTCCCAGTAGCATTTGCTACTCATTCATTATTGAGAACTCAGAAACCTTTAACTCACCTATTTGTATATTTGTACAACCAAACCACCCTCTTTTCTACCTGGTTGCCAATGAAGGGCAGGGAGAAAGGTATCAAAAAAGCTTTTCTTAACCAGGTTACTGACCTTTTTTGTGCCTTCCCACTTCACCCCGCATGCCTTTGTTCTTCAGATGCCGCCTACGCTCCCCTGAGCCAGGTGTTCCAGATAGAATCTCCAGGGCTGATTGCTTCATGGAAGGAAAATTAGCATCTGTTTGTGAAAAAAATGACTCACTTAATACTAGCAGAAGTCTGTTGCTCTGAAACTATAATATGTACCCATTAAACTCTGATTAATGTAACCTTGAATTAACCTCTCAGTACCCCAGAAGATGAAAAAAAGGAACCCTCAAATTCTTCTTTTAGTTTTAAATTTACTTCTGCATCTTGCTCCAGAGAACCTCAATTTCTCTCTTCATCTCTTCTGACTTGCTTCTTATATCTTTCTTATCCTACCTTTTCCTTTTATTTCTTCCCTTTAACATCCCCCAAATCTGAGCTGATGGGATTAGTATATGGTCAAGACTGAAAGAGAAAATTGTCAATATGGTTAGGTTAAGAAGTACAGTGCAGGAAGTAATTTTATTTTCTTCCTTTCCTTCTAGAAAGTTTGATTCAGGTGAAAGGCAAATCCAGAATTTATAGTAACTAGCCAAGAGCTTCAGTCAAGAGACACGAGTCCCATGTAAGCACTAGTACTCCTGAAAATAGTAACATCAAATCATAACATCTTATCTGAGGCAAGATGAGTTGATATTTTCAATGTCCTGCACAAATTAGCATTATTATTTATACCTTAACAAGATAATATTCTGAATCCTAAATCTCTCCATTTAGAATATTTGACAGAAATCGTTGGTGCAAATACCAATGATCTATTGTTACATAACAGACCCCTCCAAAATTTAGTGACTTAAAACACAGCACCATCTATTTGCTCAAGATCAGGTAGTTCGGACAAGACTCAGCAGAGATGGCTTTGTTCCACATGATCATTTAGCCAAGTCATCTGGAAGTTCTACTGGAGCATCAAGGATCTGAGATGGCATTTCTCACATGTCCAGGGTCTCAGCTGAGGTGAATAGAAAGCCAACTTGGCTGAACCTCTCTCTACCTCATGGTTTTTTCTCCTCCAAGGCCACCTCCTCCTTGAAGCCTTTCCAACACAATAGCCTTCTTCACAGGGAGGCTGGGTTCCAGCAGTGCAAGCTGTAAGACTTCTTAAGACTTGGGAGCATAATTTACTCAGTATCACTTTTACCACATGCTATTGATCAAAGAAAATCACAAGGCCAGTCCAAATTCAATGTTAAAGGGGGCTACAAAAATGCATGCATTTAAGGAGGCAGAATTCATTGGGGGCTATGATGTTTCATTTCATGTGTCATCTTGGCTAGGCCATAGTACCTAGTTATTGGTCAAACATTATTCTAGTTGTTTCTGTGAAGGTATCTTTTTAATGAGATGAATATTTAAACCTGTAGAGGTTGAGTAAAGCAAATTACCCTCATCCAAGTAGTTGAAGGCCTTAATAAAAAAGACTGAAGAAGGTGGAATTCTGCCAGCTGACTGTCTTGGACTCAGACTGCAGCATCAACTTTTCCAACCTGCCTTCTTAAGAGCCTAAGAGCTTACCCTGTAGATTTGGGACTTGCTGACTTCTACAATCACATGAGCCAATTTTTTAAAATACATCTTTATTTATCTATCCCAGTGATGGCGAACCTATGACACGTGTGTCAGAGGTGACACGCGAACTCATTTTTTTGGTTGACTTTCTTTGTTAAATGGCATTTAAATATATAAAATAAATATCAAAATATAAATCTTTGTTTTACTATGGTTTCAAGTATAAAAAAATTTCTATATGTGACACAGCACCAGAGTTAAGTTAGGGTTTTTCAAAATGCTGACACGCCGAGCTCAAAAGGTTCGCCATCACTGACCTATCCCCTTGGCTGTGTTTCTGGAGAATCCTGACCAATACAGTGACCATTTTGCACCACAAACCATGCATTTTCCAGATAAGGCTCCTAATCCCCAGAAAGCTTAATAATAGTGTGTGATCCTCAAGGATTTTGTGATTTATTGAGAGGGCAGGCATATAAAAAGTTAGAACACACCACAGATAATGCAGAAGTCACCTGTCGATAAATGATTTACTCTGTAAGTGTCTACCTGAGGAATGTTGGAATTACCAGTTAAGAAAACTTGCCAACCTGGATGAGGCCGTAAAACAGCATAATGGTGTAACCACGCCAAGTTGTCAACAGGCTGCCCAGTGATAATACACTTTATGGTTGATAATAAAACTTGAGAGATATCTTCATGCCTCACATTTAGCTCAAACACAGGCTGTATTTTGAAGTCTAATGGATGTATCAGTTTTCTATGATTGCTAAATACCACAAACTGACTGGCTTAAAAAACAGAAAAATTTTAAAAATATGTATTTATTGATTTCAGAGAGGAAGGGAGAGTGAGAGAGAAAGAAAAACATCAATGATAATGGAGAATCATTGATTGGCTGCCTCCTGCACACCCCCTACTGGGGATCAAGCCCATGTGTCCTTGACCGGAATTGAACCTGGAACTTTTCAGTCCACAGGCTGACGCTCTATCCACTGAGCCAAATCGGCTAGGGCAAAATAACCAGAAATTGAATGTCTTACAATTCTGGAGTCTAGAAGTTCAAGATCGACTAATCAGTAGGGCCATGCTCCCTCTGAAGGTGCTAGGGAAGACTGCTCCAGCCCCTCACTTAGCTTCTGATGGTTTGCTGGCACCTTTGGCCCTCTTTGACTTGTGGACAGCACCCTAGTCTGTGCCTTTGTGTGCACATGACACTCTCCCTGTGTGTGTGCCAGTGTTCAAATTTCCCATTTATATAAGGACACCATCTATATTGCATTTGGGCCCACCCTACTTTAGTATGACCTCATCTTAACTAAACTAATTCTATCTACAACAAACAACTTTATTTTCAAATAAGATCACAATCTGAGCTATTGGAGATTAGGACTTCAACTTATGAATGTAGGGGTGGGGCGCAATGTATTATAACAATAATCAATTAGAATCTAAGACTTAAAAATAGTAATAACCCAAAACTCCACCTGTAACATTGTGGTCTAACTTGTTGCTTGGGTTACAGAAGCTTCTTTATGTGAACCTGGTGCTTCGGCTTGAGTTATGTTTCCATGTTTTGCCACTAGAGGGAAGCATCATTGCTGTCGGTTTTTTCAGTTGTTAAGCCTAATAGACAGAATCTTTAGTACTCAGCCATTCATAATGTAGGCACATCAGATGTGAAATAAATTCAGACATATTTCTTGGGGTTGGAGAGTAGAAAAGATATCATATGCTGGGAAGAATGGTGTGACTTGGTCATCTCTGTCTTGGTGATACTTCTCTTGTATCTCTGCTATGGACTGAATGTTTGTGTCCCCTCAAAATTTTTATGTTGAACCTCTAATCACATGTTACAACACAAAAGAAGTTTCAATAAATTTAAGAAGATTGAAATCATATCCCACATGTTCTCTGATCATAGTGGTATGAAACTAGAAATCAATCACAAGAAAAAACTAAAACACACACAAAGACATGGAAGGTAAATAATATGTTATTGTACAATGAATGGGTTAACAATGAGGTCAAGGAAAAAATAAAAAGATACACAATGAAAACAAGAACATAACAACCTAAAATCCATGGGGCACAGTGAAAGAAATCCTGAGAAGAAAATTCATGGCATTACAGACCTACCTCAAGAAACGAGAAAAATCTCAAATAAACAATCTAACTTTACACTTAAAGGAACTAGAAAAAACAACAACAAACAAAGCCCAAAATGAGTAGAAGAAAGGAAATAATAAAGATAAGAGCAGAAATAAATATAGTAGAGTATAAAAAACAATACAAAAGATCAGTGAAACCAACAGTTGGCTATTTGAAAGATAAACAAGATTGACAAACCTTTAATCAGACTCGTTAAGAAAAAAGAGAACACAAATAAATAAAATCAGAAATGAAAGAAAAGAAGTAACAACTGACTCCACAGAAATACAAGGGATTGTAAGTAAATGCCAACAAATTGGAAAATCTAGACAAAAGGGATACATTCCTACAAACATAAAATCTTCCAAAACTGAACCAGGAAGAATCAGAAAATCTGAACAGATTGATTAACAACTAATGAAATTGAAGCAATAATTTAAAAAAATAAAACCCCCAAAAAATCCCAGCAAACAAAAGTCCTGGACCAGACGGCTTCACAGGTAAATTTTACCAAACATTCAAAGAAGAACTAATACCTATCCGTCTCAAACTATTCCAAAAAGTTCAAGAGGAGGGAAGACTCTCAAGTTCATTTTATGAAGCCAGCATTATCCTAATTTCAAAACCAGATAAAGAAACAACAAAGAAAATATCACTGATAAACATAGATGGTAAAATCCTCAATAAAATATTAACAAACCAATCCAGCAATACATTAAAAAGATCACATACCATGATCATGTGGGGTTTATTCTGGGGGTATAAGACCAGTACCTACAAATCAATAAACATGATACACCACATAAACAAAATGAAGGATAAAAATCACATGATCATATCAATAGATGCCAAAGGCAATTGATAAAAACCGAGCACCCATCCATACTAATTTTTTTTTTTATTTTTTCGCTAAAAGTATTACAAAGGGTATTACTGAACAGCAGGCTGCTGGGGCGACCAGGCCAGCAGGGGGGTTAGTGAGGGACGACCAAATGACTGAACAGCAGG
>NW_005871279.1:1748410-1749786 GCF_000147115.1 Myotis lucifugus
TATAGGTAGTAAATCTCAGACATCTCTTGCAGCAATATTTTTTCTGATATTGTTATGTTGTAAACCAGCACGCTAAACAGAGGATTAATCAATCAATCAGTAAGCTGAATTGTGGAGCCTTTATTACACTATCGGTCTCAGAGAAGTTTTCTCTCAAAGTCTGAGCAAAGCAACATGGAGGAAGTTTTCCCTTTATACCCCCCTAGTCCCTTTGTCTCCTAAATATGGAGTTTCCGGGCCTTTGCAGGCTTTACAAAGAGCCCTATGTAGATATTTTGCAGGCAGCTTGTAACCTTGAGTACAGCACAACTCAGTAGCCTTGAGCATAGTACATTTCAGATAACTGGAGGGCACCTGGCATGGGAGTAGCTAGGGATGGCAGCAGAGCGGCTTGCAAGGTCAGATAGTTGAGCTTATTTTCCCTATTATTCAAGCACGCGTGTTTACAGAAGCCAAGAATAGCAGAGTTAATTCACAAAACAAAGGACTATCTATGCTTAGTGGAAAATTCAAACAGCAGTTTTTACAAAATAGAGGTTACTATGCTTCATTCCCCACTGGTTTTATGTATATGAGTCAAATCATTGACTCTTGTGGGCCATTGTTGGGGAGGAGGTTAAGACAGCAATGGCTTAGTGGGTCTGAAGAGTTTGAGTCCTAGACTCTATTCTGCCTGTGCTGCCTTAAGCTGAGTGTGATGAAACCACGTCGGGATTCCGTCAACCCTGACTGCCATGGAGGTGGTCAAAATGATGGTTGTGGTCCTTTCCAGGTAGGAGTCAGTCCTTGGGTGGTAAATTTCTTTACCCAAACAGAGTCACCAGGTTGGAAGGGATGGACCAGATTAGAAATTGGTACAAGCAGAGCATCTCAGACGTGCTTCTGGACTGCCTTCTGAGTGGACTGTAAAGTCTGTAAGGACTTGAGTAAAGATTGGTTATGGATTTCAGCTTTCATTTCTTCTCGAAGTTTTGGGAGTATGGGAGGGGGTCTCTCAAACATAATTTCATATGGGGAGAACCCCACTTGGTATGGAGTGTACCCAAAGGGGAGGAAGGTGGCCCAATTTTCACCGGTTTCTGAGGTAAATTTGGTGAGGCCCTCCTTTAAGGTCCTATTCATGCGTTCTACCTGCCCAGAGCTTTGGGGCCGGTAGGCACAATGTAGTTTCCAATTAATATTCAATGTCTTTGCTATGTCCTATGAAATTTTTGGCTATAAAAGCAGGTTCATTGTCCGATCCTAAAGTTACAGGTAAGCCAAATCTGGGAACTATTTTCCTGGAGTAGCTTTTTAGCTACATGTGGCAGTTTTTGTCCTAGTCGGGTAAGCTTTAACCATCCTGAGACAGTGTCTAATGAAACTAAGCGATATTA
>NW_005871279.1:1751388-1752074 GCF_000147115.1 Myotis lucifugus
TAAATCCAACAAAAAAGTATTGCAAGGATGTGGAGATAAGGGGAACTCTTCATGCACGTTGGTGATAATGCAGATTAGTGCAGCCACTGTGGGAAGTAGTATGCAGTTACCTCAAAAATTAAAAATGGAACTGCCTTTTGACCCAGTGATCCCACTTCTCGGAATAGATTCTAAGAATCCTGAAACACTAATTTCTCCCACATACACACAATGAACAAAGATTTGTCATTTTTGCTTTAAGACTAATGCCTTAAAGGCTGAGAAATACTGGCATCCAATCTCAGAGCTGTTAATAGAAAGGTTAAGTTTGTTATTTTTTTTTCATTTTTACTAGTTTAGCCCAGAAACTCAGTCATTCTATTTATGGCATGTCTGTCCAAGCTTAAAGCAAAAATCTTTCTTTATTGTTATTTACTTAGGGAAACTTCTTTTCTCTTACTTCATACTTGTCCTCTATCCTCTCAATTTTCTCCATCTGGAATTCACATTAATCAGAATATAGAATTTCTGGATCTATTCTCTATGTGTAAGAACTTCTCTTTTATATTTTTTATCTATTGGCTTCTTGCATTTTGGAAGAACTCCTCACTTCACGGCTTTTATTGATTGTTCCTGTCGTCCACAGTGACTCTTGCACTACCTTATTGCCCATACAGCCTTGATTAATGAGCCCTATTGTGACAAAA
>NW_005871279.1:1752268-1754271 GCF_000147115.1 Myotis lucifugus
ACACAATCAAATACAAGTAAATGAAGTGTGAAATACCCTCAAAGGTAGGGTTGACAAAAAGCTTGGGAATTGCGACCTCAGATTTTTGAAAGAGTTGAGATCAAATACAAATAAAAGTAAGTGAAGGCACCCTTCCTCAACTGCTTCCTTAGTGAAGACTTCCATAAAATTATAATAATGGTGTTCAAATACTGCTGATTTCAGGCAGACTAGAGGCAGAAAGCCCCAGACTGTGGACTTAGAACTGAACCTCTGAGAGCTCACTGGGTTGCATCTCACTCATATTCTCTCCATGCAGAGCCTGGAGGAATGGACATTTCTGCTTTTTCATAAAGACTGTTGGAATATTTGCATTTATCAGTTTTCAATATTCCAGCCTTAATCTGGTTCATGATAATTATTCCTAGAGTTCCTGCTCAGGTCTAGATACCAGCAATGCCATTTTCATGTAACTTCAGCTGATGGCTTACTCTTGTTTTTCCTTTTTCTCTTTCTTTATTTTTAAATTCCAGTTGACATACAATATTATATGTTTCAGGTGTATAAACCCATGATTAGACATTTCTATAACTTTTGAAGTGGTCACCTCAATAAACCCATCTGACACCATACACAGTTATTACAATATTATTGGCTACATTCCCTATGCTGTACTTTACATCACTGTGACTGTTCCGTAACTACGAATTTGTACTTTTTAATCATATCATCATTCTGATGGCTTGCTCTTTTGAAACACAGAGTTGCCAAAGTCATACAAATTTGGCAGACTAGAAGAGACCCCTGAGATGGAGGACACACGTGGGGCAGAAGGCCATGACCTCCTGAGGACCATGACGTGTGGGCCTCTCAGATGCCAGAAATGCAGTAGGTTTTATTGCATTGTTCAAGATCAACCTTTAAGGACCCACATCAATTGTTTTCAACCATTACATTAAGAAAATAAATGTATCTGAAAACTGGTGAATAGAAAAGCTAATGTGTATAGAAGGAATACCAAAAATTATTCATTTATTCATTTATTTTGTTCATAAAAATGAACAAAAGTTATTCATTTATTTAATAATCTTTATGTCTTCAGTTCTGCTGGGAGCCGGTCCATCCTTGCTGCTTGACACAGTCGCTGCAGGAAAGAAACATCTGCACAGCATATGTTTCAAGGGACCTGGCATATATAGCATATTGTTCTTAATATGTTTGCTCTCCTTAGCGCCATGTGTTTTAACCAAGGTCACCTTTCTGAGAAAGGTTGTTTCCCCAGGTGGGGATTTTTCCCTGAGGTTAGGGAGGGGATACAACCCCTTAACTAAGTGCCAGGCGGGTAGTTAATCACTTTAACTACAAACAATCTCGCTTAAGCTACATAATCTTTACTCCCTGGAATGGAGATAAGAAACGCCCTAACCTTTGCAATAGAAATTGACAGGATTAAAATCGACTGATATAAATACAGATGTAACAAGACAATAAACATCAGATCCTAACCAGAACTTGGCTGGAGATCCCGACCAGAACTTTGGCTGGAGATCCTGGCTAGAGGTCCTGACTAGGCTGCTGATCAACTGAAGGCTGTCTCCGTGTCATTCCTTCTTCGCTGACTCCGTCCACACCTTTGGGGACCCCTGGACCTGCTGGGGTTGGACCCCAGCACAGTTCTTTCATTAACACACTCAGAACAAGAGCATATAATAGCGGTTCTCAACCTGTGGGTCGCGACCCCTTTGGGGGTCGAACGACCCTTTCACAGGGGTCGCCTAAGACCATCGGAAAACACATATATAATTACATATTGTTTTTGTGATTAATCACTATGCTTTAATTATGTTCAATTTGTAACAATGAAAATACATCCTGCATATCAGATATTTACATTATGATTCATAATAGTAGCAAAATTACAGTGATGAAGTAGCAACAAAAATAATTTTATGGTTGGGGGTCACCACAACATGAGGAACTTGTGTTAAAAGGGTCTCGGCATTAGGAAGGGTGAGAACCACTGG
>NW_005871279.1:1754371-1782546 GCF_000147115.1 Myotis lucifugus
ACAAAGATAGCACACCTTTCTAATCACTTTTATAAACTAATAATTTAAGCAGAAAGAAACATTTGCTAGTTGAAAAGGAAAATTAAAAAATGACTGAATCAAATTAATCTTAAAAAAATGAATGTGTCCAGTTCTTTGGTCTAAACCAGGGGTGGGCAAACTTTTTGACTCGAGGGCCACAATGGGTTCTTAAACTGGACCGGAGGGCCGGAACAAAAACATGGATGGAGTGTTTGTGTGAACTAATATAAATTCAAAGTAAACATCATTACATAAAAGGGTACGGTCTTTTTTTTTTTTTTAGTTTTATTCATTTCAAACGGGCCGGATCCGGCCCACAGGCCGTAGTTTGCCCACGGCTGGTACAATCCACTCACTTTCCTCTTCAGTGTCACTGTGATCATACCATACTGGGCCAGCCCCCTAGATTTGTCAGTGCTCTGGAATGCCAGGGAGCCTGCAGGATTTAACTGCCCACATTTCACCTTCAGCTGCCCACGAGGCTGCTTCTTTTCCTCCATATGTGAGTCATCTCTCAAGGATTCCTGAAGCCCTCCGTACCTTTTCTGTCATGGCAGAGATTGACATGACAGAAAAGGTAACATGACAGATTGACATGACAGAGATTGTACAAAATTAGCTATCTCCATGCTTCAGTTTTGTCTCAGAGACTCTAGATTCATAACATGTGACATTCAGAAAGAGCCCCATGATTCATCCAATTCAATTCTCTTATTTAGAGAGAAGGACATGGTGATTGCTCTAGCCCCAGAGGCTGGTTAATGGGAGAGCCAGAATTAGAAACAAGATTTCTTGACTCTCCACTGAGGTCTACTTAGCCCACAGACTATGCAAGGGCTCTGACTTTTTACCCAGATTTTCCATAAAAGGCTATTCCTTGTCTTATCCCCTCAACTATTTCAGCAGAGGGGAGGTATGGCGGCCACACTATGCTATTGATGACTTTTTACTCTGTAGATAATATCATGACTCTCCTTTCCCAGTCTCTATGGCTTTGCAACCATATGTTCCAGGGATCATCCCTTTATCTTTTCCCCAAGAGTGCACAACTCAGAAAGACTCTGGCTCACTTTTTCTAGAGGAGAAGTCAGGTGTTACAGAAAAACAAGTCTCATCAAAAAGGGAATTTCAGTGTCACACAGCTTTTTCTTCATGATATAAAGGTGGTGCAGTTGAATAACAAAAATAAAGATTTGAGGTATTCATTTATTTCTCATTGCAACAAGACAAACAAGTGTAATCCCATTTTTAACAAGTACAAATGGTAGCAATCCCAAGAATCTTAAGCATATGTATAAGGCAAATACTAGTAAAACAAATGTTTGTCATCTCATGGGCATCAAACTTTAGATGACCTTGGAAGAATCACTCCAGGCCCTGAATACCAAGGCTGATGTGCAAAATGAACTTATCATCTAAAGTAATTTCAAACCTAAAATAAAACATTAATATTCAAATACTTTAACAAAATTCAAAATACAACCAGTACACCAGGAATCATCCTTAGCCAAACAAAGGATCAAGAAACAAAACTATGAACAAAAACAATGCAAAAAAAAAAAAAAAAAGGAAAAGTTCATCCAAAAAGACTAGATGCCCATCAAAATCACATCTCTTCTTCTGATTCTTGTTCTCGTTCAACGTTTTTCAGGAGTCCAACTTCTGAGGGGCAGGTTCTATTAAGTCGAGATTTAACCAACCTGAGAAGAATGAGAGGCATTTCACATTATGTTGTTTACGATTAAAAACCCAGAGCCATACGTACTTATAACAAAATCCAAATTATTTGTGCAAATGGGAGAGGCACCCCAAAAGAGAAAATCACTTTTATTTGGTTTTGGACATACCTGAAAATTTTATTTTTTTATTGTTTTTAAATAATTATTTATTGTTGAAAGTATTGCATTTGTCCCCTTTTTTCTCCCATTGATCCCCCTCCAGACCGCCCCCCCCACCCCAAGCCCTCACCACCCCATTGTTTGTGTCCAAGGGCCATGGATATGTGCATACAATGTCCTTGGTTGATTACCTCCCACCCACCTACCTTCCCCCAACTTCCCTCTGAGATTCCGCACTCTGTTCCATGCTTCCATGTCTCTAGATCCACTCAGTTCATCAGTTAAAAATCATGTGGTGTTTTTATTGTTATTATTAAAGTAAGGTATAATAAGCAAACAGATCTAAGGTAGCTTCTGAATGCACAGCATGATTATTTGATTACGCATCAGAAGATGCCTAATTATTCAGAACTTTCATCATTTCTGAAACAAACAAGACAATCTCTGGGTTGTAGGAAGCCTTATGAAACCAAGCTCAGCCAAGCTTTTCCAAGTCTGCACCCAGCTGTGTACAATAAGTAGGAGCCCTCTTCTGAAAGGAAGTGCATAAGGGTATCTCCTTCCCCATGTCAAATCTGGGCTTTATTGCAGCCCCTACTGGAGCCTTTAGAGAGGTGCTTTTGTGCAGGTCACAGGCTGCCCACTGCACATGGTGGTTCAAGTTAGAAGTGCACCCCACCCTTGTTTTCATAGATTAAGAGAATCTGTAGGATTAGGGGAAACAGCAATTACAGTTTTTGACATTGGAAGGTACTAAGCTATTTAGGAGCAGAAATTCAGCAGGCTCTCCCCTTCTCTGATGTATTAAGATCTAGAAAAAGGTTTTCTCTGTGCAGGATTATTTGTAAAGACATTGCACTGTGACCATATCAATAAAACATATTTAACTTCCAGAAATACATGGTAATATACCAGCAAACTTGATAAACCAAATCATCAAAATCATTCTGATTTTATGAAAAAGTTCCCCAGCCTGTCTGCATCTTTACCCTTATTATCTGCCTTTCTTTTTCTTCTTGTGAAGGTCTGGCCTGCCCCTATCAATATGCATTGTCTTTACTTGTGCTCTGCATTCCACAGTGGTCGGCAAACTCATTAGTCAACAGAGCCAAATATCAACAGTGCAACGATTGAAATTTCTTTTGAGAGCCAAATTTTTTAAACTTAAACTATACAGGTAGTACATTGTTATTAACTTAATTAGGGTACTCCTAAGGCTTAGGAAGAGCCACACTCAAGGGGCCAAAGAGCCGCATGTGGCTCGCGAGCCGCAGTTTGCCGATCACGGCACTAGAATATGAGGTTTATAAGAGCTGAGACCTCATCTTACTTACTGTCCTAATCCCAACCAGAGTCTAGAACAGTGTCTGGCACATATGGTGGCTCAACACACATTTGATAAATCAATGGCCTTTGAAGCAATCTTCCAGGAATTCATATCACTCACCTATTCATAGATAATTCATAATTCTTCAGTCAACTCCAATTCAACACTAATTCCTCCAATACATAACAACTGAGCAGTATTTAGTAACATCTGTTGACTCATCAAGAGCCAAAGAAAACTCAAAATCACTTGTCTTGATTATTAATTGACAATTGATGCTGCTTCCAATATCCTCAACTCCTCAAGGCATTGTTCTCATGAAAGGCTAATCGTCTTAACATCTGGGACAGCGTTTGCGTCATTTTAAAAAACCCACACAGTTATTTCCACACGGTACAACTTCAATGCATGCTAAATGAAATGCATTAGTTAATTTATTCTCAGGTTCATTCCTGATAACTTTTGTAGAAAATAAAACAAAGACACAGCTACTTACTACAAATTAATTGCTAACACAGATGCTAGTGATTTTTCCTGTTTCCCCTACCTCCTCTCTGGATTGTATCTGCTATTGCTTCAAGCCGTGAGGATGAATATACAGATACTTGAAATAGGCTCTATCTGCACCTTGTAGCTCTAGATATTGGCACATGCAGAAATGGCCACTGGGGACAGACTGAGGGATGGCGAAAGAAGAGGAAGTGCAAATAATTACTAGTTCCTGGAATGAGGCAAATTCAGGGAAATACAGTCAAGGTGTGTCTGGGCTTTTGTTTGCATATGTTCCTCTGGATTAACATGAGGAAGAACAGAGCTGAGACTCTGGGTGTACTTCCAGAATCTATCTGGAAATCAAACTTCCAGAAGTCAAATTATCATATACCTGGAATTGTGTCATCTATATTTTGTTCTTCAAAATAGCTCACATGAATCATTGCTTGGAAAACCAACCTGAAAATGTTAGGGTCAAAAATAGAATATTAATCATCCTCTATTAACCATGATTGCCTTGTTCTGATTGAAGAAAGGACATTCTAACCTGGCTGGGAGTTGCACACCCCTAGGACATGGGAGTCAACCTTGGACCTGGCAATCAGCCTTGGACCTGGGTGTCAACCTGGGAATGCAGTCCATTCTCATTCAAGAACTTCGTAATATCATGGAAAGATTAACAACCTTGTTGCCAAAAAAAATGGAGTCTCACCCCAACCCCCATTGCCTACTTCCCCATGCCTGTAATTCCTACTTTCTGATGTAATCTTTGTCCTTACCAATATGAGCAGCTGGCTTATAGGGGATTGGAGAGCAGATTTTTGTGGATGACCTGCTGCTCTCCCATACTGCCATCAGTATTGGAATAAACGCTCATATATGATTCAACCCTGTCTGTGCTTAATTGGCTCAAGTAGTGACAGGCAGCCCGGACTCATTGGTTGTCCGGTTTCAAAAATGGGCCATATTTCTCAACCCATAGAGAAGGGCTTTTGAAATAGTTCTGTGCAACAGGGGTGTTTAAATATGACAGTTAACTCAGCTGGCATGGCTCAGCCGTTGAACGTCAACCTGTGAATCAGAAGGTTCCTAGTTCGATTCCCAGTGAAGGCACAAGCCAGGGTTGTGGGCTCAATCCCCAATAGGGGGTGTGCAGGAGGCAGCCAATTGATGTTTCTCTATCATTGATGTTTCTCCCTATCTCTCTCCCTCTCTCTCTAAATCAATAAAAACATATTTTTAAAAATAAATATGAAATTTAGTAAAACATGTAATAAGATTTCCAAACAGATAGGTTTCTCCTGTGAGTTGTCCTGTTCAAGACTGCAGGCATGGGACTGGATGAAGCAATCTTTCAACCATTTGTCTTGGGAAACTAGGAAGTACAGCTTCATTTTTCAGAGACTTGGACGGGGGGTCGAGGGAGGGTGGGGGAGAGAGCTGGGGGTCCCATAAATCCATTTTGCTGCCATGGTAATCTTTGTGCTATGTCAAACATACAATGTCCTGAAAATCTATCACCTGTCACGGAGTCATAAACTATTCCACAGTCAAACCCTGACAATGAGACTTTCAAAGAGCCTTATGATTATAGGACTGAATTAGCCTTCCATGTGACCTCACTACAAGTCAGTACTGACTCTTCATGATATTTTTTTAAGCTATTGCTTAAGTTTATATCAAAATGTCAGAACATGAGCTCCCACTCTTATATTTTCAAGAGCAATATGAGAACAAAACTGAAAAGCGTATAAAACATGATTTCCAAACAAATGAAGCCTGTATTCAAATAACTCTGAAACAGATCTATTAAAACAGATTAAGTGTTTATTGAGCATCCACTATATGTTTGACAGTGTGTCAAGAACTGTGAGAAATATGAAAAAGATATTTTCATCAAGGCAACACAATCTAACTGTTAAAACTAACATGAGCTAAGCAAAAACATCACACAAGATAGATCACAATTGTTCAAATGTTTGGTAGAGACTAAAGCAATATAAAACTCATGAAGGGGATAAGCAAGGGCTAGGATAATCACAGTAGTTTTTGTAGAAGAGATCGGCATTTGATTTGATATGCAGGTAGAGGGAACTACAAGGTCAAAAGGTTAAAGGGAGGGGAGGCAGAGGTTGAAAAATAAACATGGCATTCCTAGAGAACTGTAAGTGGATATGAAAATTATTAAGGGTCTGAAGGTTTCTGAAACAGGAAAAGACAGTAGTCTTCTTTGGGCTCTGAAAGGGAGCTGACATGCAGTAGAGAGGTTCCCTGAATGTTGGCATTGGTCTTGGAGGCTGCCCAGCCCCTAAGGAGATGAGGCCCAGATGTCAGCCTAGAACAACAGAGGAAGAAGCCAAGTTTCACTCAATAGCAGAGCTAGCCTTAACAACCTGCTCATGCATAAGCTTTGGGGGAATTGGATAGGCCTCATAGAAATTAATCAATGAGAAGATAAAATTTCCCAGCACCCAAAGCACTTAAAGAGGCAACTACGGATCAAAGTGGGCTGACCCAAAGCCTAGCAGAGACATCTGGGAGACATTTTCTTAATGGTTTCTTTACTCAGAGAACCAGCACTTCAGAAACTCAAAGAAGCATAGAGCAGGAGAGGTGACAGGGGTGGGGATGGAGGGGGCACGTCTAGAGAGAAGAGTAGATAGCTAGGAGTCTGAGAGTAGAAAGATAGGAGGCAGAGGCTGAGACTCCACTGGGCCAAAAGCAGCTGCTGAATTTTAGGAATCTAGGGAACCTGCTAGATGTGTACTGTCCAATATGGTAGCCACTATGAATATGGATATTTAAATTAATTAAAATTAATGTGACACTAGGAACATGTCAACATGCTCAATAATCACATGTAGCTCATGGCTACCATAATGAAGGCTGCAGATAAAGAACATTTCGATCAGTGCTGAGGTATAAAGGATTAGGTATTGCTGGCTGCATGCCTAGTAGCTAGGATCAGCCAGGTCACTTGTGGTTTGGCATTAGCTACCTTGGAGAGATGACCCATGTTCACCCCTTTCTGTTCCTACTCATCCTCCAAACTGCAGCTTAATTCTCAATTGTGAGGAGGCCTCCTCTGAGTTCCAATCGTGCTTTCTTCTTCTACTATTTCCACTTATTGCACTGTACTTAAATTATCTGTCTCTCCCTATAGAGTCTATACTTATGCATTTTTTATATAGGAGAACAAGAATAAGAAGAATAGCAAAAAGAACAAGAACAATAAGAATAACTTTCATTGAGCCATTATTATGGCCTGAGCAGTTTAAATGCATGATCTTATTTAGGTACTACAATTATCCCCATTTTGTGAACAAAAAAACTGAGACTTATTATAGCTAAATAATCTACCCAAAGTCAGACAGATAACAACAGAACTAGGAATATGTGTTTTTATCAATTGGCTCTATTGCTCCTCACCCATCATAAAACATTGTATCAGGGTCCTTGTAAAAACATGTATGGAATCTTACTTTTAGAAATCCTATCTAATAAAGAGGAAATATGCAAATTGACCATCACACCATCACAAAGATGGCAGCGCCCAGTCCCCTAAGCCCTGCCGGAGTCCCCCAGTCCTTTCGGCCCTGCCAGGGGAGAGGGGGTGGCAGGCGTGTGGTGCGGCCAGACCTGCCCTCAGCCTCCCAGCTGTCCAGGGTCAGCCTGAGGTGCAGGCAAGCCTCGGATGGCGGCTGCCCAGCCGCACAGGGACAGCCTGAGGTGCAGGCAAGCCTTGGATGGTGGCTGCCCAGCCACCCAGGGTTGCCCGAGGCTCAGGTAGCCAGGGCCGGCTGAGGCTTGCACTGCCAGCAGTGGCAGCAGCAGAGGTGTGAGGGGGCGACACCTTCCCCTGATGGCTGGGTCGCCTCCTGCCCCTGAGGGTTCCTGGACTGTGAGAAGGGGCAGGACGGGCTGAGGGACCCCCCCCCCTCCAATGCATGAATTTTCATGCACTGGGCCTCTAGTATTAGAATAAATGTCAAATTAATCAGGTACTCAAATTTAATGGGAGACAAACATGTTGGTCAAAAAATGATACCAGCCCTGGCCGGTGTGTGTTATTGGTTGGGCATCGTCCAGTGCACCAAAGGGTTTCCATTTCAATTCCCAGTTGAAGGCACGTGCCTGGTTATAGGCTCAATCTCCAGAAGGGGGCATGCAGGAGGCAGCCAATCAATGTTTCTCTCTGATCAATGTTTCACTCTCTCCCTCTCTCTCTGAATATCAACAAACTATTCATTAAAAAAAAAAATTTAGCCCAGCCAGTGTGGCTCAGTGGTTGAGCATCGACCTATGAACTCAGACAGGGCACATGCCTCAGTTGCAGGCTCAATCCCCAATAGGAAGTGTCCAGGAGGCAGCCCATTGATGATTCTCATCATTGATGCGTCTATCTCTCCTTCTCCCTTCCTCTTTGAAATCAATAAAATAATATATATTTTAAAAATTGACATCAAGCTTGGGAAGTGCTTGATGTCTGAACTATAATTGATGTACAGCTGGGCAAACGAAGGGCTCAGTCACTGCAGGTGTGGGAAGGGCCATTTATAAGAGGAAAGAGCATATGCAAATGCATGGAGACACAGAAGAGTGTGTTGAAGGGTGAGTCATAGGTCAGAGGCACAGCAGAGATACTGCTGAGCTATTCTAACTTTAAGCCAACATTTATTCTTTCTATTGGAAATTTCCGTGTTGGCAGATAATTTTCTATATTACCCTGTCTGGTGGAATGCTAAGGAATAAAATCCCCTATAATTTTAAGTTCATACTATCAAGTCTTGTTGATCATATATCAAGAAATAGAACTCCCATGAACAAAAGTCACTAACTTACCAGATAACAAAAGCATACAGCACTCCAATGATGATAAAGGAGAATGCATAATGCCAACAGAAGCATATGGTGAGAAACTTAATGTTGTCATGATCCAGTAGATCCCATGCAGGACCTCCACTGGGGGGATAAAGGACAAAACCAATCTGCAATGTAAAACAAAAGCACACATTAAAATAATCGGCCACATTTCAAAATGCTTGGTTCCAAGAGGAATGGTAACCAAGACAACTCCCATTATCTGAACTATACAGAGAAGACTCAGGTTTTATTGCCTGTTTTAGTAATATAGACAGTACTAGTAGGTCATATTTTTGAAAAAAAATTTTAAGGACATTTAAAGATCAATTTCAAGATATGCATAGTAATCATCTCTGGGGATTGGTGGACATTCAGAGAATGTGCTTAGGTTTCTGAATTGTGCAGTTTCACTTGGTTACTTCAAAATTAGAGTACAGAAATGTTTTAAAATAAACAAATGCCTACAGCTAACACTATGTTTAATGATGAAAGGTTGAAAGCTTTTCCCCTAAGATCAAAACAAGACAAGATGTCTGATTTCACCACTTCTTTTCAACATTATACTAGAAATTCTATCAGAACAATTAGGCAAGAAAAATAAATAAATCACATATAGATTGCAAAGGGAGAAGTAAAATTATCTATATTCACAGGTGACATATATAAATATTAAAAACTCTAAAGAATCCACACCAAGAAAAACTGTTAGAGCTACTAAATTAATTCAGCATATTTGCAGGTTTACAAAATCAACGTACAAAAGTCAGATGTATTTTCCATATGCAATGAGCAACCCAAAATTAAGTGGGGGGAAAAAACAGTTCCACCCACTTGCAATAGCATTGAAAAGAAAAAAAATACTGTACAGAAGTAAATTTAATGAAAAAGGTTCAAAACTTATAGACTGAAAACTATAAAACATCATTGAAAGAAATCAAAGAAGATCTAAATAAATGGGAATACATCTCATGTTCATGGACTGGAAGATTTAACATTGTTAAGATGGCAATAATACACAAAGAAAACCCCAATAGCCTTTTTTGCAGAAATAGAAAGCTGATCCTAAAATTCATATGGAATTGCACAAGACCAAGAATAGTTAAAACAACTTTGGGGAAAAAGAGTTGTAAGACTTCTGCTTACTGATTTCAAAATGTATTACTTCTGGACTCTCAATTCTGTTCCATTGGTCTGTGTTTTGCCAGTATCATACTGTTTTGATTTTTATAGCTTTACTAGAGGTCTGGTGCATGAAATTTGTACACAAGGGGGGGGGGTCCCCTCAGCCCAGCCTGCACCCTCTCCAATCAGGGACCCCTTGGGGATCCCCACATCAGGCCTAAACCGGCAGTTGGACATCCCTCTCACAATCCGGGACTGCTGGCTCCTAACTGCTCACCTGCCTGCCTGCCTGATTGCCCCTAGCTGCCGCCACTGCCGGTCTGGTCACCCCCAACTCCCCCCCTCCCCCACCGACCTGGTCGCCCCTGCCCCCCTTGCTGGCCTGGTTGCCCCATGCAGCCTGCTGTTCAGTTGTTTGGTTGTCCCTCACTAACTCCCCTGCCGGCCTGGTCGCCCCACACAGCCTGCTGTTCAGTCGTTACTGTTACTGTGATGGGGTCCCAGACAATTTGCATATTCCTCTATTATTAGTATAGATAGTATAGTTTGAAGTCAGGGAGTGTGATGCCTCTAGCTTTGTTCTTTTTTTTCCAGGATTGCTTTGGCTATTTGGGTTTTTTAGTGGTTCCACACAAATCTGATGATTTTTGTTCTATTTCTTTAAAAAATGACATTGGACCCAGTCAGTGTGGCTCAGTGGTTGAGCATCAAACTATGATCCAGGAGGTCACAATTGAATTTCCGGTCAGGGCACATGCCTGGGTTGTGGGCTAGATCCCCAGTAGGGGTTGTGCAGGAGGCAGCCCATCTATGATTCTCTCTCATCATTGATGTTTCTATCTCTCTCTCCCTCTTCCTTTCTCTCTGAAATCAATACATATATTTTTTTTATATTCACAGATGACATATATTAATGTCAAAAATATATATATATTTAAATAACATTGGGATTTTTATGGGGATTACATTAAATCTGTGTTGCTTTGGGTAATATGGCCATTATAACTGTTGATTCTTACAATCCATGAACACAGAATATTTTTCTATTTCATTGTGTCTTTTTCAATCTCTTTGAATAATGCTTTGTCATTTTCAAAATATAAATCTTTCACATCCTTTGTTAAGTTTATTTCTTGGTATTTTATTTTTTCTGTTGCAATTGCAAAAGAAATTGTGTTTTTTTAATTTCTTTTTCAGAAATTTCATTGATAGTATACAGGAAGCAGTGGACTTTTGTACATTGATTTTGTACCCTGCAACTTTACTGTTTTTGTTTATTGTTTCTAGTAGTTTTTTGGTGGAGTCTTCAAGATTTTCTATATACAGAATCATGTCATCTACAAAATGTGACACTTTTATTTCTTCCTTTTCTATTCAGGTGCCTTTCATTTCTTTCTCTTGCCTGGTTGCTCTGGCTAGGACTTCCAGCACTATGTTGAGTAAGAGTGCTGAGAGTGAGCATCCTTGTCTTGTTCCTGATCTTAGGGGAAAAGCTTTCAGTTTTTCACCAGTGAGTATGATATTGGCTGAGGTATTAACGACACAAAGAGTTCTAAAAGCCTGACTTCATTCCTCACCTCAAGAGGAATCCTTTTGTTTTATTTTAGTTCCACTGGAACCAAACCACCAACCATCACTGTGTGCTAGAGGCCTGCAGCCCAGCACTTCTGCTGTGCAGTGCTGTTCTATGTCTGGTCCACAAGGAGCTTGCTCTGTTTTTGTTCATACTATTTAATTGCAGCTAGGTATTTTTTTACTTTCTTATTTTTGTTTGTTTATTTTCTTCTTTTAATTTCTTTTGTATTTTATAAGTAGTTTCGATACTGTATCTGTCATTGTTATTTATTTGGAACAGAGAAGATACACTGACGTATAAACTCACTGTGTCATCTTGACCAGAAGTTATCTCTTTAAAACTTTTTTTTAGCCCTAGCTGGTTTGGCACAGTGAAAAGAGCGTCAGCCTGTATACTGGAGGGTTCTGGGTTCGATTCCAGCCAAAGGCACGTACCTCGGTCCTGAGGATGTGTTCTAAGGCAACCAATCGATGTTTCTCTCTCTCTCTCTCTCTCTCTCTCTCTCTCTCTCTCTCTCCCTTCCACTCTCTCTAAAAATCAATGGAAAAATATCCTCAGTTGAGGATTAAAAAAATTGTTTTAATTTATTTTTATTTGTAAATAGGTAATAATATATGCACATGGTACAACAGTCCATCCAGGAGATTTAAAATGCTTTATATTTCATTCTATTTAGATTCCCAACAGATGATAAATAATCTTAAAAAACAAACAAACTTCTGTATATAAGCTTGTTAAATTCACCAATTATCAATTTTATCACATTATAGGACATTTGTTACTTTTCCTATATAGTTCTTTCTTCAAAATAACATTTAAATGTAGCCTCTCTTTGCTAACTTCTGCTCACACAGCCTTTCTACTCCTCCACATGCTTAAATATCACATCTTTCCTACTCCCTGTGTTGACCAGGATGTTCCACTCTCCTTGCCTGTGGTGCCTTTTTCTCATTCCTTGTGGGAAATTCAAGTTCCTGAAATAACCTCATGGTCCCAAATCCCTGCTCTTCGGTGATTAAAATCACTTCTAAGAAGACTTTCCTGATTAAACTACATTTACCTTTCATTCCAGACTTTCTTTTCATCCCTATATAGATATTGGGTTATGATGTCTCATTCTCTATAAAATATATGTTCACTGGTTGGAATACAATTTTTCAACAACACACCAAGGTTAGGGGTTTGACAGAGTAAAATGGAAAGAACCTGAGATTTGGCATCAGACACCCACATTTAGATTCCAGTTTCATTATTTTGTGATCCTGGGAAAGTAACTTTGTCTCTTTGAGTCTTCCTTATCGGATTACGTTGGGAATGATAATACTTAACTTACAAGTCGTTGTAAGGACATAATGAAACACTGTGTGTGGATGTCCTGTACAGTGGCTGGCCCTTAGTTGTTTCTCAATAAATAATTGTTTCAGGCCTTTCATATTTTTCTTGAGCTTACTACCCATTAGTAAGTTGCTTTAGCATCAAGGAATTGCTTCCAACTAAAAGCACCAGCTCAGAGTTCCTACATTGTGCATATTCAGGTGTGTGATGAAGACGGGCGCCCCCCACTTCCTTCCCCACTGCTCTGTCATTGCTCCCACCTGGGCTGCTCTTGGAGCCCGAATTCTCACTGCAGCAGCACAGAGGAGGAAGTCTCTGGGTTCTAGAGCAACATGCCCCACCAAACAAAGAGAGGAGGTCACAAGTGGAGACACCGGTACATTAACTCACCTGCCAGAACCAGCTCCCCTGAAGCAGAATAAAGCTCGTACGGAGAAGCTCCACGGTTAGATTGCCGCGTAAGAAGATCTCCATGAAGGCAGCCAGGCCTGCCAAAAAGATGACCAAGACCAACAGCTGGTGCACAAAGATGTCCAGTATTTCCCGGCCATGGGTGTGGTTGTAGAAAATAAAAGCTGATAGAGAGGGGGAAATCGTTTGTCTTTTTTAATGAAACCAGTTTCTCTCTCCCCTCTCCCCCACCACAGAATTTTACACGTACACACATTTGTTCCAAATATCTGGTGCCCACTGCTTCCCAGCTTCCCACAATAATGGCATTTTAGGAGTCATCGCTACCTCTTTAGAATGGAATTTTTTAAATTTAACACTCCTTTCCCCTCCCCCAGCCTTTATTCTCTCCTCTAACACAGCATGACATTTTCAACTAACTATATCTCAAAGCATCTTCAATGCAGGAGGAAAAATAATAACCATGCTGAGTGTGGGCAGCAGAAATTATGGTGAGTGCACAGCTGAACAAGACAAAGCCTTAAGGAATTCAGTCTATTGGAGGAAGCAAATCCTATCTAATAATAGACAAAGATGGTAATTGACTGTACCTTCGCTATGCCTCTCACTGGCTAATCAGCGCGATATGCAAATTAGCAGCCAACAAAGATGGCAGCTAATTTGCATACTGCAGGCAGGGCGGGACAGCGAGAGCCGCCATCCAAGCCCCGTGTGCAGCCCCGCCCCCAGCCGGGACCCCCATGTGCCACCTAAGCCCCGCCGCCAGCCGGAACCCCATGGCGATCAGAGAGCAGGAAAGTGTGGCCTGCAGGCAGCCCCCAGGTGGGCCTGCTCCTGGGTCGCCATGGTGATCCCAGAGCAGGAAAGTGCAGCCTGCCCCCGGGTCTCCGCGGCAATCCGGCGATCCATGAGCAGGAAAGCTCAGCCTGCAGGCAGCACCCGACCCTGGCCACAGCTCAAGGGAGAGTACAACACGCAGTGGAGGCCAGGAGCCTGAGAGATCAACACAGAGGGGCGCCTGCTCCAAGCTCCACGGTGTGGCTGGGGGCGGGCCCCCAGCGGGGACACACACACACACACACACACACACACACACACACAGCAACTGCTCCGAGCCTACATGGCGTGGCTGGGGGCAGGCCTCAGCAGACACACACACACACACGGGATGCCTACTCTGAGCCTCTGCTGCCAGACTGTGGCCATCAGTAGGACATCCACCGAGGGCTCCTGGACTGTGAGAGAAGCAGGCTGGGCTGAGGGAACCACCCCCTAGTGCACGAATTTCATGCATCAGGCCTCTAGTATATACATAAATCACTAGATGCTCTGGAAGCTCCCAAGAATTAGTAGCTAATTACATTGTTTAATCCCATGGAATGATGAGCTTCATCATCTTTTTTCCATTTCGATGAAGAAGAAAAGATGTTTCTTAAAAACATCACAACACCCTGAGATAATAAGACTCAGGTTGTTGGTGCCCACCTTTTATCTAGCCCTTGTTCTCAAAGAGGGATTGACCGAAGTTCTTATCTTCACATGTAGCAGGCAAGGTGGGGAGTTGGGAAATGACTGCCTCCTGATAATTTGGGGCTTTTTTAGTTCTACAGTCAAGTCATTCTTTACAAATAACGATAAATGAAAACAAATCACTAAACACTTGTTTGCAGTGTTTCCCCATACAGTAACAGGGTGACCAACTGAACAAAAATGTTGTTCTTCATTCATCTATCAAAAACAGGAGCTCATATTTTTATGTGACTGAGTTTGTTGGACCCTACTTATCATGTAATGGTGGACTGTTACTATCTCAATATAAAAAAGGCTGGTTAGTAGGTGATGGAAGCTACTCTGCTGTGTCTCCTCATTTTAGGATATTCGTGTTTCATTACATCGAGCTCAGTTTCACTTTTAAAAGCCAAAATAATGATAATCTCCAGGATAACCCAGAGATAACTATGGCAGATGGTTCTTTAAGACAGGTGTGAAATGTGGATAAAGCACTTTGAATGATTGTGCTTGTTCAGCTTTACTAAATGAGTCAGTAGGGAGGGAGAATCTTTGACATCCCACCTAGGGCATCAAATAGCTCACCATGGCCCAAATTGGTAACCCCGTGGACCAAGGCTGCACCAAGACACTAAAGGAATATTATTATAAAGGGCTAGACAAACGTCCAAAAGTAGTTAAAGGTACAAGAAAATACTCACTCTTACTTACCCTCCACAAATAAGGCATTTGACAACATTAACTTGCTTAAAGAGGTAGGAAGTGAACGGATGGTGGAACATAGGATGCTCATCACGCCCGCCAGCCCAAAGAAGAAGTACATGGTGGTGTGATGCCAACCCAGGAGTTGGACCCACTGGCCTTCTTTGTAGTTATACAAGGACAGGTGGGGCCCTCCAGGAATAAACTGTTCCCCAAGCATACCTGTAGAAGAACATATTAAAGTTTTAGTAAGTCTCTTCATAACGTGACCGAGAAAGCAGGAAGATGCAGGAGGAATAGCGCACTGCTTAGTCCAATCTAGTGACCTTTTAAATGACATGAATTCCTATTTCTGGGCTGTTGCCTAAGAGCTGAGCACTGGTGGTTTAGGCTTATTTCAGAGGTTCAAATATTGGCTTGGATCAGTGGTCGGCAAACTGCGGCTCATGAGCCACATGTGGCTCGCAAGCTGCAGTTTGCCGACCACTGGGATAATCACTTTTAATCAAAGATAGTCAATTCAGTCAAACAGCTATTTCAGACTTTTAATGCTAAAGATTTTAGTTCAACTTAGTTTCATGATCAGCTCCACTGATGATTTTAGTCCTTACTTTAATCTAATAACTGAATAAACCCCGAATGCTTTGGGATTCTATTTGTAAGATCAGTCCCCCAGAGGCTGATTACTTCCTTCTTACCCGTTGCATCTCTGGGTAGCTGCCACAAAGTAGGGAGTTGTGCTTGGTTCAGCATAAAAATGCTAGGGTTCAGCTTTTCCCCAATTAAGGATAACTGAGAAAACACAGTCAGCATGGCATATGGTCAAGCCAGCTACACAGTTGCATTTTCTTAAAAATGCTGTTTTATTTCTTAACCTATAGAATTTGACATTGAAATTTCCCTCTTGGGAAATGGTTGTTCTGGAATTTGATGGCCATAGCAAAGCGCTATGGCCATGAATTAAGCATGAAGAAAACCAAAGGAATATTAAGAGGTTTTGCCCTTCATAGAGGAGAAACTGAAGTAAAATTCTAAAAACATAGAACATTTTCACAGAATCATATAGTCAATGGAAAGGCCTTAGAAGTCGTCAGACCTAGCCTCCCTCTCCAATTTGGAAATCACACAAAAAGAATGAGTGCATGAACCAAGTCTTCTTCAGCCTATCCCTTTGTACATACTATTAACAATGGTATTCCTGAAGCTCTCCCATGAGCCCTTGATTATTTTTTTAAAAAATATATTTTTATTGATGTCAGAGAGGAAGGGAGAGGGAGAGGGAGACAGAAACATCAATGATGAGAGAGAATCATGGATCGGCTGCCTCTTGCACGCCCCCCACTGGGGATTGAGCCCACAGCCCTGGCATGTGCTCTTGACTGGAATAGAACCCGGGACCCTTCAGTCTGCAGGCCAACGCTCTATCCACTGGGCCACACCAGCTAGAGCAGCCCTTGATTATTTTGATGTCATTTTGAAAAATGCTTTCTGATGAAGTTTATTCTTTCAGGCATCAGAATACTTGGTATAAAATTATTTCAGAGGCTCCAGCTAATTCTATAAAGGAAATTAACCCTGAGTGGGCAGGCAAGTTAATTACCATGACTAACTTATTAAGGAACAAACCTTTGTATAAATATGAAGTATCACCTTCTAACAGTTATATAAGATAGAAATAACAATTAGAATATATGTTCAGAGATATTTTTAAAGTAAAAATTCACTGTTAGCAATTTCTCAATTTGATATTAAATCTTCTCTTTGCATATGAAAATAGCCAAAAGGAGAAAACAGAATACTGAAATAGTCCACTCACCAATTACAGCCATGCAGATTATTACGATTCCCTCCACAATATCTATTCGATAGAATACTGCTTTGGAGCCAAAATAGGAAGTCCGCTTGTGTTTTCTGCAGACATACTTCAGAATGCACTTCAGAGTCCACCAAATACCCATGATGATGAAGAAGGTTCCGGGGAGGGCATGGCCCTTGAAACTCCCCATGATTACTGAGATAAGAACATATAGAAGATGAAAACCTTTTATTTCCAGAACTTAGACAAAACATGGCTTATTCCTTATCTTCTGATGATTATGGATACACCATTGATTCCAAGGAAATGATATTACTGTCAACAGTAGTAAATCCACTGAAATATCAATAATACCAGGAAGAAGAAAAATTCTCAGTCTTTGAACACTTACCTTGTTCTAGGCCTTGTGCCAAGTGTTTTACATGATAACCTCACCTAATATTTACAACATACCTATGAATGACAGATTATCCATGCCACATATTTATATATTATTTTTTCAATCCAAAGAACATATAAACTTTTTATACCTAAGAAACTATAATTTGTACTGACTGCACTTACTCACCATGATTTGGATATATTTTTGCATGGTTTCTATTCTTTTCTAATGGATACTGTCCTGTGATGCTTCTAAGCCTGTTCATGGGTATATTGAAAGTCCTCTTCACCCATATACTTCAATCCATAGGTATCCCTAATGTTTATTTTTCCTTATATATTTACATACACTATGCACTATGAAAAATAAATAAAATTAATGATATGTATATTATTCAAAATAAAATTTCTTTTACTTTAAAAAAAAATGGGATACAGGTTTAGAGAAGTTAAAAGACTTACCCAAATCTCATAACTATTAAGCAAAAATTTTGTGGTTTTTAACAGGAAGCCCAAAAGGATTTCTTAAGTATATGTGAAGGAAAGTAATATAAAAGTTTTACTCTTATGTTTAAAACTTTAAATGATATAAAATTGCCTACAAATTTTTTAAAGTAGGTAACTTCAAAGTATCAAAAATCAAATGTGTGGAAGAGACCATTAGTGTGCATCAAATATCTGTGTGCGCCTCCACACTTTTCCCAGCCTTCCTCCAGTTCAATCAGAACCATGTTTCTAGTTCTGGCCAATGGTCTGTGGCATTTATTCCTTCAGGCTGAGTCATGTAAGAGCCTACCTGACTCCTTTACCTCTTCCCCTGACTTGGCAACCTTGACATGGCATGTCTGCAACATAGAGGGTGGCTAACCAGCCCGCTTCAGATTTTGTTCAACCCTTGATTGTGCCAAGTCATTGAAACTTTGAGGCTTAACAGATTAACCCAGCTGTTAACCCAGATAGATACCAAGGCAAAGCCATTGTAAATTGCTGCATGTTGAAGCAATAATAAACAGAAATGTTCCCCATTCTTGGTCAGCGCTATAGAAAATCAGTCTTGAATTGTGCAAGTTTTGAATTATGTGAGCAGCCCTTTGTTCAAATGTATGATACCATCTATGGAATAAGGAAGAGAGAGTTCAGAATCAGCCTTGTAGATCTTACCATGAAAGGGGACTTTGGTGTTCCCCTGGCCTGGCAGAGTTCTTTATCTCCCTGGGTGGACAGTGGGCCTTTTGGTTCAGGGCAGACCCTTTTGGGTTACTTCCACATCCCCCTGACACAACTGTGATGTTTCAAAGGAGGCTGTGAAACTGACTCAGATGATAAAATTCTCTTGAATATCTACTCAACACCCCAAATGGACATTTCAGCACATCCTGAACCATGTGAACCATCCAAGGGACTCCAGCTCAGTAGATCACATAGTGCAGGTTCTTCTCCTAACTCTGACTCTAATTAGTGCTGTGGTTCGGGGCATGTCCTTAACCTCTTGGGCCTTAGTTCTTAATTAATAAAAGAAAAGATGGGCTAGGTAAAACCTGGAGTTCCTTCCTGCTCTAACACTCTATGATTCATTATCCTAACCACCATCTTCCTCATAATGTTCCTAGTTCTCCTGTTTGTCTTGGTTTAGGCAACACTATGGGACTGAAAAATACTTCTATATGGAATTTTAAAAAATACATGCAGCTTGTAAATTATTTGAGCTTTTCTGGGGATATGTTTTAAGGAGCCTTAGAGGAACCCACTTCTAGAAATGTATCCTAAAAATATAACTGGAGACGTAGGCACCAAATTAAACACAATATTTATGTCTACAATTAGGAGAATGATTAAACAATTTTATCATTAAATAAAGTTTTCAAATAACTTACATAGCAGGAGATATAGTTACAGATAGATATAGGATTTTTTAAAAAACTGAGAAGAGGCTTTGGATTCAGACTGACTAGAGATGAATCCCAACTTTATCATTTACTAGCTAGCTACATGACTTTGGGCAAGTTATTTAACCTCTAAGTGCCTCAGTTTTTTCTTCTGTAACATTGGACAAATAACAGTACCTACCTAGTAAAATTAAAATGAGTTACTCTAATGCAACTAAGCCACAGTATTATTAAAACAAGCTCATATTATTCTCAACCCACCTCAAACTACCTGAGTAAAACAAAAGTAAACCCAGATGAAAAATTTTACTTGGATACTAACTGCTGAAAAGCAAGAAGCATCCATAAAATTCTCTTGGTTGTTATTCATGTACAATCTATAACATTTCTTCAGCTGTTATCTTAGAGGGTTACTGGAATTTTCTGTGGCTATTTAATTTCTTGATTGCAATTACAGAATATGTTTCTGAAATCTATTCTTTCTACTCCCTCATTGGACCTGGATAGTGGGTCATTTATTTAAAAAATATTCCTACTCTGATGTTTCAAAGTGCACTTATACTCAACATACCACAAATTTGAACTGATCATAATATCCACTCACCCGCTGCCAGAAAATCATTTTTTCCCCAGTTAGCCATTTTGGTTAACACCACCATTCATACACTTGCTCAAATTCAAAATATGAAAATCACCATAGAGTCCACCTATATCCCTGAAAATGAATTAGTTATTGAGACCTATTGCCTCTACTGCTTTACCATCCCCTACCCCAAATTTGGCTGACTTCCCATAGCCCCTTCAATTGTATCTGTTTGGGGAATCTCCCTGATGGCCCAGATAGGAGAGAGGCTCTCTTATACCTATCTAGGTACCCAGTTCTCACTTTAATAAGCGAACCAGTCTATCTCAACACAGCCATTAGGATGTGATAGGGAGGGAATGGGGAGTAAGTAGTTGATGGTTTTTAAAGAGGGATAGGAAGTGATCAGAGTGAGAGGGAAAATTAGTTCTTATTTCTACTTCAGTTATAAACTTCTGTATCTTTAACCGTTTAATCTAAAACAATCTGATGGTTCCAATCATTTTCTGTTTAAATGACCCAAGCAAAACGAAGTCAAAACAGGTTTTCTAGCCCTAGCTGGTTTGGTTCAGTGGATAGAGCATTGACCTGCGGACTGAAGGGCCCCGGCTTCTATTCCAGTCAAGGGCACATGCCTGGGTTGCGGGCTTGATCCCTAATGTGGGCGTGCAAAAGGCAGCCGATCAATGATTCTCTCTTATCATTTATGTTTCTATCTATCTCTTTCTCTCTTCCTCTCTGATATATATATATACATATATATGTGTATATATATATATATATATATGTATATATATACATATATATATACATATATATATATATTAAAAAACAACAAACAGGTTTGCTATATTTGCTTGACCCAACAAACCCAGCTGCTCCTGCCACTGCAAATGACATTCAGTTTACTTCATTTTCAATGTGGAAAGAAAAAGTTGCATAACTCCTCAAATATCACTTCAGTGTCATCTCCTAGATGACACCATTACCCATAGATTTATTTTTTGTTCCCTGCTTTACTATTCCCTGTAGACAAAATTTATTACTTGTAAAATCCAAGTACTCCAGAGTTTGATTAGATCTTAATCCAAAGAACAGACACATTCCCCTTGGAGAACAGAGGGCATGCCTCGCCCACAAAGCAGAACATACCTGCTGGACAGCCAGCAGAAACCCCAGGGGAAATCTCCAGGCAAGGAAACAAAAGGGTACTTTTTCAACATCCTCCCTGCTTGATCTCACCACTTACAATCTCACAAAGGGAAAACTGTTCTTCCAGGCCCACAAGAGTACAAGATTCAATCCCTGACTCCTAACTGCAGTTCATCCTGAAAATGCATACTCCTTCCCCATCCAAAAACCCCTCTGCTCCTAATGACACCAAACATCATCCTCTGGGTTAAAGATGAGATACAACTCCCGACACCCATATTGGCCCCTTTTCTTCTGACTGCCCCCCTCCAACACACACGCACACACACACACACACACACACACACTCATTCAATACCCAAAAGGGAAATATTTTAAAACTCTGGCACTTAGAGATAATATTGGTTAAATTTCCAAGATCTAAATTGGGTGTTAGGTGCTAATTCTCAGTATTACAGTCACATAAAGTTCAGAGTAGGCCTGTGCACAGAAAGAGGAAACTAGATCCGAAAAAAATATTCTACAGTTTTCTTGGTGAAATTAACCAAATAGCTAACGTCAATAGAAAAATGAATACCATGGAGAAAAACTTAAACCAAAATTTCACCTTGAGCCACCACTAAAATAAAGTATTCCTAAATCTTAATTAATGACTCATATTCCAAAACATATCTGTAAATTCTAATACACCAAAACAATTTGAACTACTTCTTAAGCTTCACTTTACTATTTGCCTTAACACTCAAAGCAAAGTATTACATAAGCATATGTAACTTTAAATATTTTTGATTCTCAAAGCATTTCATACAAGCACTTTCCCAAATTTCAACTGTTTTGAGGTTTTCTTAGTTAAACTCTTCTTACCTTCACACTTTCCTCAATGTCAAGTTCAACTCAATTTTCTTCTTCCCAGAATTTATAATGGTTCTGTTCTCAAGAAGGAAAAGCAGGTACTGAATGTTCTCAATCTAAAGCTGTTCTTCCTTGGAGATTAAACCAATGTGCTCATGTCTCCAGGAATGAAGTTGAGCAGATGAGCCTTCAGAATGTCACAATTCCTGCATAAATTTGGATCTAGGGACCACACCCTTTTGAGCATCATACCTCTCTGTCTAAACTTGTGCAATAGAGTATTTCCCAATGAGGCTCACCTTATTACCCCGCCCACATGACCACTAGTTTCAGGCATGTACCACCTGCTATGAGAACCCAAGCCAGTGGGGCATGTGTGATCGTTGCGCTCTCTCCAGGCCATCAAGATGAACATAAGACAAAGGAAATGGTTATGGCCGTGGTAACGTAATAGAGCCTGTTAGACAAGTCCTATAAAGACAGTCCACTTCCTAACGTACAGTACCTCAAGCAAGAGATTACCACAGGTGCCAGGGCTGGAGTCACGACCAAAACCAAAGTTATAGGAATAGCAAAAGATGGTGGGGAAAAATTGTGATACGTCAATAATAAAGTTCACTTGCTCCCAAGGAATATACAATCTGGTAGAGAGATAAGTGAACAAATTATTCTAAACCAACGTGAGGTTTGCACAACATGAATGGGAATAAGAAGAAAGGAACAATGTGACTAACCTTGAGAGTAGGCAGCTGTTATCCTCTCTGGTAAATGCTTGGTGAGCTAGGGCCATGGCCCCGCCCATATAATGTTTTGCGCCTAGTTAGTACTCAATAACTAGCCAGTGAGTAATGAGCTCCTGCATGGACCTGACCTCCCTAAAACACTGACTTGGGTGGCAACCAGTATCAAAAACAGCTGTAGTGTTATTTAAATGCAGATTCCTGGGCCCCCCCTTCAGATCTACTGAATCCATCAGCAGGGGGAGGCCCAGGAGTCTACATTGCAACAAGCACTCACCAGTTAATTTTTATGTATTCTTGAGTTTTGAGAACCAAAGTCTTAGAGTATATGAAAACAAGCAGAGTGGCACTGTGACAGAAAAATTTAAATGTGACCTCCCCACCACCATACCCCAGAGGACATTTGTCAACTGTCAAGTGTCATGAACCCTGGCACCTGATGTGTTTGCTCATTTTGGATAGAGGTGGGTGGCTCAACAGCTGCTCCTGAGGCCAGAGTAATAATATGACTCTGTCACAAGACAATAACCATGCTAGAGTGCCACCGTTCTAGTTATTTTATTTTATCAGATATTACTAAGGTCTTATTTTATTTTGATCTCTTCTACATCCTGCCTTTTATTCCCATACCCATCTCAATCTTTAAATAACTAAAACCATCTACGTCACATGGACAATTCTTAACCAAACTTCCAGAATGACAAACAGAACTATAAACTTGAAAATATGATGGATGGCGAGGCAAACAGAAAGTAAGAACAAATGCTATGTGGCATCACCTGCCTGTAACCAACTCTTCAATGTAAATAGGAGCCTGGACTGTTTCTGTTAGTAGTGTGGAACCTGAGATGGGAAGGAAGCTAGCATTCATTGAACATCTGGTATGTGCTAATAACTTTTCAGTTATCCTATCTTTGAGACAACTCAAGAGAGTATCATTTCCACTGTAGGTATGTGGAAGCTGAGGTGCCAAGAGATTTACTAACCTACTCTAAGTCACAGAGTTAGTATAGACCAGAGCTAAGATTCCAAAACCCTTATATATCTGATTCCAAATCTCATACCGTTCCCCTAGATAAGGGCAAACACTAGGAAACATCTGTGATTAGCCCATCAAACAATTTTTATCAATAACCTTTGAATAGGTTAAACACTGAAAGGGCTTCTCCTGCTGGGACTCTCTACCATGGAGTCGTCAGCACATGTAAAGGAGGGGAAGCTTTGTGTGTAGCCTGAGTATGTATTTACCATGCTATGAGCAAAGGCAGAGTGGACCGGGCTGCCAACAAACGGGAAAGCTGAGCTGAGTCGTCGGCAAGGTCTTCATTTGACAACAGTCTAGAACAGTGGTTCTCAACCTTCCTAATGCCGCGACCCTTTAATACACTTCCTCATGTTGTGGTGACCCCCAACCATAAAATTATTTTCGTTGCTACTTCATAACTGTAATTTTGCTACTGTTATGAATCGTAATGTAAATATCTGATATGCAGGATGTATTTTCATTGTTACAAATTGAACATAATTAAAGCATAGTGATTAATCACAAAAACAATATGTAATTATATATGTGTTTTCCAATGGTCTTAGGCGACCCCTGTGAAAGGGTCATTCGACCCCAAAGGTGTCGCGACCCACAGGTTGAGAACCGCTGGTCTAGAGGCTAGATATGAGTATCAGTGATGTGGTAAGAATCTAAAGAAGTCATTCTATAGTTCCACTTTATACTGCTTTACAAGTTCAAGTCAATGAACAATGATTGAGTATTTCATATATATCTAAGGATCTGCTTCGAATTATTGGGGACTCCATGGTGAGCAAGTATATTGATTTTCTATTGCTTCTGTAACTCAGCTGGAAAATGTTCTCCAATTTTAAGGGAATAGGTGATTAATTTAACCACTTCTGCAAAATAATCCCTTTTGCCATGTAAGGTAATACATCACAAGATCTAAAAATTAAACATGGCAGGTAGAATGGGACATTATTCTGTCTACCATTGCAACATGTAAGGGTTAACAGTGTGTCCAGATAAAGAAGACAAACACATAGGACTGTGATACCAAAGAGATAAACTAAGATTTATAATAAAGGAATAAAATACTAGAGGTGTGCTCATTCCCTGCTGGTGGGAATGTAGATCGGTACAACCACTATGGAAAGCAATCTGGCGATTCCTCAAAAAATTAAGAATAGAGCTACCATACAACCCGGCAATCCCTCTCCTGAGTATATACCTGAAAACCTCAAAATCATGTGTTTGCAAAGATATATGCACCCCTATGCTCATTGCAGCATTATTCACAGTGGCCAAGACATGGAAACAACCAAAGCGTCCTGCAATAAAGGATTGGACAAAGATGTGGTACATCTACACAATGGAATACTACTCAGCCATAAGAAAGGATGACATACTGCCATTTGCAACAACATGGATGAACCTTGAAAATATTATGCTAAATGAAATAAATCAGTCATAAAAAGCTAAGAACCATATGATTTCACTCATATGTGGAATATAAAACTAAAGCTCATGAACACAAACAAAAGTGTGGTGGTTGCAAGAGGGAAGGGAGTGAAGGGAGAAGGGGTCCTAATATATGGTGACAGGACATTTGGCTTTGGGTGGTGGGCACATGGTGCAATATACAGATCTTGTAACACAGAAACCCACACCTGAAACCTATATGATCATGTTGACCAATGTCACTTAAATAAGTTTAATAGAAATAATATTTTTATGTGTTGAGCACCTTCTTTTAATTTAGGGGCAGGAAAGAGACATATGATAGAATCTTGGAAGACTATAAGGGCCATTTGAGCGGGACCTTGAAGAATTAATAGGATTTTGAAAGGTGGAGGTAAAAAAAGAAAAAATAATAATAATAATAAAAAGAAAGGTGGAGGTAAAAGAGAACAGCACTCCAGACATAAGGAACAGCATGAATTAAACTCATGGTGGCAGAAACATACAGGAGATGTTGAAGTCATTCCTACCACAGGAGTAGGAGACTAAAGAAAATACAGCTGGAATCCCAACATTTCGGAGAAGTTGGTGTCGGAAACAACAATACAAATAACCGCTCAATGGAAAAAAGTGCTTTTGCAATTAAATCTCTAGTTATAGATAAAAATTAAAGTAGACCTCTACCTCACACCAGATTCTAAATTAAATTTTTGGTGAATTAAAAACCTAATTGTGAGAAATCAAATTTTAAAACTTTTTAAAAGAAAATATTGAGCCGAAACCGGTTTGGCTCAGTGGATAGAGCATTGGCCTGCGGACTCAAAGGTCCCAGGTTCGATTCCGGTCAAGGGCATGTACCTGGGTTGCGGGCACATCCCCAGTGGGGGTGTGCAGGAGGCAGCTGATCGATGTTTCTCTCTCATCGATGTTTCTAACTCTCTATCTCTCTCCCTTCCTCTCTGTAAAAAATCAATAAAAAATATTAAAAAAAAAGAAAATATTGAAAAGTTCCTATTGACCTTGGGATAGGAAAGATTTTTTAAACAAGATACACAAAGCAAAATAATGAAAAAAAGAACTGATAAATTCGAGCACATCAAAAATTAAAACTTTTATACATGAATGGCAAGGAAGCATAGGAAAAGATGTTCAACATAATTAGTTATTTGGGAGATGTTAATTAAAATAACAAATACCAATGCACATTCACTAGAATGGCAAAATTTTAGAAGACTGACAGTATCAAGTATTAGCAAGGATAGGGAAAAGTGAACCGTTTGTTTGTTTTGGATATTTTTCCATTGATTTTTAGAGAGAGTGGAAAGGGGGAAGGGAAGGAAGAGAGAGAGAGAGAAAGAGAGAGAGAGAGAGGCATTGATTTGAGAGACACATGGATTGGTTGCCTCCCGCATATGGCCCAGGGATTGAACCTGCAACCCAGGCACATGCCCTTGACTGGGAATCAAACCTGTGGCCCTTTGGTGCATGGGCCAACACTCAATCCACTGAGTTACACTGGCCAGGGCTTGAATAACATCTTAGTTGATTCCAAGATTTGGCAATTATGAATAAGACTTCTATTAATATTCATATGCAGGTTTTTACATGTATGTAAGTTCCCAACTCATTTGAATAAATGCCTAAGAGCACAAGCCTGGATCATATAATAAGAGTATGAATAATTTTGTAAGAAGCTGCCAAAGTGTCTTCCAAAAAGGCTGTACCATTTTGCATTCCTGCCAGCAATGAATAAGAGAGAGTTCTAATTGTTCCAAATCCTCTCACGCATTTGGTGTTGTCAGTGTTCAGGATTCTCACTATTCTAATGTGTGTGCAGTGACTTCTCATTGATTGTTTTAATTTGATGTTCCCTGATTGACATATGATAATTTTTTTATCTGTTTATCTTCTTTGGTGAGGTATCTGTTCAGATCTTTTGCTCACTTTTCAATTGGGTTGTATTTGCTTTCTTATTGTTGATTTTTAAGAGTTCTTTGTATAGTTTGGATGTCAGTCCTTTGTCAGATAAAATTTGCAAATACTTTTCCCCAGTCTGTAGCTTGTCTTTTCATTCTCTTAAAAGTGTCTTTCACATAGCAGTTTTTAATTATAATGTAGTCTAACATACATTTTTTTCTTTCATAGATTGTGTACTTGATGTTTTATCTAAAAACTCATCATTATACCCAAGGTCACCCTAATTTTCTTCTATGTTATCGTCTAGACATGTTATAGCTTTTGTATTTTACATTTAGGTCTGTGATCCATTTTAACTTAATTTTTGTGAAAATATTGATAGAAGGACTGTGTCTAATTCATTCATTTTACATGTGAATATGCAGTTGTTTCAGCATCATTTGTTGAAAAGATTATCCTTTCTCTATACAGATTTGCTTTTGCCCCTTTGTCAAATATCGCTTGACTATATTTATGTGGGTCCATTTATGGATTCCTTATTCTGTTTCACTGATCTAAATGAATGTCTTTTCTTTCCCTAATGCCAAACTGTCCTGAGTACTGTAGCTTTATAGTAATTCTTGAAACTGAGTAGTGTCAGTCCTCTGATTTGTTCTTCAATATTGTGTTGGCTATTCTGAGTCTTTTGCCTTTCCATATAAACATTAAAATCAGTTTGTCAACACACACACACACACACACACACACACACACACACACACACCTTGCTGGGATTTTGATTGGGATTGCATCGAGTCTGTACATCAGGTTATGGAAAAAACTGACATCCTAACAATATCAGTTCTTCCTATCCATAAACATGGACCCTCTCCTCATTCATGTAGATCTTTTTTGATTTCTCTCATTAAAGGTTTGTAGCTTTCCTCATATAGATCTTGTAGCTATTTTGTTAAACTTATACCTAAGTATTTCTTTTCTCTCCTTTTCTTTTTTGGGATGGTGTTAATACAGTGTTATGTTTTTTATTTCAAATTCCAACTGTTCATTGCTGATATACAGAAGAACAGTTGACTTTTATATATTGAACTTGTAACCTGCAACCTTGCTATCAATAGCTTATGGGCAACGGTAGTTGGCTTTTTGGGTGTGAGGATTTTTTTTTTTAGGTTTTTTTGGTTTTGGTTT
>NW_005871279.1:1782700-1894701 GCF_000147115.1 Myotis lucifugus
GTAGCTATCTTTATCAAATGAAGAAGTTCATCTATTTCTAGTTGCTGCTTTTTGAGTTCTTTTTAATTTCTTTCAAACAAAACCTAGGAAGGTAGTTTAGAGCCAGATAATAGAGGACTTAACTGCCAAGTTAAGAAGTTTAAACTTTATTCTATGGACAATAAGAAGCAACTGAATGTTTTGAGCAAAGAAGAGATACAACAGAGATATGTATCAGAACCCTTAAAACCATTCCATAATACAAAAATCTAGTTTCTATTTAAAGATGTCCAGAAAAGGGAACTCCTCCGACCTCTTTAGTAACCCATCTGGTGACATACAGACATCACTCTGTTAGCTTCATAGCAAACCTGAATTCCTTGGAGGTCCCAGGGAAGACGCAGAATATTCATCATTCTTGATGAACTGTTTCCTTAGAGACATGACTCCCAAACTCAGTCCCCACTCTCTGCCCAGAGGAGAAAGCTGTGTAATTGTGGTCCAGGTTTGGGGCACAGGCACCCAGTGGCCCATACTAGCTTACTACGCAATGTATGGCCAAAATGCAGTGAACGCACCTGAATCAACAGTGTTGACACATTCATTTACATCACACCTTCTAACAGGGGAGTGCTGTTGTCAGGAGCTCTATTTACAATGGCATCTGGATAAATCCTTGTCCTAGCTACAGAGAACTTCTGTAGCCCAGTTCTCATGGCCTTGGCTGACTCACCTCTCTTTACCCACTTTCTTGCATACTGCTCCTCCCCCTTCCTTTTCTCCCTCCTGCCTGCCACAACCCATTCTCAGTAGGCAGTAGAGAAGCATCAGGATTCTAAGCAAATTGCTTCCAAGAGCACGAGGACTAACTTGGGAAAGAAAGACACTGCTGGATCAAATTCCAAATTTAGGCTTGGCTTGGATATCTGTGTGTGGAAGGGGTGGTAGACAGAAGATAATTGATAGAAGCCCAGAGAGTCAAGAATAAGGAGAAAAGAAATGATTTGCCAACTAGAGCTAATAAATCTCTGATTTCTGAAACTCATAGACTTACAAACTACATAAGCATCCAGTTCCCCAACCCGTCAGCTTCATATTGCCTATGGGTGGATGTCTTTTCCCCAGCAGGCTACTTGGTGAAATTCATTCTAATCTGATTTTCCTCTGAAAACCTATTCTGGTTCTCTACTTCCTCCTTCCCTCCTGCCACCAACACACATCAATTTTATTTTATTTGAGTCCTTTTCCCTTGGGGAAGGCTCAGGGGTGGGGCCAGGTTTAGGGCCTCCATGTTTTGTTTTGTTTTTCACTGTATCCATCTAACATACATCCAGCCTTGGCAACCACCCAAAATAACTCATCATTGAACTCTCACCCTGTGTCAGAGGGAACAGTGTGAAATGTCAGAGAAAGGAAGTCATTTTTTACCTGAGGACAGCTGTGATTCCCTGAGAAAAGCCTTTGACAAGTTTCTGGCTTGTTGAGAGGAAATTCAGTTTTCTTTGGAATAAGTGCCTCTAAGATTACTCAGAGATATGTATGGGAATGACAGCAAGTGCTCTTGGCTGCCTGTTGTATCATTCATTCCCTCATTTCTCTAACTATTTATCCATGTTTTCAACAAATATTTATGAAATAATCATGATGTGCCAGGTACAGTTCTGTCCATTAGGGACATGAGATCAAGTTAGAATCCTCATTTTAACCAGAGCCCAGGTGATTCATATGCACATTAAAGTTTGAGAAACACTGGTCAAGGGCAGAATTTCTCAAGCACTATTGACATCTCAGGCCCAAGAATTCTTTGTTACGTGGGGCTATCTGTGCCAAGAAGTTTAGCAACATCTCTGGCCTCCACATACTAGATTCTGGCAGCACTTTCCTCCAGTTGTAATGATCAAAAATATCTACAGATATTAATAAACGTCCCAAGGAGAAAAATCACATTTCCTTCCCCAGTTAGGAAGTGCTGCTTTTGTGAATGCAAAGGAAAACCACAATGAAATACCACCTCACACCTGTTTGAATGGCTGTCATCAACAAGAAAAGAAATAACAAGTGCTGGAGAGGTGAAGAAAAAGGAACCCTCATACATTGCTGGTGGGAATGTAAATTGGTGCAGCCACTATGAAAAACAGTATGGAGGTTCCTCAGAAAACTAAGAATAGAGTTACCATATGACCCAGCAACCTACCTGAAAATTTTGAAAACATTTATTCAAAATATATGTATCCCTATGTTCATTGCAGCATTATTCACAGTGGTCAAAGTGCCTTTCAATAGATGATTGGATAAAGATATGGTACATATACACAATGGAATATTACTCAGCCATAAAGAAAAGACGAAATACTGGCATTTACAACACATGGATGGGTCTTGAAAATATCATCCTAAGTGAAATAACTCAGATGGAAAATGTCAAGAACATATGATGCTAGGCATATGTGGGATATAAAACTGAAAGCAACAAATTAACAGACAAACAAATAAAAACTCATAGACATAGACAACAGTATGGTGGTTACCAGAGGGAAAGGGGGGTGGGAAGCGGTAAAAGAGAGTAAAGGGGGTCAAATATATGGTGAAGAAGGAGACCTGACTTTGGATAGTAAACACACAATGACAGACGATGCATTATAGAATGATACACTTGAAATCTATATAATCATATTTTAATTTCTTGTTATTAAAATATAACATGCATATCAAAAACTTTAATAAATTAAATATTACAAGAAAACCAAAATTACTTTTTGAGATCTCTCCCAGTTACCAATACTTCTCACCAAATTAAGCACTATCCTGATTTTAATTTCTATATATTAGTTTTACCCAGTTTTAAACTTAATATATATTTTATAGTAATTTTTATATGTGTTTTATATATTCCATATAACTGTTTGTGAGAATACATCCTGTTGCCTGTAGTTTATTCATTTTTATTGCTATACAGCATTCAAATCTATGAAACCCATATAACTTTATTAAGCAATTAGTGGCCAGGTGGACAAATTCATGCACATTGAAGGAAAATTAATTAGAAGAAATATTTTAATATCACCATTCGCCCTTTCTCTATAATAGAAATGTCAACCAAATTCACAATTGACAATGACAAATTGAAACACATGTGTGTGACTGGCACCAGTGAGAGCTTTATGTGTATCATGCATGTGCGAGTCAACTTAGCCTTTCATAGATATAGAACTAGAGGCCTGGTACACAAAATTTGTGCACAGAGGAGGGGTGTCCCTCAGCAGGCCTGCACCCTCTCCAATCTGGGACCCTTTGGGGAATGTCCGACTGCCTGTGGGATCGGGCCTAAACTGACAGTTGGACATCCCTCTCACAATCCGGGACTGCTGGCTCACAGCCACTTGCCTGCCTGCCTGCCTGATTGCCCCTAACTGCTTCTGACTGCCAGCCTGATCAAACCCTAACCACTCGCCTGCTGGCCTGATTGACGCCTAACTGCTCCCCTGCCAGCCTGATCTCCCCCAACTGCCCTCCCTGCTGGCCTGGTTGCCCCCAACTGCCCTCCCCTGCCGGCCCGGTCACCCCCAACTGCCCTCCCCTGCCGGCCCGGTCACCCCCAACTGCCCTCCCTGCCAGCCTGGTCGCCCCTAACTACCATCCCCTGCAGGCCTGGTCCCACCTAACTGCCCTCCTTCCCCTGCAGGCCCGGTTGCCCCCAACTGCCGTCCCCTGCCGACCTGGTCACCCCCAACTGCCCTCCCCTGCTGGCCTTATTGCCCACAACTGCTCTTCCCTGCCGGCCATCTTGTGGTGGCGATCTTGTGACCACATGGGGGTGGCCATCTTGTGCAAGGGTGTGATGGTCAATTTGCATATTAGCTCTTTATTATATAGGATGTTACCCCAATAAATTTAATAATTGTTTTAAAAGTACTAGTTAGAAGGCCCTTTGTCAAATCCCCTTAACATAAAAAGAATTTTTTCTTTTCTCTTGGGAAAAAAAGAAATGTAACAAATTTAGCTGTTAACTATTGTATCAAAGTAAGCCCATCCAAGATTATGTGAACCTTTTTCAGAAAGATAATGTACACACTATTGCAACTAATAGAACAAACAAAACATCATTTGGGAAAATGATGTTTGCAAAATTCCCATGACCTTCTACATAAACATCTTTCAAGTTTGCCATTTCATATTACTACTAAGGACAAAGAAGGGCAGGGCATTAAATATGAAATACATGAAGTCAAGGACTTGCCACTGGATGTCATCACTGCCAAATACATTTGTCCTAGGTGCAATCGTATAAAGGTCTACATCTCCCCATTTTGAAACAGATGACCAACGAAGGCATAATAATCTGTGTCCATCACACACTGAAAGTGATGACAAGATGACATGTTCCAATCTAGCTTATGAAAAAATAAATCACATAAGCAGAGGCTGAAACAGTATGGTGATAGCTGAGCACTGTGCAATTTTGACTGGAGTAGAGGAGGAATCGTCAGCAGAAAAATTCTTTTGTCTCTCAGACTCTTGGTGTTGGGACATTTATGTCTCACTGTTTAGTGTAGTTACTTTTTAAATCCCAATCTAAGAAATAATGATTCCCGATTTTGGACAGTACCTATGACAAGTAAAGAAACAACATAATTTCAGCTATTGATAAACTAACCCAAGATTTCAGGCTCAGCTTGGGGGAGTGGGGAAAGTGGTTCACTTTTGAAGCGCTGAGCCAGGCTGAGCTGAGCTGAGCTGAGCTGAGCCAGAGGATCAAGCTGTGGCAGGGATTGCCTCTGTGAAGTGGATGAGGCCACCAGCCCAGTGCTGCCCTCGAATGCATTGGTTGTATTGATTCCATTTCAGAGAAGAGGCAGCTGAGCTTGAGACATTTCATGTTTTGCCTGAATGTCCAGAGTCAGTAAGTGGTAGAAGGGAGAAGAGGAACCCAAATGTCTGGGGTACTGGTGGACAGCGTTCCTTCCACAGCAAACACCCCTGCATTAGTGTCCTGTTGCTGCTCTAACAAATTACCACAAAAGTACAACACACGTTTAATAACATACAGTTCTGAAGGTCAGAAGTCTGACATGGATCTCCCTGGAGTAAAATCCAAGTGTTAGCAGGGCCACGCACCCTCTAGACTCTAGCAGGGGTAAGGAACCATTTTTCTGCCAAGGGCCATTTGGATATTTATATCATTCGTGGGCCATACAAAGTTATCAACTTAAAAATTAGCCTGCTTTAAAAAAATTATTTACAATGCTATTTGAATGATTTGTAAAAGCTGTGAATCTTGTTTTGTATCTGTGTATTAAACTTAATTTGCCAAAAAATAAAAATTTTAAAATGCCATTAAAAAAATTAGCCTGCTATATTTGGTCAAACATTTAATTAACTCACCCCTAATGCCTTGGCAGGGCCAGACCAAATGATTTCTCGGGCCTTATACAGCCCACAGGCCAGATATTCCCCACCCCTGCTAGAGGCCCTAGGAGAGAATTCATTTCCTTGCTTTTCCCAACTTCTAGAGACTTTTCACATTCCTGGCTCCTGGCTCCTTCTTCCATCCTCAATGTCAGCAGCACAGTATCTTCAAATCTCTCTCTGATGACCCAAGACCCATGTAATTGCATTAGGCAACTCAGATGACCCATAGTACTCTTCCCATCCCAAAATCCTTCACTTAATCAAATTTCCAAAATCCCTTTTACCATGTGCAGGAAACCAGAATACCTCACACTAAAATATGCCTCTTTGATATAAAAATTATTTTGAGCTGAAGGCAATTAAGAAGCAGCAAATGCAGGGAAAGCTCTCTCTACTCCCCTCCCCTTTCTGCCTAAAGGCAGGTTATAAATCCTTCTTTCACAGAAAATAGATTCTTGGCTCAAAGATGGCACCAGAGGAATCTGCAAACAAACTTTACTTCATTAGTTGCTTCCATATGTCTACCTTCTCACAGTTTGCCTCCTAAAACTGCTTTTCCTTTCCTGTCATTTCCTTACAAATTTTTTGTTCTTTGCTAAAGATGCTGTATAAACTGGAATTTTAAGCCACCACCTGGAGTTACTTTTCACTCAGGTTTTTTCCCCCTGTGATATGCACTGCATGCATTAATAAACTGTTTTTTTCACAGTGTGGAGGTTCCTCAAAAAATTAAAAATAAAACAGCCTTATGACCCAGTGATTCCACTTCTGGGTATATATCCAAAGAAACCCAAAACACCAATTTGAAAGGATATATGCACCCCCATGTCTATTGCAGCATTATATACAACTAGAGGCCCAGCACACGAAATTCATGCATGGGAGGAGGGTATCTCTCAGCCCAGCCTGCATGCTCTTCAATCTGGGACCCCTCAAGGAATGTCCAACTGCCCGTTTAGGCCCAATCCCACCGCTCACCTGTCTGCCAACCAGATCACCCCCTAACCACTCCACTGCCAGCCTGATCGACAACTAACTGCTCTGCTGCTGGCCTGGTTGCCCCCAACTGCCCTCCCCTGCAGTCCTGGTTTTCCCCAACTGCCCTCTCCTGTAGGCCTGATTGCCCCCAAATGCCCTTCCCTGCAGGCCTGGGTGCCCCCCAACTGTCCTCCCCTGCAGGCCTGGTCACCCCCAACTGCCCTCTCCTGCAGGCCTGGTTCCCCCCTAACTTCCCTTCTCTGCTGGCCTGATCGCCCACAACTGGCCCTCCCCTGCAGGCCATCTTGTGTCCACATGGGGCAGCCATCTTGTGTGTTGGAATGATGGTCAATTTGCATCTGACCTCTCTACTATATATTAGAGAGCTCGCGCATCAAATGTTGTGCACTCGCTGGGGGGGGGGGGGGGGGCCCTCATGAAGATGCTGAAGAACTCGCAATCTGGAACCTCGATGCGGTGCATGGACACCTGGTGGTTAAGGTGCTCCCTGGGGGGTTGGGCCCTAAGAAGGCAATCAGACATCCCTCTGGCAGCCCGGCAGCCCTCAGGGGATGTCCATTTGCCAGCGGGAGCAGGCCTAAGCTGCAGTCAGACATCCTTAGCGCTGCTGAGGAGGCAGGAGAGGCTCCCACCACCACCGCTGTACTGGCAGCCATCAGCCTGGCTTGTGGCTGAGCAGAGCTCCCCCATGTGGGAGAGACTGACCACCAGAGGGCAGCTCATGCATTGAGCATCTGCCCCCTGGTGGTCAGTGTGTGTCATCGTGACCAGTCATTTCCAGTCTTTCTGCTGTTAGGATCAGTTTGCATATTACCCTTTTACTATATAGGATAGAGGTCTGGTGCACGGGTGGGGGCCGGCTGGTTTGCCCTGAAGGATGTCCCGGATCAGGGTGGGGGGTCCCGCTTGGGTGCCTGGCCAACCTGGGTGAGGGGCTGATGGCTATTTGCAGCTGGTCACACCCCCTTCAGGGTGGGGGTTCCTGGCCAGCCTGGATGAGGGGCTGATGGCTGTTTTCAGACTGCCTGCACCCCCTTTAGGGTGGGGGTCCCCACTGGGGTGCCTGGCCAGCCTGGGTGAGGAGCTGAGGGCCGTTTTCAGGCTGGCCGGGACTGAAGCTCCCAGCCTCTCCTTTTCTTATTTTTTTTTTATTCTGGGATTTATTTACCTTCTATAATTGAAACTCTGTTGCCTTCACTGGCGATTCCAACTCTGAGGCCGTGGCAGGCTGAAAGCAGGTATCTGGGGTTTGTTTAGCTTCTATAATTGAAACATTGTTGCTTTGGGGCTCAGAGCCTGCCGCGGCAGGCAGGGAACCTTGGCTTCCTCCATCACTGGAGCAAGCAAGCCTCCTGTTCGCTTCAGCTGCCTGGCTGCTGGCCGCCATCTTGGTTGGCAGTTAATTTGCATATCGCCCTGATTAGCCAATGGGAAGCGTAGTGGAGGCACGGTTAATTACTCTTTTTTATCTTTTATTAGATAGGAAGAGGATAGTCAAGATGTGGAAGCAACCCAAGTGCTCATCAATAGACTAGTGGATAAAAAAAGCTGTGGCATGTTAAAAAACAATAAAATCTTACCATTTGTGACAGCATGGATAGATCTACAGGGTATTACGCTAAGTGAAGTAAGTCAGACAAAGACAAATACTACATGATGTAACTTATACGTGGAATCTAGAGAACAAAATAAACAAACAAAACAGACTTCTAGATACAGAGAACAGACTGATGGATACCAGGGGAGGCGTGTTGGGAGTGGGGTGAAAAAAGTGGTGGGAATAAGAAGTACTAATTGTTAGTTACAGAATAGTCATGGGGATGTGAGGTAAAGAATAGGGAATATAGTCAACAATATAATAACTCTGTATGGAACCAGGAGGGTATTACCTCAGGAACACTTTGTAACCTTTATGAATGTCTATCTGCTGAACTATACACCTGAAACTAATGCAGAAAAGTGTTAACTACAAACTGTAATCAAAAAATAAAATAATATTTTTAAACTGCGATGCATACATGGAGAGAGTCTCCTTATGTGTGCTGACATATAAATATTCATTTTTTACTGAACTGAAATTAATGCATTAAATTTTTCTTTCATCATCAATTGTCTCTCATTACACAGTTATGTTGACTGCTTTTTTGAATTATAAAAGCACTACATGTAAATAAATTAAGAATCCTATCTAATAAAGAGGGAATATGCTAATTGACCCTCACATCATCGCAAAGATGGCAGTGCCCACAGCCAATAAGAAGGGAATATGCTAATTGACTGCCACACCCTCAAAGATGGTGGCACCCACAGCCACAAGATGGCCGGCAGGGGAGGGTAATTGTGGGCAATCAGGCCAGCAGGGGAGGGCAGTTGGGGGGGGGGCCCAAGCCTGCAGGGGATGGCAGTTAGAAGCAACCAGGCTGGCAGGGGAGGGCAGTTAGGGGCAACTGGACCAGTAGAGAAGGGCAGTTGGGGGCGATCAGGCCAGCAGGGGAGCACTTAGGTGTTGATCAGGCTGGCAGGGGAGTAGTTAGGGGGTGATCAGCCTGGCAGGCAGAATCGGTTACCGCAATCAGGCAGGCAGGCAGGCGAGTAGTTGGGAACTAGCAGTCTCAGATTGTGGGATCGGGCTTAAACTGGAAGTCGGACATTCCCCGTGGGGTCCCAGATTGGAGAGGGTGTAGGCTGGGCTGAGGGACACCCCCCCGCCCCCCCAGTGCACAAATTTCATGCACCGGGCCTCTAGTAAATATATAAGAACACACAAAAGTAAAAGACCTCTCTTCAAATAAATAAATAAATGGATGGATAGATGATGATAGATAGATAGATGATTGATAGATGATAGATAGATAAATGATGATAGATAGATAGATAGATAGATAGATAGATAGATAGATAGATACTGTTTTTCTCTTGTTAATCTGTCTTTTTGTTAAAGAGTCCTGGCTAAAAATCTAAGATGGGTCAAGTTTCACCTCCCCTGTTTCTGCAAACCAGCTGGGATGCCCCACCAGCTCCAAAGCTGGCAGATGGAATTCTGGGGAAACTGACAAAATGCCAGTGAGTGTTAGGTAAGAATTCTTACCCAAGTCAGCAATCTGGGATCTCTGTTTGCAGTGCCCAGCCAAGAAAGGAAGGTAAACTTTTTTCTTATCGCTCCCTTTCCAAATTTCCTTTCCAAATGTTTTTCTAAAAAAAATTTGTGAAACTTCGTTCTTTAAAATTGTGACTCTGTGGATTTGATTTGGGGCTACATATAGCCTCTCAGAAATAGTCTTCATTTTCCTTGTCTCTGTCTTAGTGCATTTGACCTAAGGAAGCCGTAAAATGTCAGCTCTCCTTTATTTGTTTCATCTGTGCTGAGAGGATTTCCAGTATAACTCATCCGGTAACACAGCAGCAGGTCGGTGCTCTCAGGCATCTCTGTGGGAGGCCAGAGCTGTCTTCCCACCTGTAACTGTGAAGGTCTTTACCGCCTTAGAGTATCTTTGGGAGAAACTTTGGCTCTTGAGGGGACTGCATCTTTCGCTCTTTGGGAAACACCTCTTGTGTCCATGATTAAGCCATAAAGGCTTATTTTATTGGGTTTAAGCCATAAGAAGGCTTATCCATTAAAATGGATATACCTTTAAAGATTTGAACTCTTGTGTCTAAAAGGATTTTTTAAGAGAGCTCTTATTCTACACAAATGTCCTACTGGTACATAAAAATTAGCTTTAACAAGGTCCCAAGAACATACATCAAGGCTGTTTAATTGTTTCTTATGCTATAACCAGACCCCATCAGCTCCAGGCTTCTCATATTTCAGGCCCCCTTCACAAATATATATATTTTTTCATTGAACTGTCTTACACTTAGGAAAAGAATATCTCAAATAGTAATTGCTTTAAATGTATAATAATAGACAAACATGTCCCTGAATTTCTTCTTTAAAAAAGATCACTTACACGCTTCCTCCCAGAGACAGCGTCAGAGGAATCTATAAGCAAAACTTACTCCTTTAGTTCCCTCCCATGTAATTACCTTCCCCCGGTGTGCTGCTCTTGAAACCCTAAAACTGCTTTCCTACAAAGTGACTGTTCTTTGGTTTCTGGAGATTAGGATATGGGCATCTTTGGGGGACCCTTATTCAGCCTACCATTCCTCCTTAGGAATGCTAGTCAGAAAGAGGACCTCTGACAATTATAAAAATACAAACTTTTAAAAATCACCAACAGGCCCTAGCCAGTTTTGCTCAGTGGTTAAAGTGTCGGCCTGGGAACTGAAGGGTCCAGGTTCGATTCCAGTCAAGGACACATGCCTGGTTGCGGGCTCCATTCCCAGAAGGTGGCGTACAGGCAGGAGGCAGGCAATCAGTGATTCTCTCTCATCACTGGTGTTTCTATCTCTCTCTCTCTCTCCCTCTCCCTTCCTCTCTGAAATCAACAAAAATATATATTTTTTAAAAGCACCAACAGCCCTGGCCAGTTTGGCTCAGTGGATAGAGCGTCGGCCCTGGGACTGACAGATCACAGATTCAATTCCGGTCAAGGGCATGTACCTCGCTTGCTGGCTCATTCCCCAGCCCCAGTCAGGGCGTGAGGGGGAAGCAACCAATTGATGTGTCTCTATCACATCGATGTTTTTCTCTCTTTCTCTGTCTCTCCCCCTCCCTTTCACTCTCTCTAAAAATCAATGGAAAATATCCTAGATGAGGATTAACAACAACAACAAAATAGTAGTATTAAAAAATATCACCAACAGGCAGAGGGGAAGAAGAGGGCAGGAACAGAAGTCGCCTTCCACAGACTCTCAGGTCCCAAGCCACTGAGGGAGACTCAAGAGCATAGCGTTGTCTACTTCTCAATCCGGGCTGCACCATAGCATCCCTTGAAGAGCTCATAAAAAAGCAATCAATGCCAGAACCCCATTCCTAGAGATTCTGCTTCCATTAGTCTGGGTAAGCCCAGGTATCAACATTTTAAAATTCCCCCTCCGGGAATAAGAGCCCTGAGTCTGGAATCAGATTATTTGCATACAAAGGCAAGCTCCACCACTGTGGGCTTGACCTGAGGAACATTATTTAATGTTGCCTCAGTTTCTCCTTCTATAAAATGAGAGTGATGATATTTATAGAACTACCTTATTAAGCTGAGGATAAGCTGACATAATATAAGTTCCTGCCACTTAATAGACCCTGCATAAATGTTACAAGTTGTTTTTGCTCTAAATGCCTCAAAGCTCTCAGGAAGGGTGACTTATTCCAAGTCAGGCGGGAACTCAAAGTGATTTCTGTGTATCTAGGATGTGAAGGATGGGATCAGTAGGCAACTAAGCACAATCTCTTGTGCCCTGCCGGTTGTGATGGGCTCCAGCAGTGTCCACCCCAATGTGCCAAGGGAAGGGCATCATTAGGAGCACAGTTAGGGCTGCTTTTTATATACTCCTCATGCTGGATGGAGTACATAAAAAAATTAGACGAGTGAGTAAAAATAAATTGAAAGGCTGAATCTGGGGGCAGAAAAAAATGTGGCAGGCTATTAAATGGGAGGGATGCTAAGAGCCATCAAATAGTGCCAACACATTTTACATGTACCAATTAATTTAATCCTCATAGTTATTATCCTCATTTCAAGAAGTAATGATGAAGAAGTGCATTTCATAAAGATTATAACAGGTGGGAGGGAAAATGGCAGCTGAATAGGCAGATGTGTCTCGAGCCTTATCCCAGAGCAGATAGAAGGAGCATCTAAATCGAATAACATCCACCTGGAATTGGCGAAGTAGACACAGCTGGTGAGACAATTCGCAGCCAGGAAGGGCAGAGGACGCCTACAGAATGGTAGGATCGGGGATCTGGGCAGGAGAGAGTCACAAGACCATCGAGCAGAGAGGATCAGAAGGAAGCTACATGGCACCAAGTCCATGTCCCTTGAGGACAGGTGTAATATCCACAGGGCTTCTGGCAGCAGGGAAGTATTGATCTAAGTCCACAGCCATGAGAGGCTGAGCCAAGAAAGGCAGCCAGAAGAGCTGCCCAAGCCATGCAGTGCCCGGTGGGGAGTGGTGGGGATAGGGGGGCAGGGGAGAGGGTAGAAACTAGCAGTCATGTGGTTGTTTTGCCTCTGTTTTGTCTGTTCATAGAACCTTTCAAATACAAACACTCACCCGTGGCTGCAGTGCAGGTGGAGGTGCAGACTTGTGGAGTCTGGGGAGAGGCTGTTGAGAAGAGTGGGTCAGGGAGAGGTGACCAGTAATCTAGTACTGAGACATTCCTGACCCTCCAGACCTAAGCAGTGATTTTTCTCCTGAAGAGCCAGCCCTCCCAGCAGCCTCAAGACAGCAAATACAGCCACACCCAGACTACACCCTGAGCTGTATAAAAGACACAAAAATTCTAAGTCAGCGGTTCTCAACCTGTGGGTCGCGACCCCTTTGGCGGTCGAATGACCCTTTCACAGGGGTCGCCTAAGACCATCGGAAAACACATATATAATTACATATTGTTTTTGTGATTAATCACTATGCTTTAATTATGTTCAATTTGTAACAATGAAAATACATCCTGCATATCAGATATTTATATTACGATTCATAACAGTAGCAAAATTACAGTTATGAAGTAGCAACGAAAATAATTTTATGGTTGGGGGTCACCACAACATGAGGAAGTGTATTAAAAGGTTTCAGCATTAAGAAGGTTGAGAACCACTACTTTAAATAGTCCCAAAGAGCCCTCAGGGACTGGGTTGAAGAGAGGCCGTTCAGTACCAGAAAGTGATATAGCACCCTCACCACCTATAGCCCTGTCAGAAACAGACACTTGAGAGATTAAGATTGACAGCAGGCAGACAGACAAAATGGGCAAATTGGTCCCTCCTACTTGCAGCCAAGGCTGTGGAGATAGACACAAACAGAGGACTAGTGGATTGCTTGGAATTTCAACATGGTGCTGACTACCTAACAGAAAAGTAGGAAGTGGCAGACAGAACAGAAGAGTGGGGTCTTAACCCAGCCCCCATGGGGCATTAAAACCAAGCTGAAATGAATGACACTTCACTTTTTTATTTTATTATTATTTTATATTTTATCTTTCACTTAAATTTTTGTGTTTTTTATTTTATATTTTTTTCATATTTTTTCTTCATTCTATTTTTATTTTGTTATTGTTATTTTATTTTATCTTATTTTTTCTTTTTTTCCCCACGCTTTTCTTCCTCACTTTTCCCTCTTTCATCCTTGTTTTCTCTTCTCTTGTTCCTGCTATAGTTTCTCTTTCCTTTCTTTTTACCCCTTGTTAAAATTGATCTTCTTTATCTGCTTTATTGATGTGTTATTATTACTATAGTCTTGGTTGGCTTACTCATATATCTAATTTCCTCTCCCATGCTCCAAGTCCACGCACCCTTCTCCTTTCTCTTTCTTTGCTAGTCAATTTTTTTATGCTTGTGTTTCCTCTCCTCTCTTGCTCTCTTCTTCTCCTAATTGTTTAATTAGTCTGACTCACTAAACGAAAGCTTACCTGCTCTCTTCTCTATTCTCCTTTTTCAAAAATGGATGAATACATGAACAGATAAATTTAAAAATATTTTTTTGGGTTTTTTTCTTATTCTTTATTTATTTTTTAATTTTGTAAATTTTTTTCTCTTCTTATCCACTCATTCTCTTCCTACCTCGTCTATACTGAATCAAGGACCTCCCCCTATTCATTCAACTCCTTAACCTTACTTTCTGTATATAAGCTCTGCCTCTACAGGTTCTGCCCCTCCCCCTTTTTTCTGAGTGTTTATTGTTTGCATTTTTTAAAAATATATTTTATTAATTTTTTTACAGAGAGAAAGGGAGAGGGATAGAGAGTTAGAAACATCGATGAGAAAGAAACATCGATCAGCTGCCTCCTGCACACCCCCTACTGGGGATGTGCCTGCAACCAAGGTACATGCCCTTGACTGGAATCAAACCTGGTATCCTTCAGTCCGCAGGCTGACACTCTATCCACTGAGCCAAACTGGTCAGGGCTATTTGCATTTTTTGGTTTATCAGTTTGTTTTGTGGTGTTTTCTCCACATATATGTTTTTTCTTCCTTTTTCTAATTTTTCTGTTCTCTCTTATCTTTTTTCCTTTCTCAATATCATTTTTGCTCTTTTCTCTCTCTCCCAAGTCTCTTTTCAGTGGTGGTCACTTATATTGGGGTTATCGGTGTCGTGAGTACATTCATGTTTTGTTCCCTTTGTGTTGTGCCTTGCCGAGTTGTATTTTGGGCTGTTCAGTGAAAATGGTAGAGAGAGAGAGAGCTACATAACCAGACACCGGAGAGGAGACTTCATCCACAAACTGGACAATAACACTCAAGACCCAACTACACCCAGAGAACCCAAATATCCCAAATAGGGGGCATCCCAAAATACCCATCCCAGAAGACCAGAGATATTGCACCAGTGGATCCCACAAAACATCTACTATCAAAGACAAATTCAAAAAATCTGGGTGGCATAGCAGTTTGATCTAATACATAGAAACAATCACAAAGGAACAGCAAAAATGAGGAGACAAAGAAACAACCCCTATTCGAAAGAAAAGGAGGAATCAACAGAAAAGGAAATAAACAAAATGGAGGCAAGCAATTTGTCAGAGAAATAATTCAGAGCAACGGTTATAAGGACACTGAAAAGGGTGGAGGACAAATTCAACAACATGTGTAAGAATCAAGAGGAAATGAAGAATGACATAGCTGCAATAAAGAACACAGTGGAGGGGTCCGAGCGGCTTGGGAGCAGCAGCCAGGCAGCCCAGGTTTGCCAAGCCACTAGGCACCCCACTGCCCTCAGGCACCCAGCATGTGCCTGACCTGCCACCACAATACCCAAGAGGAAGGTCAGCTCTGTGGAGGGGGTGGCCAAGGAGGAGCCCAAGAGGAGGTCAGCCAGGTTGTCAGCCAAACCTGCTCCTGCAAAGTGGAAACGAGCCCAAAAAGGCGGCAGGAAAGGATAAATGTGCAGACAAAAAAGTGCAAATGAAAGGAAAAAGGGAGCAAAGGGAAAGCAGGCTGAAGTGGCTGACCAGGAACCTAAAGAAGATCTACCTGTGAAAACAGAGAAACTAAAAACGAGGAGAGTCCAACCTCAGATGAAGCAGGAGGAAAAGAAGCCAAGTCTGAACAATGTCATATTCCATGTCTTATCAGTGGTCCCTGTCTCCCTTCTTGTACAATCCAGAGGAATCTTTTTATCAACTATTTTATAAATGCAAGTTTTTTAGTAGCTCTAGAAACATTTTTTAAAAGGAGGGAATTCCACCTTATCCCATTTTTTTTAAGTGTAAGTGCTTTTTTTAAGAGGTGAAATCATTTGCTGGTTGTTTGTTTTTTGGTACAACCAGAAAATAGTGGGATATTGAATATGGGGGACTTTGATTGTCTTGGGTTTCAGCTTCATATTCCATAGATGGGGGTAGTGTTTATATCCTATAATACAAAGCATACTAAATGGCAATTTGGAGTCAGTTGTGCATTTGCTATGTCTTGAGTATTTTAAATTACTTCTATTCACATGTTTTTGGTAGAATTATTTCCTAAAGAAAACTACTCCTTGATCTTGGCTCTTCCTGTCAGAATTTTGTGCATCGGTAACATCTTTGATGTGGTAGTCCAGTTTTCCTAGTAACTTTGTCAATGTGCTGTGAAAGATTGAAAATTTGATTGTGTAGTACACATGATATTAAATTGTGAATCAGTGGGACTTTGATGTAACAGCATATCAACATTTGGAGATAATGGTACTTGATACTCTATTAAGTAAAGTTAGCCTCTAAATTTTAAGCTGGAAAGTCACTGGAATAACTGTTTAGAAAAGAATCACAACTACATGACTTTACATTTTTTGTTACATATGTTAAGAATTGTGTACAAATGAAATGTCTGCATAAATTTTTTTAGGAAAAAAAAAAGAACACAGTAGAAAGTTTCAACAATAGACTAAGAGAAGCTGAGGGCTGCACCAGCAAGTTAAAAGACAAAGTAGAAAAACCACCCAAGCACAGCAACAACTGGCAAGAAAACTTAAAAAAGCAGGAGGAGAGCCAAGAGAGCTTTGGGACAACATAAAACAAAACAACATCTGCATAATAGGAGTGCTAGAAGAAGAAGAAGTGAAGCAAGGAATAGGAAACCTGTTTGAAGAAATAATGATAGAAAACTTCCCTGATGTTGAGAAGAAAAAAATCTAGACAAGCCCAAGACGCACACAGAGTCCAAAAGAAGATGAACCCAAAAAGACAGACACCAAGACACATCATAATTAAATTGGCAAACATCAACAACAAAGTAAGAATCTTAAAAGCTGCGAGAGAGAGAAATTTACCTACAAGGGATCTCCCATTAGACTATTAACTGATTTCTCAACAGAAATACATCAGGCCAGAAGGGAATACAATTAAACATACAAAGTCATGCAAAGCAAGGGATAGAATCCAAGAATACTATCCCCAGCAAAGCTACCATTCAAAATTGAAGGTGAAATCAGGAGATTCACAGACATAAAAGAGTTAAGGAAGTTTATTAACACCAAGCCAGCAATGCAAGGAATGCTGGAGGGACTGCTGTAAAAAGGAGAAATAGAAAGGGAAGAAGGAACACAGGCATAAAGAATAAAAATAGCAACAAACAAGTACCTATCAATAATAACCTTAAACATAAATGGATTAAATGTTCTAATCAAAAGACATAGGGTAGCTGAATGGATAAGAAAACATGACCCATATATTTGCTGTTTACAAGAGACCCACCTCAGAACAAAGGACTCACACAGACTGATAGTGAAGGAATGGAAAATTTTTTCAGGCAAATGGAAATGGAAAAAAAGCTGGGGTAGCAATACTTATACTTGACAATATAGACCTCAATGTGAAGGCCATAACAAGAGATGAGAAAGGCCACTTCATAATACTAAAGGGAGCAATTCAACAAGAGGATATAACTCTAGTAAACATATATGCACCCAAAACAGGAGCACCCAAATACATAAAAAAACTTCTGGAAGATATCAAGGGAGAGATCAGCAGCAATACAATCATAGTAGAGGACTTTAATACCCCATTGACACCACTAGATAAATCCTCTAGACAAAAAATCAGCAAAGAAACAGCAATCCTAAATGACTCACTAGATCAGATGAAATTAATTGACATCTTCAGAACATTTCACTCCAAAGCTACAGAATACAGATTCTTCTCAAGTGCACACGGGACATTTTCAAAGATAGACCACATTTTGGGGCACAGGTACAGTCTCTTCAAATGCAAGAAGATTGAAATCATATCAACCATCTTCTCAGACCACAATGGCATAAAATTAGAAATCAACTACAATAAAAACAATCCAAAAATTCAAACACTTAGAGACTAAATAGCATGCTATTAAACAATGATTGGGTTACCAAAGAGATCAAAGAAGAAATGAAAAGCATCCTGGAAACAAATGACAATGAAAACACAACAACCCGGAGAAACCAAGATGGCGGCATAGGTAAACACTGGAGATTGCTGCCGCAAACAACCACTTCAAAAATACAACTAAAAGACAGAACGGACATCACCCAGAACCACAGGAAGGCTGGCTGAGGAGAGATTCTTCAACTAGAAGGAAAGAGAACAGCATACTGAGGCTCAGAGGAGGCGCAGTGTGGAAAATACAAAGGTACGGAGGTGCGCGTGGAACTGGCTGGTGGCTGAGGGCGCGGTTGTCGTTTTCAATCAGGAGGGAGTCTCAGACTCTGAGCTCCAGATCCGGGCGAGTCTCTAGGGACTCAGACTCAAACGGGAGAAGCGGGGTTGTCTGGCATCAGTTGGAACGTGAGGGCAGCTTACTCTCCAAGGTTTGCAGCGGTTGCTGGGTTCTGAGAAGCAGAGCCTCTGGGAATGGGACTGAGAGCAGCCATAACCGCTCCCTCCGCCCGCCCTGTTGATCCCGCCCCGCCCAAGCCCTGCACAGAGCCATTAGCCGGATAGCCTCAGGCAAAGGCTAGATTAGCACCTCTCCAGAGGACAGTTTTCCCACTGCAGATACAGCTGATTCTCACAACCAGTCAGCCTGGTGGTCAAATCCCTCTAGTATTAACTACAACAATCAAGGCTTAACTAGAACAAGACTGCGCACAAAGACCACAAGGGGGTGCACCAAGAAAGCATAAAAAATGTGGAGACAAAAAAACATGACAGAAATGGAGGATATAGAGCTAAAAACCGCACTTTTGAGGGCTTTCAATAATGTGCTAGAAGCTGCCAATAAACTTGATGAGAGCCTCACGAAATCTAATGAGACCCTCAATGTTGTGATAAAGAACCAACTAGAAATTAAGCATACACTGACTGAAATAAAGAATATTATACAGACACCCAATAGCAGAACAGAGGAGCGCAAGAATCAAGTCAAAGATTTGAAATGCGAAGAAGCAAAAAACACCCAACCGGAAAAGCAAAATGAAAAAAGAATCCGAAAATACGAAGATAGTGTAAGGAGCCTCTGGGACAGTTTCAAACGCACCAACATCAGAATTATAGGGGTACCAGAAGATGAGAGACAGCAAGATATTGAAAACCTATTTGAAGAAATAATGACAGAAAACTTCCCCCACCTGGTGAAAGAAATGGACTTACAGGTTCAAGAAGCGCAGAGAACCCCAAACAAAAGGAATCCAAAGAGGACCACACCAAGACACATCATAATTAAAATGCCAAGAGCAAAAGACAAAGAGAGAATCTTAAAAGCAGCAAGAGAAAGAGACTCAATTAGCTACAAGGGAATACCCATACGACTGTCAGCTGATTTCTCAACAGAAACTTTGCAGGCCAGAAGGGAATGGCAAGAAATATTCAAAGTGATGAATACCAAGAACCTACAACCAAGATTACTTTATCCAGCAAAGCTATCATTCAGAACTGAAGGTCAGATAAAGACCTTCACAGATAAGGAAAAGCTAAAGGAGTTCATCACCACTAAACCAGTATTAGACAAAATGCTGAAAGGTATCCTTTAAGAAGAGGAAGAAGAAAAAGGTAAAGATACAAATTATGAACAACAAACATGCATCTATCAACAAGTGAATCTAAGAATCAAGTGAATAAATAATCTGATGTACAGAATGAACTGGTGATTATAATGAATCAGGGACATAGAAAGGGAATGGACTGACTATTCTTCGGGGGGGAAAGGGGAGTGGGAGATGCGGGAAGAGACTGGACAAAAATCGTGCACCTATGGATGAGGACACTGGGTGGGGAGTGAGGTCGGAGGGTGGGGCGGGAACTGGGAGGAGGGGAGTTATGGGGGGAAAAAAAAGAGGAACAAATGTAATCTGAACAATAAAGATTTAATTTAAAAAAAAGAAAAGAAAACACAACAACCCAAAATCTATGGGACACAGTGAAAGTAGTCCTGAGAGGGAAGTTCATAGCTCCACAGGCCTACCTCAAAAAAACAAGAAAAAAAATGGTAATCAATTATCTTACCCTACAACTTAAAGAATTAAAAAGAGAGCAACAAGAAGAGCCAAGCATACGCAGAAGGAAGGAAATAATAAAGATCACAGTGGAAATAAACAACATAGAGACCAAAAATATAATACAAAAGATCAATAAGACCAAGGGCTGGTTTTTTTAAAGGATAAACAAGATTGATGAACATCTAGCCAGGCTCACCAAGAAACAAAGAGAAAAGACCCAAATAAACAAAATAAGAAATGAAAGAGGTGAAGTAACAACCGACCCCACAAACATACAAAGGATTATATATATATATATATATACACACACACACACACACACACACACACACACACACACACATACATACTACAAACAACTCTACTCCAACAAACTGGACAACCTAGACCAAATGGACATTCCTAATAAAATACAAGCTTCCAAAACTCAATCAGGAAGAATCGAAAAACCTGAATAGGCCAATAACTATGGAAGAAATTGAAGCAGTAATCAAAACACTACCAGCAAACAAAAGCCCTCGTCCAGATGGCTTCACAGTGGAGTTTTATCAAACATTCAAAGAAGAAATACAACCTATCCTTCTCGGACTATTCCAAAAAAATTCAAGAGGAAGCACACTTCCAACCTCTTTCTTTGAAGCCAGCATTGACCTAAATCCAAAACCAGATAAAGACACTACAAAGAAAGATAATTACAGGCCAATATACATAATAAATATAAATGCTAAAATACTCAAAACTCTAGCAAATCGGATCCAGCATTACATTAGAAAGATCATACTCCATGACCAAGTGGGATTTATTCCAGGGATGCAAGGATGGTACAATATCCACAAATCAATAAATGTGATACATCACATAAACTAATTGAGAGACAAAAATCACATAAGCATATCCATTGATGCAGAAAAGCATTTTACAAAATCCAACACCCTTTCTTGATAAAAACTCTCAGCAAAATGGGAATAGAGGGTTCATACCTCAATATAATAAAAGCCTTATCTGACAAACCCACAGCCATCATCATACTCAATGGGTAAAAACTAAAACCATTTCCCTTAAGAACAGGAACAATACAGGGATGCTCACTCTCACCACTCCTGTTCGACATAGTACTGGAAGTGCTAGCCAGAGCTATCAGACAAGAAGAAGACATAAAAGGAACCCGAACTGGAAAATAAGAAGTAAAACTGTCATTATTCACAGATGACATGATATTGTACATAGAAAACCCTAAAGACTCCATTAAAAAACTACTAGACATAATAAATAAATTTGGCAATATAGCGGGATACAAAATTAACACCCAGAAATCTATGGTTTTTGTTTACACCAATAATGAACTCACAGAGAGAAACTAAAAAAAATCCCATTTACCATTGCAACAAAAAAATTTAAGATACCTAGGAATAAAGTTAACTAAGGAGGTAAAAGACCTGTATGCAGAAAACTACAGGACGTTGAAAAAAGAGATAGAGGAAGACATTAACAAATGGAAGAATATACCGTGTTCATGGATGGTAGAATCAACATCATTAAAATGTCCATACAACCCAAAGCATTCTATAGATTCAATGCAATCCCATTAAAATACCAACGGCATATTTCACAGACCTAGAACAAACTGTCCAAAATTTCATATGGAATAAAAAAGACCCTGAATAGCCACAGCAATCTTGAGAAAGAAGAACAAAGTAGGAGGGATCTCAATACCAGGTATCAGGCTATATTACAAAACCACTGTCCTCAAAACTGCCTGTTACTGGCACAAGAACAGACATATAGACTAGTGGAACATAACAGAGAACCCAGAAATCGACCCACACCATTATGTTCAATTAATATTTGACAAAGGAGGCAAGAACATACAATGGAGTCAAGACAGTCTGTTCAATAAATGGTGTTGGGAAAACTGGACAGATACATGCCAAAAAAAATGAAACTAGACCACCAGCTTACACCATACACAAAAACAAACTCAAAAAAATAAGAAAAAACAATAAATAAATAGGTAAATAAATAAACTCAAAATAGATAAAGACTTCAATATAAGATGGGAAACCATAAAAAACCATTGAAGAATCCGTAGGCAGCAAAATATCAGACATATGTTGTTGCAATATCTTTACTGATACAGCTCCTAGGACAATGGAAACTAAAGAGATAATAAACAAATGGGACTACATGAAAATAAAAAGTTTCTGCACAGCAAAAGAAACCATCAACAAAACAAGAAAGCCCATTTCTTTCTTGCATGGGAGAACATATTTGCCAATGTTATCTCCAATATGGGTTTAATCTCCAAAATTTACAGGGAACTCATACAACTTAACAAAAGAAAGATAAACATTCCAATAAAAAAAATGGGCAAAGGTCCTAAATAGACACTTTTCAAAAGAGGACATACAGAAGGCCAAGAGACACATGAAAACATGCTCAAAGTAACTAGTCATCTGAGAGATGCAAATCAAAACAACAATGAGGTACCATCTCACACCTGTCAAAAGGGCTATCATCAACAAATCAACAAATGACAAGTGCTGCCAACGATGTGTAGAAAAGGGAACCCTTGTGCACTGCTGGTGGGAATGCAGACTGGTACAGCCACTGTGAAAAAATAGTATGGAGTTTCCTCAAGAAATTAAAAATGGAACTTCCATTTGACCCAGTAATCCCACTTCTAGGAATATATCCCAAAAAATCAGAAACATCAATCAGAAAGGATATATGCACCCCATGTTCATAGCAGCACAATTTATAATAGCTAAGATTTGGAAACAGCCTAAGTGCTCATCAGCAGATGAGTGGATTAAAAAATGGTGGTACATCTACACAATGGAATATTATGCTGCTGTAAAAAGGAAGGAATTCTTACCACTTTCAACAGCATGGATGGAACTGGAAAGCATTATGCTAAGCAAAATAAGCCAGTCGGAGAAAGATAAATATCACATGATCTCACTCATTTGTGGAATATAATGAATAACATGAACTGATGAACAAAAATAGATCCAGAGACAGAGAAGCATAAAACAGACCATCAAAACTCAGAGGGAAGGCAGGGGAGAGGGGATAAGAGATCAACCAAAGGACTTGTGTGCATGCATATGAGCAGGACCAATGAACACAGACAGGAGAAGGGTGAGGGCATGTGCTGAGGGGTGGGAGCGGCCAGGGTGAGGTCAATGGGGGGAAAAAGGAGACTTATGTAATACTTTAAACAATAAAGGGTTTAACTTTAAAAAAAGATTACAACAAAATTCACAATAGTGTCATGAAAGAACCAAGACTCAGCCCCAAGTCTATGTTCAAAAGGGAGGAAAAATGACATCTGTTGGGCATCCACCACTCTAGGAGTGTATAGAGTCCTGTCAATTCTATGAGAGAGTATTTTCCTCTCCATTTTACATTAACGGACAGAGACTTGACAGGCTAACTTGCCCAGGTCAAATAGCTTGTAAATAGCAATAGCAGGATCCTGACTCAAGTCTGTCTACCTCTATACACCCGTCCTCTTCCCCATTACATCCACCCTTCTCTGTGCCTCAAAAGCTAATTGTAACTATCATTACAAGAATCATGAACATTTATTGAATGCTGACTCTGTATCAAACACTCTACTAAGGGCTTTATATGCATTATCTAAGAAAGGTCAAGAAAGATGACTGTGACATAAACACAAAGGAGTTACCCACCTAGGAGGGATAGAAATGCCACTTCTCAGGCCCCTTCTTCTTCTTTTTTAAAAAAAATTCATTTCAGAGAGGAAGGGAGAGGAAGAGAGAGAGAGAAACATCAATGATGAAGAAGAATCATTGATTGGCTGCCTCCTGCATGCTCCCCATTGGGGACCGAGCCCGCAACCTGGCATGTGCCCTTGACCAAAATAGAACCTGAGACCCTTCAGTCCGCAGGCTGACGCTCCATCCAGTGAGCCATACCAGCCAGGGCCTCAGTCCCCATCTTCTATCATGTGAGTCAGAATCTGCATTTTAACAATCCCTAGGGGACTCAGCCCATTAAAATCGGAGAAGACTGCTTTGGATCGCTTTTGTTTTGCCTTTTATTTTAACAAAGAGTCGTTTTGGTAATGTGTAGGTATGGCCTAACATTCTCCGTTGACCAGAGCTCACAAGGCACCAGTGAAAGGTACACAGGGGGCAGTTGTGGTTTAGGATGACGTCAGGGAGGGCACGAGGCCCACAAACACCTTTTCCCCAATACAGCTCTTTATCTTTGAGTGTTCCTGGTCCCCAGGCACACTCCATTAGATGCCAAATACCCTCCACAGGAGGTCACTCCTTAAGACAAAGTGCACTGACTGTGGGGTTGGCTAACAGCCCTATGCAAGCCAGAATGGGACAAGGCAGTGTTTCTCAAACCTGAGTTATAAGTAGACCTTTTAAGAAAAAGAAAAAGAAGTTCTTTCAGAGCCAGTGTGTTGACTTAAGTTGTTTTAATTATAAATTTTCTTAAATAGTAAAAATACATATTTGGACAACTATAAAAATAAAAGCAATTTATAAATTAAATATAAGCAAAACTACAAAACCAACACAAGCCAGGAGAAGAACTCTTCTGATACTACATCACAAATACACCATGCCACATCACAGTCTCCCGTGCGTGGGTCCGTGAAATGTTTTTCTCGAGATCCCGTGGAAGAGCCTGTTTCCCACCCACAAACCAAAGAAATTTGTTTGTTTGGTCACGAGGTCTGATGATAGAACAGAAATCAAACTGCCCTGAGAAACCCAAGGCTGTGACCCCAAGACTCACAAGGAAGAAGTTAAAGCTGGAAAGACCTTGCCTTGGAGGTGACTCTTCCCTTGATCTTGAACTTCCAGTCTCATTGGACCGTACCCTCCCTGGCCCCACAGCACCTGCACGTCTTTACCATAGCCCTTCTCTCCCACTGTTACACTCAGTCTCATCTCAGCAGCCAGGAGCTCCTTACTGACCAAAGCACCAAGCTTGCACTAAAAAATATTTCATGAATGAAGCAAAGCAATGCTGCTATTATGCCAACTCATATGCTACGGCCTTATAGCACTTATTGTCTTCTATTAGTTGTTACAGCCTACCACTAACTGCTCCATTTTTAATTTTTGTCCTCTGATTTCAAATATTCACCCCCTACCAACCAGACATTTGAGGTCTCACTTGGGGAGGAGAGGGCAGACACTGGCATTCACCATCACAGAACTTCATAAAAGGAACCTTCAAAATCCCATTTCTGGGCAGGAAACAAAATCCTATCCAACAAGAAATCTAATTTTCAGTGCTTTTTCCCCCAAACCTCATGGACAGAAAAACACTCTGACCCCTAGAACATGTTATGAAAAGTTATTCTGTTACACAGGTCTGCCTTGAGGTGACAGAATTTCAATGTGAATAGTCATTTAAACCATCTGTGTCTTTGCCTTTGTCGTAGTATTCTGCATGTGTTTTGTTTTTAACACCTGATAGCCAATTTATTAAAAAGCCTGATTTAAAAAGCCTGGCGACTTCAACCTCCACTCCCGGCTCACTGCTGATGGAAGTCATCTGCTTGACAATCTCAGAAGGGCTGTGCAAGTCGGTGAGCCGCTTGTGGGTCCTCACCTGAAACCAATCCCAAGTCTTAGACCCCTCCCCACAGGGGGTCGTCCTTGTAGTGATTCCCAGAGTCTTGGTGGGCATCTGGACTGGCCCTTTCACTTTGAGATTCTTTTCCTTTGCGCCTCTGATCAAGTCAGCACACACCTTCCCCAGGGACTTGGCGTGGCGGCTGGTTAGCGTGATTCTAATTCGGTGAATCACCACCTCTGGTTCCAGGGCTGTCTTCCCGGTATGCGGTATGCGGCGCGGCTTCCTGACCCACTTGTTCTCCCGGAGAACGAACACCGGTGAGTCAGGAGCCAGCGGACAGAGCTGCACTGCAGCAACCACGTCTTCCTCAAAGAGGATTTTGCATGTTTTTTGGAATAAATTTGTTGATTTTATAATTGAAGTGAGAAAAAAATCCTAAAATACCCCATCTTATACATTTTTTAAAAATGAAAAAAAAAAAAGATTAGGATCCAATGTCAACTTTTCGTTTGAATCTAACTTATAAAGGGAGAGAGAACCTGTGAGAAAAAATTAGATAAAGGCATCTAAACTCCAACCTCCTTTAAATTCAAGTTCAGAGAAGAGAAAGTGGAGTGTTTTACAGCTCACTATCTGCACAGGAAATGCCCTTATTCCTATACAGGGAAATGCGGGGTCTGAGTGAGTGGAAGTCTCCTTCCTACCTGCTCTCTCCCCTCTCCCCTGATTTGACCCTTAAAGTCATTACTTGATCCCAAAGAAATCTTTACCTTCGCTTGTCTCCCCTCCACTCCCCGCCCCCCCATCGTCCCCCCCCCCCCCGGCCCCGCACCCTCCCCAGAAGGTCAGATATAGGTGTTCATGTGGATGAGAATGAGCTGAGGGAATAAGGAGGATGAGTAACTGCTGCCTGGGCTGCCAGCGTCTGAGCTGGGTTGTGTGTCCATGAAGAACAGCAAGACTCCCTGAGAAAACTATACACGAGCCTCCCTTTGACAGAAACCTGAAAGATCACCAGAAAAATGTGTCAGGAACCACTGTTGACAGCTGTGCAAAAATGTCACCCACATTCTCAGTTCCTCCCTTTCAGTACTTGGTACCACTTTGAACGTCTGGAGGTAGACTTGCCACATTTAGCCACAATGACGACAAAAGTACAGCATATTAGTGAAATTTGAATGTCAGGTAAACAAATGATTTTTAACAGAAGTATGCCCTATATATTGCATGCATTATTTGAAATTCAAATTTCACTAGGCATCCCGTGTTTCATCTGGCAGCCCATGAAGGCATTTCCCTGGGGTAAAGAGCATTGCAAGTGCTCAGAGTGGAGATTTCTCAACAATACCCATGAAGCTAGTGATGAAATTAACACTAAAGTGCCACATGAAAATAATAAGGAAGAAAAACAAGAATATTTGTGTCTCTATTGGGTGGATCACTTTTGTAAAGTATATGATTATCTAACCACTATGTTGTACATCTGAAACTAAAACAAAATAATATTGAATGTAAATTGTAATGAAAAAATAAAAGTTTTATACAAAAATAAATTTTAAAAAAATATTTCTGCCTCCCCAAGAATGAAATCTATTAATCAGGGGTGGGCATGTTTCTTTGAGCAAGAGATCTCAGGTCGACTTGGTTGTGACTTCTGAATATTTTCAAATCTCTATTTAAACATCCTATGCTTTTCTGGATTGCACATTGGTTATTTCTTAATCACTAATGCTCCTGTGCCTCATTTATGCCACAAGAAATTTCATCTAAAATGGTGGTGGCCTCCTCAGGTAAGCTGAAGATACTTGGGCCAAGGTTCCATTGTAAGAGGCCACCTGGATTGATATGGTTATGTCTTTTTCTTTTAATCAACAGATACTAAAAGTATAGCACAATCAAATTGTAGGATGCAATGGGGAGGGAAGCTGGACATTCTCTGATGTTAAAAATGGGTCATTCTCTTATTTGATAAGTTTAGAACCATTGGTCTAGGGCAATTTCCGATGCTTCTTTTACCTTTTCAGGATTCCTAGCATTCGGACACCAGAGCTACTGAATCATCGGTTCTTTACTGGTTCTTCTGAAAACTGGTTCTGAGCAAGTAAGAGAGGAAAATCTTGGGGCTCAAAGTAAGGACTGCCATAAGGGTGTCAAGTGTGATGGGCACTATACAGTGGAGCCTTGACTTATGAGTGTCCCGACTAATGAGTTTTTTGAGATACCAGCTGTCTCTCGGCTGATGTTTTGCATTGAGTTGACAGAGTAATTTGAGTTAACGAGCTCCTTAACGAGCTCGGTCTCGGAACGAATTAAACTCGTTAAGTCAAGGCCCCACTATATTAGTCTTGTTCCTTTAGACAGATTTAACAAATACAGATTGAGGACCTCGTATACAGGAGGACCTGTTGGTGTTTTGTTCTTTTTCCTGTAGTCAAATGCCACAGTAAATTACTTTTTTTTTAAATGTTAGCTTTCAGTGAAGCTCTCCTTATTTTAATATGTTTTTTAATTGATTTAAGAGAGTAAGGAAGAGGATAAAGAGAAATATAGATTGGTGGCCTCCATATGCACCCCAACCAGGGATTGAACCTGGGTATGTCCCCTAACCAGGAATTGAACCAGCAACTTTTTGGTGCACGGGACAACACTCAACCAACTGAGCCATAACAGCCCTCCTTACTTTATTACCATACTTAAAACTCAAAACATTTCTTCACCCCCAGTACTCTTCTCAGCACATTCCACCATCTGCCATACTATATATTTTGCTGCCTCATGTATTATCCGTGCCCTACCATGAGCAAGAATTTATGTTTTTTTAATTTTCTTCTTTCTATTCCTTCACCTCCTCTCCTTTGGCAACCATCAGATTGTTCTCTATATCTGTGGGTCTGTTTTGTTATTTATTTTGTTTTTTTAGAGTCCTCATATAAGTGAGATCATATGGTATTTGTATTTCTCTGTATGACTTATTTCACTTAGCATAGTATCCTCTAGGTCCATATCACATCTTCTTTGTCCATTCATCTGCTGATGGACGTCTCAGTTGCTTCCGTATCTTGGCTATTACTAGTAGTGCTGCAAAGAACATAGGGCTGCATGTATCTTTTGGAATTAGTGTTTTTGTTTTCTTTGGATGAATACCCAGAAGTGGAATTGCTGGCTAGTTCTACTACAGTTCTATTTTTAATTTTTTGAGGAATCTCCATACTGTTTTCTATAGTGTCTGCACCAATTTACAATCCCACCAAAAGTGGGTTCCCTTTTCTCCACATCCTCTTCAGCACTTGTTATTTGTTAATTTATTGATGACAGCCATTCTGACAAGTATGAAGTGATACCTCATGTGATTTTAATTTGAATTTCCCTGGTGATTAGTGATGTTGACCATCTTTTTATATGTCTTTCAGCCACCCATATATCCTCTTGAGAGAACTGTCTATTCAAGTCCTCTGCCCATCTTTTAATTGAATTATTTAGTTTTGTTTTTGGTGTTGTGTGAGTTATTTATATAATGTTGATGTTAACTCCTTATTGGATGTGTCATTTGCAAATATTTTCTCCCACTCAGTTGGTTGTCTTCATTTTATTGATGGTTTCTTTCACTGTGCAAAAACTTTTTAGTTTGATGTTTATTTTTTCCTTTGTTATCCTTGTTTCAAGGAGATGTAGCCCAAAAGATATTGCTGAGAACAATGTCAAAGAGCTTACTGATGATATTGTCATCTAGGAATTTTGTAGTTTCAGTTCTAACATCGAAGTCTTTAATACTACAGTAATTTACATTAATGGGATAATTAATAGACATTTTGATCTCCATAAAAGAGGTGTTGCAGAGTTACTTTTTTACTTGCTTTCACTTATTCTCACTTTACAAATACAGGGTGAGGCAAAAGTAGGTTCACAGTTTTGAGTACATGAAACAGAGTTTACTCTTGCATTATTGTTTTTTAAATATTGTATTGTTTTCCACTCAAACAACTGCAAACCTAATTTTGCTTCACCCTGTATTTATGCTGCACTAACTCTAGACCAGTTATTATATTCCTCTCTTGTTGACAATCTACTGCATACTGCATCTTCCAAAGATATAAATGAAAAGGAAGACAAAGTTTCTTGTTCAGTGATTTCTGATGTAGATGATGCCCCCAAAAGCGCATATATATATATATAATTTTAAATTATATTTATACTAGTGGCCCAGCGCATGATTAAATCGTGCACATGTAGGGTCCCCTAGGCCTAGCCTGCAATCTAGGGCCATGTCCGCTGCCCCTCGAAGCCTTGCACGCTCCGCAGATGCTGCCGGCACCCCTTGACGCTCTGCTGACGCTGCCTGCCGGCACCCTGGGGCAGGGGAGTGCCCGAGAGGTGCATGGAGCACCTGATGACTGGTCGTTTGGTCATTACACATTATAGCCACTGGCCTTTTATAATAGACTAGAGGCCCGGTGCACAAAAATTTGTGCACTCGGGGGGGAGAGGGGGTCCCTCAGCCTGGCCTGTGCCCTCTCGCAGTCTGGGACCCCTCGGGAGATAATGACCTGCTGGCTTAGGCCTGCTCCCGGGTGGCAGAAGACAGGCCCAATCCCTAGGTGCAGCCCCTGGTCGGGCTCAGAGCAGGGCCGATGGAGAGTTGGGGCGCTGCCCCCTGTCATGCACAGTGCAGGGCGGATCAGGAGGTTGTGATGCCACCCCTAGTCACGCTCAGGGTAGGGCCGATTGGGGGGTTGGGGCACTGCCCCGTCACACTCAAGGCAGGGTCGATAGGGAGGTTGTGGCGCCACTCCCTGTCATGCACAGAGCAGGGCCGATCAGGGGGTTGGGGCGCTGCCCCCTGTCATGCACAGAGCTGGGTCCATCAGGGGGGTTGGGGCTCCGTACCCTGTCACGCACAGAGCAGGGCCGATCAGGGGGTTAGGGAGCTCCCCCCTGTCATGCACAGAGCAGGGCCGATCAGGGGGTTGAGGAGCTCCCCCCTGTCACTCACAGAGTAGGGCCAATAGGGGAGTTGGGGCACCGCCCCCTGTCACACACAGAGCAGGGCCCGTTGGGGGGGGGGGGTTGGGGCACCGCACCCTGTCACACACAGAGCTGCAGGGTGATCAGGGGGTTGGGGAGCTCCCCCCTATCAGGCACAGAGCAGGGCTGATCAGGGGGTTGGGGCGCCTTCCCCTGTCACGAACAGAGTAGGGCGGATAGGGAGGTTGTGGCTCCGCCCCTGGTCACACACAGAGCAGGGCGGATCAGGGGGTTGGGGCGCCGCCACTGTCACACTCAGGGCAGGGCCGATGGGGAGGTTATGGCTCTACCCCGTCACACACAGAGCAGGGCCCGTGGGGGGGGGGGGAGGGTTGGGGGGCCACACCCTGTCACACACAGAGCCGCAGGGCGATCAAGGGGTTGGGGAGCTCCCCCCTATCAGGCACAGAGGAGGGCTGATCCAGGGGGTGGGGCGCCTTCCCCTGTCACGAACAGAGCAGGGGGATAGGGAGGTTATGGCCCCACCCCCTGTCACACACAGAGCTGCAGGGTGATCAGGGGGCTTGGTCGCTACCCCGTCACGCTGATCCCGGTGCCGGGAGGCCTCGCTGCTCCGCTGATCCCGGTGCTGGGAGGCATATTACCCTTTTACTATATAGAATAGAGGCCTGGTGCACGGGTGAGGGCCGGCTGGTTTGCCCTGAAGGGTATCCTGGATCAGGGTGGGGGTCCTCACTGGGGTGCCTGGCCAGTCTGGGTGAGGGGCTGAGGGCCGTTTTCAGGCTGGCGGGTGACTGAAGCTCCCAACCTCTCCTTTTTTTATTTTGTATTTTTTATTCTGGGCCAGCTTTAGCTCTGAGGCTTGGCTCCAGCTATGAGGCCTTGGCTGCTGAAAGCAGGTTTCTGGCCTTTGTTTACCTTCTGTATTTGATACAATGTTGGGGTCCAGCTGGCTGACTAAAGCAGGTTTCTGGGGTTTTGTTTAGTTTCTATATTTGCAACATAGTTGCTTAGAGTTGCAGCTGAGAGGCTGGCAAGGCAGGCGGGGAACCTGGCTTCCTCCATCACTGAAGCAAGCAAACCTCCTGTTCGCTTCAGTGCATGGCTGCCGGCCGCCATCTTGGTTGGCAGTTAATTTGCATATCTCAGTGATTAGCCAATGGGAAGGGTAGCGGATGTACGGCTAATTACCATGTTTCTCTTTTATTAGATAGGATATTTTAAATACCTATTTTAAAATACTGACATTAACAGATGATACAGAATTTCCATGTCTTAGTGTGAAAACAATTGAGAAACATTATTCTAGCCACATTAACTCACTTTCTGCCTTTGTTTGAAAATATAAAAGTCAATTTTGAACCAAAGCCTTCTTCCACTTAAAGCTTCCTAGTTTGAAAAAGATCCTGCTTAATTACTTAGGGGACTCTGTGGCACAGTGTGTTCTTTGTAATTTAATTTGTTTGAGTTATGACCAGTCTGTTGCAATCCAAAACTAATGTTTATTTAAAAAAAAAACTTACAAAACACAAAACAAAAATCTAAAACTGTTTGGAAAGATGATTTCTTTCTTTTTTAAAAAATATATTTTATTGATTTCAGAGAAGAAGGGAGAAAGATAGAAACATCAATGATGAGAGAGAATCATTGATTGGCTGCCTCCTGCACACTCCCCACTGGTGATCGAGCCCACAGCCTGAGCATATGCCCTGACTGGGAATCAAACCATGACCTCCTGGTTCATAGGTCGATGCTCAACCACGGAACTACACTGGCTGGGCAAAAGACAATTTCTTTTTTTTTCTATTTACAATAACAGAGTTGTTTATGGCTAATTTGCCTTAAGTCTACCTGCAATACTGTCTTAGAAAATATTCCCAATGAGAGGACCTCAAAGTGCCTCCTCATTTTAACAGTAGACTAAGCTTACACCAAGACTCAGGGGAAAAAGTGAAGAAAGACTGTGTAATAATAACACCTTAAAATTGTGTGAGACTTTTAACCTTCAAAGTACATGATCTGATTAATTCCATGGAGGACCCTAGAAATGTGATCGGGAACACAGGAAGAAGTGAGGCTATTACTCATGCAAGGTTCACAGTTGAGGCCCAGTCTCCTATATCCCCAGCTTCAAGCCTTTTTCACTCCTTTGCACTGACAGAAGTCAAAAAAGACATCTAATTAACTGATAAATCAGCAATTTGGTGGGGAAAATAAAATATCTAGAGAGATTGCTGTGCAAGTAAAATAACAAACCCAGTGGATAAAAAAGTTGTGGTACATTTACACAATGGAATACTATGCAACTGTAAAAAAGAAAGAACTCTTCCCATTTGCAACAGAATGGATGGACCTGGAGAGTATTATGCTAAGCAAAATAAGCCAGTCAGAGAAAGATAAGTATCACATGATCTCACTCATATGTGGAATCTAATAAACAAAATAAACTGATGAACAAAATAGATCCAGAAATGTAGAAGCATGGAAAAGACTGTGGAATCTCAGAGGGAAGGAGGGGTGGGTGGGTGGGAAGAGATCAACCAAACCCAAAGACACAGACACTAGGGTGGTGAAGGCCTGGGGTGGGGGCAGGCTAAAAGAGGTCAATGGGGGGGAAAAGGGATATATGTAATTCTTTCAACAATAAAGATGTGGGGGGGGAAAAGAAAGAAAAACAGCAAGCCCCACAAAGGCTGACAGGAGTTTTTCCACTAATTCTACTGGATCTACTTGGACACACTGAGGGAGCTCAGAGGTCCTACACTGGATTGTCTTTGAGGCCCTATCCAGCTCCTTGACACCACTATTCAGTGTCCCCATCCAGTGTTTCTGGCCAGCATCAAAGGGAGAGAGAGAAAAAAAACATCATCAGCTATAAGGAGGCTGCTACCTGGCACTAGGGATGGAAAATGAAAGCAGGGCCATAGGTTTCTGGAGGTATTTATCTCTGTTTATCAGCACTAATATGGCTTACCATTCACTTAAACAATGCCAATGAATTAAGGACTTAATATGGACTAAACACCTACAAATGCTTTACCTTTAGTGTCTTATCTTATCTGCCCATCCCCAAGGGACACGAATTACTCCTAGTCTTTTGGTATTAACAGAGGAGAAAACTAAGGCTTAGAAAAGATAAATAACTTTTGAAAGACTTCTCACACCTAGTGAAATGGTGGAGCTGGGATTTGAACATGGTCTGGCTGACTCTGGAACCCATGCTCCTACTAATAGGCTCTTGTTCTTCCCCGGGAGGCAGTGCAACTCCCTGTTTGAAGAACAATGAGAATTCCAGCATGCTTGGCCCAGAGGATGATGCAGGGCAGGAGGGAAATAAGGGAAGAAGTCTGGAAGTGAAGTTCAAAGACTATTCAACATCAGCTAAAGAGGTTGCCAAAACTGCTGTAGGCAGAGCTTCGCCAGGAACAGTCGTAAGGATGAAAAGGAAGAGAGAAATGCAGCAGCTCCTGGCAAACAGATCCTCTGCCAGTATCCAGAAGTGAGGAAAGCTTTGAAGCAAAGAAGTCACATGGTCTAAATGGTATTTCAGGAAGATTAATTTGGCAGCCGTGTACAGAAGATACTTAAAGAGAGCAAGAGGCTGGAGGCAAGGAAAATGGTTAAGAGGCAAATGCAGGCACTCATTTCTGAGATGATGAGTCTGTGCCAGAGCAGAGTAGTGAGAACAGGGAAAAGGAACAAATATGAGCATTACCGGCCACTAAGGAAGAACTGACAGCCCCTGGGTGAAGCATGGTAATGATCCCTCCTTAGGGAAAACTGCTGTTTGAAACTGCTGTTTTAGAATTCTCTGCTGTTTTGAAATTCTCTGTTATTTTTAGACTGTAAAATAACTTTGTTTTTTAGCTTGAATAATAGAAGAGATAAACTTAATTGTCTGACCTTGCAAGCTAGCCATCTAACATAAGAGACTGATATGATGTCACTGATGCCAGGTGTCTGGATAGATATGTACCCAAGGTTGCAGGTGTCTGTATAGATATGATACGATACTCAAGGTTACAAGTTGTCTGTATAGATATGACAGGTGTTTGCTAGATATGATATGTATTCAAGGTTACAAGCTGTCTACAAAAATAACTGACACAAGGACCTAAAAAAGATATAAAAAGAGAATGCTTCCTCCTTTGGGTGTTCAGAATTTGACAGAGGTAATCTGCTCTAAACCTGCGCTCAATAAAGATGACTCCTAACTAATTGGCTGATTAAGGTGTCTTGTCCAGCTCGCTGATTTGCGATACAACATGGGGACCTGCATAGCCAAGACTGTGGTCCATAATGGTCTTAGGGGGAGAGAAGAGGAGGAAGGACACTCCCAGAGCCGGTATTTGCCCCAACCCTGCACACTCAGGGACCTGCCTCTTCTGTCTCCTCACCAGACCGCAAGCTCCAAGGAGTCTGAGAACCTTCTGGTGTCTGGCAGCCCCACAGCTTTTCTGCATTCCCAGGGTGTCTGGTAGACTCGGTAAATATTGACGGGCCGTCTGTTTCCTTGGCCTGGAATGCTCCATTCCCACTTTCACCTGGAAACTCCATTTAGAAAGGCCTCCCTGCAGTCCCAGCAATGACATGAGAGGCCTCTGTGACCAGTCAATCTAAATTAGGCCCCCTAGCTTTCTCCCCCATAGAAATATTTCTTCACAGTATTTATTACAATGTGGACTTTATATTTGTTTTTTTTAATTTATTTCTTATTTCCTTTTACTGTTGGTTGTGGTTTTCTATCTTCCCTCATTGGTTTTTCTTTTCACTGAGTCCTCAAAAGCTAGCACATGGATGTCCCATAGTAATAAAATATAAGCCACATATGTAATTTTAAATTTCCAGTAGCCACATCTTTAAAAATAAGGAGAGCCCTAGCCAGTTCGGCTCAGTGGATAGAAAGAACATCAGACCTCAGACTGAAGGGTCCCAGGTTCAATTCCGGTCAAAGGCAGGCTCGATCCTGGGCCCTGGTCCTGGGCCCATGCGGGAGGCAACCAATGGATGTGTTTCTCTCACATTGATGTTTCTCTCTCTCTCTCTGTCTCTCCCTATCCCTTCCACACTCTCTCTGAAAATCAATGGAAAAATATCCTCAGATGAGGATAAATAAATAAATAAAATAAGGAGAAACAGGTGAAATTAATTTTAATACCACATTTTATTTAATCAAATACATCCAAAATGTTATTTACTAATAAACATGTGTTCTATAGAAAAAAATTATTCATTAAATAGTTTACATTCCTTTTTCTTTGTACTGTCTTAAACTTCTGTGTTTTGTATTTCTAGCATATCCCAATTGGGACTAGCCACATGTCAAGTATTCCATAGGCACATGTAGTTAGTGGCTACCATAATGAACACTATAGATCTTTGCAGGATGCTTCACATGTATTGTTTCCTTAATAAAAACTTGATTCATGAAAAAGTAAAAATCCCAGGGCTCCTATAAGAATCTCACAGACACACCCATTTTAAAAGTATGATCATTGCAGGCTAACACGGGAGTCTCCACTTCCTCCTCCAGATAATGATTTTAGAGGGATCATTATCTCATTTGCTGCTGTCCATTAAGGCTCTGCTATGACACACACACACACACACACACACACACACACACACACACAATGGTGACATTTGAAGTTCCCCAAATATGCTAAGCTCTCTGAGCATATGCTATGCTTTCTTAGTTCTGTATAGTTTTCCTGCTGCCTGGAACCTTTCCCTCTCTCAACTGATTAACACACATGACTCAGTTCAAGAAAAAAGGAAGGAAGAAAGAGATGGGGGGAAAGACTCAATCCAGCAGTCATCTCATTTCAGCCACGGAATCTCCCTGACCCTCTGTCCAAGCGTGAGGGTCCCCTTTTCTGTGTTTTCCAAGGCGCTGCTTCTCATGGACTTTTCATGCATGCCATGGCAATACATCTCATCCTCACTGGCTTGCAAGCTTCTGGAAAGCAAGCGCTGTCTTTTATTGTTGTATCCCCACTGCCCAGAATTTACTGAATGGGTTATTAAGTAAGTACATAAATGAATGGATGGATGGATGAGCATACTCATAGCCCTGTTTAAGCATAAGAAGCAATACCTGGTACCGCACAGTCCAAAGAGTTAAAAGAGAGCGTGAGTACTCTTGCAATATCTGCACCCCACTCAGTTGTCAAAGCTATGATCACAATGACGTGAGCAGGTAGTATCAGCAGAGTACCCCGTGGTTCCTCCAACCATTTCCTAAGAAGCAGTGTTCTAAGCTGTGCAGAAAAGGTAGCAAAGTTGGAACTTGACCTCACTTTAGCTCCCACCACGTTAGTTGTGAAATACGTAGGAATGTGGTGGGTAGGAAGAAGCATGCTAAGCATCAGAATGTGGCCACAGAGCCAAGGAGCCCAGACACACTGATCTGGAGGGGACAGAGAACATGCAGTGTTGGGATCCATCTACCCCCGGAAGACTGGCAGATGGTGGTGACAGCACTGAAGGGACCACAGGAACTTAGTTTCCCTAACTCACAGCACCCTGGGCAAGCACGTTCACCTGATGGGAATACCTTGAGACATGTTTATAGATGGGACTCTTGGCTGCACCCTGAAATTGTGGTCTGTATTAAGTCTTAGGCCAGAGCTTCTAACCTCTGATGCAGCACACTGGAGTGCTTCTGGAGGGTACAGGTGTGCCAGAAGAAAATGAAAATTCCCTCATCCAAAGAACAGCCAGATGCATCTAAGGGGGGGTGGAGGGGCCAAAGCCTGCGGAAGACAGACAGACACCCCTGGCCTAATGCCTAGGAATGAATGCTCTGCTGATACTATACCTCTGGCCTATTGCCTCATATATCTACATAGTGTCATGTTCTATATATACTGTGACATGAAAAATGTTGGAAAGCTACAACATGAGATGAATGAGCAGCACCTTTTAACAAAGATTTTGTCTTGATAGAGCCAAGTGGGTAGAGGGTAATAGATATGACAGTAACAAGGATCTGGCCCAACAGCCTCTCGGGACTGAGAGCTCTCAAACATTAAGTATTGCCCTTGGCTGGTGTGGCTCAGTTGGTTGGGCATCATCCCATGTACCAAAAAGGTTGCTCGATTCTTAGTCAGGGCACATGCCTGGTTTGTGGGCTCAATCCATGGTAGGGGGCATGCAGGAGGCAGCGGATCAATGTTTCACTCTCGCATTGATGTTTCTCTCTCCCCGCTTCCCTACCTCTCTCTCTAAAAATCAATTTTAAAATCTTGAAAAAAAAAAAGAAACACACAATGAGCCCTAGCTGGTTTGGCTCAGTGGATAGAGTGTCAGCCTGTGTACTGAAGGGTCCCGGCTTTGATTCCAGTCAAGGGAACATGCCCAGGTTGCGGGCTTGATCCCCAGTAGGGGGCATGCAGGAGACAGCTGATCAATGATTCTCTCTCGTCATTGATGTTTCTGTCTCTCTCCTTCTCCCTTCCTCTGTGAAATCAATAAAAATATTTTTTAAAAAACACACACAATGAAACACAAGTACAGACCAAGGCCAGCCTATTTGTATATGTTTCTGTAAATTCAGATAGAAGATAGTACACTTTAATGTTGTACCATTAAAAATAAGTAAAAATAATCCACAAGCGTAAGGCCCATGTCCTTAACAAAGGCACACTCCTGAAAAAAAAAATCAAGGCAAGTGATACTTCATCCTCCAAACAGCCCATACTTCCTGATCCTGAGAAGCAGGTCAGGGGCCAGAGTCAGCCCTACAGTCACTTCCTGGCACCTCCCTATGCCCCTTCCTGGCAGGGTCTGGCCCAAGGAGGAATTAGTCCCTAGAAATTAGAAACTCTCATGGAATTTCTCCATCATTATAGCTTCATAGACGAGGTGGGAAGTGAAAGGAAAGAGGCTGTGACTGTCAGTGAAGCTGGGCTCATTACCAACATGCCCAACATTTACTCTCTTGCCACTAATTCCATTGGCTTTGTAAGCATAGATCTGAACTCAGGGTTGGACAGAGGTGGGCAGGCACATAACCAGAGAACCATGTTGCTACCTGAGAGAGATCTACAAGTATTAGGAAGTCATGGCTTCTATTAAACTTCCACTCATCTGGAAACAATAAACAAAAGCCAACACCTCTCCTGACATTACTAAGATGCTCAGAAATATACTTCACAGTCACAGCAAAGGGGCCCAGAGCTGTACTGGAGCCAGGGTGCAGAAAGAAGGCAGGAGCTAATGTGGCAAGGATGCTCTCGTCCAAACAGGTGCAAGACTAGTTCCACCGGTCAGAGTGGCTCTGGCTGGCATCGCTCTCATGTGATCTGTGTAGGCAGAAGACCAGATCCATTTGGCACAAGAGTGTGTGTGTATGTGCTGAGGTTAGCGTTGCACGACAAGAGCGCTACCAAGGAGAAGCTAACATTTGAGATGTAAATAAGCCCTGCCAGGGTGCAGCAGACACCAAAAAGGGGAAACTGAAGCGAATTCCCACCACACACAACCTCAGCTAGAGATGCAGATGTCACCTGCACTTCATCTGTCCAACACTGCCAGTGGGTAGCTGAGCAGGTGCCAGAGGAATTTAAGCTCTACTAAATCCCAAATTAAAAGTCACCCAAGGCCTTCACAGAGATACATTCTCTAAACTTTGCTCTCAGCTTCTAAAGGGTTCTTCAACATTTGGAGATGATTGGAAAATAAATATCTTCCTTTCCTAAAGCTAATAAAATGTTCACCACTCATTCACCATGGGCCAAGGAAGAATTAGGGAGTCTCTTTGATGTGAATCCCCTGATACTGCCAAGTTTGCATCCCGGTCCCACGCTGGCAGTGACACCATGATGACCTCGACATTTTTGCCTCCCATTATTCTTCTGCTTCCTAGACCAAGTCAGCAAAAGTGAGAAGCATTTCTTGGTGATGAAATACTCTGGTCCCATTGTCTTAGGGACAGGAAATGGTGAAAGCAGAGGCTGCTATTGTCCAAAGGTATGAAATTCAGTTGACAACCGCCGTGTGCTTGCTTCTCCGTGTGATGCAGAGAAAAGACTAGCACCAGAGGGCCAGCCCCACAATGGCTCATATCAAGCTGCACAGATTTGAAGGACCCTATGGAGTGTGTATGTCTTGGGGCAGGCGGTTATAAAAAAAATGCTTTGCAAGTAAAACGACAAAAGGCAGGAAAAGAGCAGAAGACAAAAATAGGAACCAAACACAAGGGCAATGAATAGAAAACAGTAATAAATACAGTAGATTTTAAAATACTGTCAATAATCACTTTCGATGTCAATGGTCTACATGCATCAATTAAAATACAAGTTTGTCAGAGTGGATTTTTTAAAAAAGATCCAAGTATATATTGTCTACAAGAAACTCACTTTAAATATAAAGATACATATAGATTAAGGGATGAAGAAAGATATATTATGCTAACCCTAATTTCAAAAATAGCAGTAGCTATGTTAATTTCAGAGAGAGCAGACCTTAGAGCAAGGAACATTGTTGGGAATAAAGAAGGACACTGCATAATAATAAAGGGGTCAATTCTCCAAGAAGATGTAAAAAAAACTTTAATATGTATACTCCTAATAACAGAGCATCAGAATACATGAGGCAAAAACTGATACAAATGCAAGGAGAAACAGATGAATCCATTATTCTAGTTGGAGACTTAAACACCCTCTACCAGAAATGGACAGACCCAGCAGGCAGAATATCAATAAGGTCATAGTTGAACTCAATAGCACCATCAATCAACTAGATGAAATTGACATCAATAGATTAACTCATGTAACAACTGCGGAATACACATTCTACTCAAGCTCTATTCAAGCTCACATGAAACATTCATCAAGATAGACCGCATTTGGGATCATTAAACACACCTAAACAAATTTAAAAGAATAGAACTTTACAATATATGCTCTCAGACCATATATGGAATTAAACTAGAAATCAATAACAGAGAGATAGCTAGAACACCCCAAAATTACATGGAGATTAAACAGCACAATTCTAAATAACAAATGGGACAAAGAAAAAATCTTAAAATTCTGAAATATTTTTGGTTAAATAAAAATACAACTTATCAAAAGTTGTGGATTGCAGCAAAAACAGGGCTTAGTAGGAAATATATGGCATTGAATGCATATATTAAAAAAGAAGAAAGTTCTAAAATGAATAATCTATGCTTCCACCCTAGGAAACTAGAAAAAAGAGAGCAAATTAAATCCAAAGTAAGCAGAAAAAAGAAATAATAACACATGACAGAAATTAGTAAAGCTGAAAACAGGAAATCAATATAGAAAATCAAAAAACAAAACAAAAGCTGGTTCTTTGAAAAAATCAATAAAATTGATAAACCACTAGCCAGGCTCACTAAGGAAAAAAGAAAGAAGACACAAATTACTAGATGAAGTGAAAGAGGGGATATTATTAAAGATCCTGTGACTATTAAAGGAATAATAAAGGAAACTCTGTACCCACAAATTTGATAACCTAGATAAGATGGACTGATTTCTTAAAAGACACAATCTACCAAACTCACACACAACAATTTGAATAGGACTTTATCTATTAAAGAAATTAAATAAGTAATGAATAATCTTCCAAAACAGAAAGCACCAGGCTCAGGTGGGTTCACTGGTGAATTCTACCAAACAATTAATAAAGAAATTATACCAATTCTCTGCAATCTCTTTCAGAAGATAGAAGCAAAGGGAATACTTCCTAATTTATTCTATGAGGCTAGCATTACCCCCAAATCAATATCAGATATTTCTGAAAAATAAAACTACAGACCAATACATCTCATGAACACAGATACACAACTTCTCAGCAAATTATTAGCAAATAAAATACAATAAGGTATAAAAATAATTATATACCACAACAAAGTGGGATTGATCACAAGTGTGCAAAGCTGACCCAATATTTGAAAATCAATTAGTGTAATCCATCACAACAGACTAAAAGAGAAAAATCACCAAATCATGTCAATAGATACAGAAAAAGCATTTGATGAAATCCAACACCCATTCATGATTAAAAAAACAATTCACCTACAATCAAGATTACTCTACCCTGCAAAGCTATCATTTAAAGAATTGAAGGATAGATAAAGAGCTTCCCAGACAAGAAAAAATTAAAGGAGTTCATCATCACCAAATCAGTATTACATGAAATGTTAAAGGGTCTTCTTTAAGAAGAAGATCAAAAATATGAACAATAAAATGACAGTAATATATATCTATCAACAGTTAAAATCTAAAAACAAAATAAACAAACAAGCAGAGCAGAAACAGACTCAGAGATACAGAGCATGTTATGTTGGTTGCCAAATGGGAAAGAGGTTGGGGGGATGAGTGAAAAAGGTGAAGGGATTAAGAAGTACAAATTTGTTGTTTCAGAATAGTCATGGGGAATACAGCATAGGGAATATATTCACTAATATTCTACAGCATCTATAATACTGTCAATAATAAAATAAAAAAATTTTTAAAATGATAATAATAATAGTAACTATGTATGGTGTCAGGTGGGTGTGAGATTTATTGGGATGATCACTTAAGTTATGTAATGTCTAATAACTGGGGTGTACACCTGAAACTAGAATAATAATGTATGTCAACTGTAATTAAAATTTTAAATGATAAAAAAATCTCTCAGCAAACTAAGAATATAAGAGAACTTACTAACTTTATAAAGAATATCTACAAAACTCTAAAGTTAACATCATACTTTTGTTGTTGTTATTGTTGTTGTTGTTGTTAATCCTCACCCGAGGATATTTTTTTACATTGATATTTTTAGAGAGCGTAGGGAGGAAGGGGGAGAGACACACACACATCATTTGGATGCCTCCTGCACATGCCCCAACCAGGGCTGGGTATCAAACCTGCAACTCAGGTACATAGCCTTGATTGGAACTTGAACCCCCAGCCCTTCAGTGCACAGGCCAATGCTCTAACCACTGGACAATATGGTTAATAAAGGAAACACTGCACCCACAAATTTGATAAAGATCCCGTGAACATTAAAGGAATAATAAAGGAAACAGGGCAACATCATACTTGATAGTGAGAAATTAGAAGCTTTCCTGCTAAGGTCAGACAAAAGCAAAGATATTCCCTCTCACACTCTTTTTCAACATTGGATTTGAAGTCTTAACTAATACAATAAGACAAGGAAGGAGGGGAAGGTAAATATTTGGTAAGAAATAAATAAAACTATCTTTATTCATAGATGATATAATCATCTGTGTAAAAAAATCAACAAAAACACTTCTGGAACTATTAAGTGATTATAGCAAGATTTCATTATACATAGATAGTGTGAAAAAGCCCATCATTTTCTTATATACCAGCAATGAACAAGTACAATTTGAAATTTAAAACACAATAGCATTTACATAAGCACCAAAAAATAATGAAGTACTTAGATAAAAAACCTAATAAAATATTCCAAGATCTATGGGAAAACTACAAAACACTGATGAAAGAAATCAAAGAACTAAATAAATGGAGAGATATACAAGTTCATGGATAGAAAGACTCAATATTGTCAAAATATCTTTTCTTCCCAACTTGATCTATAGATTCAATGCAATCCCAATCAAAATCCCAGCAAGATATTTTTGTAGATATCAACAAATTAATTCTAAAGTATATATGGAAGGGAAAAGATACAGAATAGCCAAGACAATATTGAAAGAAAAAAGTCAGAGGACTGGCACTACCCAACTTCAAGATTTACTATAAAGCTACAGTAATTAAGACAGTGTGATACATAAACATAGAACAGATACATAGAACAGTGGAACAGAATAGAGGGTCCAGAAATACACCCTTATAAATATAGTCAACTCATCTTTGACAAAGGAGCAATGGCAATACAATGAAGAAAAGATAGTCTTTTCAACAAATGGTTTGGGAACAACTAGACATCCACTGCAAAAAAAAAAATTAATCTAAACACAAACTTTATATCCTTCACAAAAGTTAACTAAACATGTATCATAGACCTAAATGTGCAATGCAAAACTAGAAGACAATCTAGGTGACTTTATAGATACAACAGCAAAGGCATAATCCATGAGAGAAATAATTGATAACTTGGATTTATTACAACTAAAAACTTTTGCTCTATAAAAGACCCTGTCAAAAGAAATAGAAGACAATGGAGAAAATATTTGCAAAAGATATGTCTGATAAAGGACTGTTATCCAAAATATACAAAGAACTCTTAAAACTCAACAATAAGAAAACAGAAAGAAATTGAAGTCACAAATACATGGAAAGATACTTCATGCTTATGGACTGAAAGAATTAATGTTGTTAATATTTTTGTACTATCCAAAGCAATCTACAGATTCAATGCTATCCCTGTTGAACTTCCAATGGCATTTTTCACAGAAATAGAACAAATAATCCTAAAATTCATATGGAATCACAAAAGACCATGAATAACCAAAGCAGACTTGAGAAAAAAGAACAAAGCTATACGCATCACACTCACTAACTTCAAACTATTTTACAAAGCTATAGTAATTAAAAGAGTATGGTATTGGCATAAAAATAGACATATAGGTCAATGAAACAAAATAGAGAGCCCAGAAATAAACCCACACCTATATGGTCAATTAATATATGACAAATCAAACAAAAACATACAATGAGTGGGGTAAAGACAGTCTATTCAAGAAATGGTATTGGGAAAATTAGACAGATACCTGCAAAAGAATGAAACTGAACTAGTATTTTACACCATATACAAAAAAAAAAATCAACTCCAAATGGATTAAAGATGTGACCATAAAACCTGAAACCATAGAACTCCTAAAAGAAAAAATCAGTAGCAAGCTCCTTGACACCTTGGCAATGATTTTTTTAAATTTGACACCAAAAGCATAAGCAACAAAATCAGAAATAAACAAGGGGACAACATCAAACTAAAAAGCCAAGGAAACCATCAACAAACATTTTAACATGGCCCTAAAGGAAAACCCAAAAGTCATATTCTGTGCTCCCAAACAAGTCTTGCTTTCATGAGCCAAAAGTAGTGAGGCCCCAGTGAATCAACAAGAGGGAGGTGAGGAGGCAGCAGGCACTTCTCGGTAATAACAAGCGGCACTGTCTGGAAATTGTGTTCAGTTCACTGCGGGGGAGCTCTCTTTATACCTTAATGGAAGCCAACTATGTCCAAACCAGCTGAGCCATGCTCTGGCTCCAGCCCAGCAAAGAGCCTCCCTGAAATACCTGCCAAATTCCACAGTCACTTGTGAGATGTAGGTCACCCTGTGCAGGACTGTAGAGGCTTCCTCAGATGCCCTGATTTGTTTCTTGTTGCACCATCATGTTGTTCACTCTGTTGCTCTCCTCTGAAATCTCTCCAGTATATCCCAATTTCCAGAGTTTTATTTGCCCTCCTCTGTAATAAGACATGTTCTAAGACACAGTTATTCTTGGGGCCTTGCCTACAGGAGACAAAAAGAAGCTTCAATTTTCCCCCAAAGAACATCCCCCAAGTGCATCCCCCTGGAAGGGCCGGTCTGCCAAGCCGAGGCAATGAACACACCTGTGCCTGGGAGCTCACACCCTCAGGGCCAGGCATGTGGTCACATTTTCACCACCAGATGGGAAGGGAAGTTATAACGGGCTCTGTAGCCCAACAGAGGCTGGAGACAAACCTATCTGGGGGACCATCCCATCTTGTTTGCATGTCAGCCCATTCCAACATATTTTAAAGTTGCCTACAAACATTAACAGAGTTGACAACATAAAATAAAGAGGAATGAGAACAATGGAAAGTGGAGGAGCTAGGATCTTCTGAGTTGGGAGTGGGGAAAGATGGACAACAATTTAATGATCTCTAACTTCATCCTTCCCCCTCATTCTTTCCCTCCTTTACTGGTTCTCTGTGATTCCAGCTCTCTTATTAAAGAAACCAAAGATCCCCACATTGCTGAATTTGATGGCCAATCTGTTCCTAATCTTACCGAAACCACTAGCACCATTTCACAGAACTGATCACTGTCTCCTCCCTGGAAAATATGCCCCGCCCCCCCGTCTTGTTTTTCCTCTTCACTGGCTCTTCCTTCTTTCTCTGATGACTTCTAATCTCTCAGTTTCTTAAAATTGGAATGTCCTAGAGTTCAGTTTTTAGAACCGTTTTCTATCTACCCGCCCCACTGGGAGATCTCATTTTGTTACTCCCAAAATTTAATCGTTAGCCCAAACTTCTCCCCTACACTCTAGACTCCTATATCCAACTGCCCACTTAGCATCTCCACTCAGACATCTAACATCTCAAATTCAAAACTGTCCAAAACAGAACTCCTGACGTCCTAGACTAGATATGCTCTACCTGCAGTTTTCCCCATTTAATGACAACATCCTCCCTGTTATTCACATTAAAAATTTTAGAGTTGTCCTGACTCCTCTCTTTTGCTCACTTCCCACATCCAATCCATCAGAAATCTTACTGGCTCTACCTCTGAAACATGCCAGGGTCTGATCCCTTCTCACCAACCCCTACCCCACACCCACCACCACTTTGGTACAAGCCTGCGTTATTACAATGGTCTCCTAACTGGACTCCCTGTTTCTGCCTTTGCCCCTTTCAGACTAGTCTCAATACAGGAGCTAGGGTGAACCTGTTGAAATCTGTCAGAACAAAGTTCTCAGCAGGGCCTACATGGCCCTACATGATGCAGCCCCTGGCATGTGCCCCGCCTTTCTTCCTCATCCTCTCCTCTCAACACTCCCTACCAGCCACCTTGCCCTCCCTGCTTTTTCTTGAACATACCAGGTTCCCTTCCACCTTTGGGCCTTTGTACTCCGTTGAAATTCACTTCCCCCTTACATCCTCTACCGGTGGTTCTCAACCTTCCTAATGCCGCGACCCTTTAATACAGTTCCTCATGTTGTGGTGACCCCCAACCATAAAATTATTTTCGTTGCTACTTCATAACTGTAATTTTGCTACTGTTATGAATCGTAACGTAAATATCTGATATGCTATATGTGTTTTCTGATGGCTGCGACCCACAAGTTGAGAACCGCTGCAAGCCCTTGCTCAAATATTTTCTCAATGAGGCCTTTTCTGATCACCCTATTTAAACTGCAAACTGCCTCAACACCCCACCCCCCTTTTCTGCTTTATTTCCCCCACAATACATCCCTTTCTAATACTCTATATAATTGACTGACTTATTTTGTCCATGGTATCCCCCCCCCCGCCACCGCCCGTTAGAATGAAAGTTCTATGAGTGCAGGGTTTTTTTGTTTTTTCTATCTTTCGTTACTGCTTAATCTCTGGCTTGTAAAACTGCCTGGCATATAGTAAATGGTTCAGTAACCAAGTGTAGGAGGGAGGGAGGGAGGGAGGGAGGGAGGGAAGGAGAGAGGGAGGGAGGGAGGGAGGGAGGGAAAGAATGAATGGCAAAACTTATGCTTCAACTGCCAGATTCCTAAAGGTCCCAGAGGAGGAAAAGGTCTCAAATCAAGTGAAGTAGAATTCAGCAATAAACTTTCCACATCTACTCTGCCTATTTAACTGCAATGCTAGATCCTAATATAAATTGAAATGTCCACAGTATCATTAGAATTAGGCTAGTCTTAGCTGTGCCTCAATCAAATAAGCAGGCTGGGGACACTCATGATTATAGGAGTTGAGAATGGCAGGCCATGACTCCAATGGTAGGGGAAGGGACTAGAGGAAGAGTTGACAAACTAAAGGTAGCCAACTGTCATTGAGTTTTGTCATCTGATAGACACTGAACTAACATAGACTCTTTGCTAACATTATCTCATTAAATCCTTGTTACCACTATTCCACAAATTAAAACACTGAAATTCAGAGAGATTACGTCATTTGCACAATCACAAATACACAGTAGAGTCAGGATTCAAAATAGGTCTGTATGAATAAAGCAATTCTTGCTCTTTCCACACTAAAAGTTACTCTAGAAATGATGAACTAACCTTGGACTCCCTTCCTAGTCATTCTTCAGTCTTGGTTTCAGTAGATCAAGAACCTAGAATTGGGGCAGAAGGGATAAGAAAAAAAAGGAAACTAAAACTGAGCCTTTGTTTTTTAGTTAAGCTGAAAATTATCCAACAGAATAAAAAAATCAAAAGGCTGAAAGCCGACACCTTTCAGTCAGTTTTACTATATACACACACCCATATGCACACCAAAAGCAGCCAATAGGTAAAAACAATATTAAAACTCACCACACTTTTACCTTCACAGAAACCTATCAGGGGTCACGAGTCCCAAAGACGTGCTGCTTGGTGGCTGACAATCTTGGCAGATGCTGCTTAATGCTCAAGAAAGACAAGCATATTGCACCAGCATCGGCCTGCAACAGCCCCAGAGAAATCTCTTTTCTTCCTCCCACTCACATGTTTCTTCCTGCCAATGGCCTCCACCTCCACCCAACTTACAGAAACCTGGCCCACAACAACCCTGCAATTAATGTCATGAGACATGTAAATCTGATTGTCACACTTGGGACGCTTACCAGACAGAAGACACCGTCCTTTGCAATCAGGGAGGGACTACTGAGTCCCTGTCCACAAGTGTTTTTCTAGCACCTACAAAGTACTCACACTCCTTTATTCCCCCTCTCACCAAGTCTACCTCCTGATTAGTAATTTCTAAAAATTGTTCCACCAACCAACGTAGGTGCCCCGTGTGCAAGAGCAGTAAAATTAGGAGGTTCCCACAGGGAATGGGCCCACCAATGACTTTTCTTCTCTTGCCTGGGCCAACCTACCAAGTCAACCAGATCCCACCCACTTCCACCCTAGGAGAATGGGTGAATGCTCCAGTCTGCACCCCTCACTTGAGCTGCACCTATAAGACTAAGAAAACTCAGGGATAAATATTCTCCATCAATACTGCTGGTTTCGGCATTTGGACTCATCAGCTAATAAGAATATTGGTTAGTTCTTGCTTAAAAAATAAGACCTACTGGAGTGTGTATGGTGTGCGCCTCTGGAATGAGAGGTTGTGCTATCTGGGTGCCAGAAAACAAAGCAAACCAAGGAGATTTAGCAAATGCTTCTCCCAAAGGACAGGAGTACCACATGTTGACAAGACCCCAGTTCCCTTTTAATTATAGGAAATTGTTCTAGGAGGGGAAGAGAGGCCTCTGAAAGCCTCTCATTAAAAATGTTTAAACATTAAATCAATTAAGACAAGAACATGGGCAGCAGTTTCATTAGGTGCTCATCTGGATACATAAACTTGGAGGAAGGTGGTGAAACAGACCCTAAATTTTATTTTCTCATTCTTGTTACACTTGAGGGATCCCAAATGATTTGTAGAGCCCAGAGCAAAATTAAAACGTGGGACGCCTGGTTTATAAATTGTTGAGAATTTCAAACATCAGAGCATTAAACCAAGCATGGGCCCTTTCAAAACTGGGCTCTGGCAACTGTACAGGTTGCAGACCCACGAGCCTGGCCCTGCAGATAGGAAATGTGTCCCCTGCGTAGTTGACAGACACCTGGAGGGAAACTATGTGAAATGACATGCTCTCTCATTCATCCTGGGTAGCATGCCCTGAAAAGCTGTGACTCTATGAAGGGTCACTCCATGCTGGTATCACTTGGGGAGAAGAGTAATTTCTCTCGTCTGATATAATCCTGAACTGAACTTCCATGAACATGCCTGTTCCCCCAGGAGATTCAAAAGCTTTCTGCCCCTGTAATTAGTATGTATGTATGTATGTATGTATGTATTAGTATGTATGTATGTATTTACTAGTATTTAAGATTGACAAAAATTAGCCTAACCAACTGAATTAATCTAGAAAGATAAATCTTGCAGGGGTAGATCCAGTAAGAAATATGAGTGCTGCCTTAGCTGGTTTAGCTCAGTAGATAAAGCATCGGCCTGCAGCCTGAAGGGTCCCGAGTTCGATTCCAGTCAAGGGCACATACCCAGGTTGCAGGCTTGATCCCCAGTTGGGGGTGTGCAGGAGGCAGCTGATCACTGATTTGCTCTCATCATTGATGTTTCTCTCTCTCCCTTCCTCTCTTAAATCAATAAAAATATTTTCTTTTAAAATCTGAGTGCTTGGTGGCAGAAATTTTTCTATAATTTTGGTTAGAGAAGAGATTTCTCTACCCTATCAAGTTGGAAGAGACTTCTTTGGTCATCAACTTAGTAATGGATGGATTATTTAAGAACTAGTTACAAAAATGTAAGACTCAACCCTATGGCTAAGGGGAGTAAATCAGTCTTCAAGCAGGCTTCCAACAAAACGTTTTGAGAAGATTGGTTCAGTCACTTCTTCCCCTCCCCTTTCTTCTTCCTCTTCTCTTTCGTTTTTTTATTGATTGATGAGAGAGAGAGAGAGAGAGAGAGAGAGAGAGAGAGAGAGAGATTTGTTGTTCTACTTATTTACCCATTCATTGGTTGGTTCTTTTTTGTGCCCTGATTGGGGATTGAACCCACAACCTTGGCATATTGGGACAACGCTCCAACCAACAAGGCTACCCAGCTAGGGTGTCCCTTTCTATTCTTAATTGGCCTTTCCCCTTTGTGCTGTTCAGGGTCTCAGTGGAATAACCAGTAGTCTCTACCCTTTCCACCCACCACTACCTCCCATCAAAATCCACTTCCTATGAACCAGACGGTCCCTCTAACAAATTAATTTTAGAAATGTAGGTTAATGATGACCAATAGAGAAGCTCATTTAAACCACAGAATCTTTCCTCAAAGGGCGCCACATAAACAACTGCTTTCTCCAATTACTAGTATGATAGCCCTTTCCATAAGAATAAAATGCTCAGCTAATGTACGCTAACTTGCTCATCATTTCTCCAACTGGACTTAAACCACAGAAAAATTACTTGTTCACTTTTATTGCTTTTTTTATTCAATGTGGACTCAAGTTAATTGTTTCTCAAATTATACCCAGAGGAAAAAGCAAACAGATGAACTTTGGTTTCGGGATAGTGGAGGAGAAGATATTTCTATATATCATTTGTTAACTATTTAAAAAACAAGGCAACAGTTCCAAAATGGACTTGCCCACACTAAGCCCCATGTCACCAAACCAAGACTTAATTACAGTTTTGTCTCTTCCAGAAACAGAATCTTAAACCAGTTAATCAGGAATTGCCTGATCAGCACTAGTTAGGTCATCAGCCTGATAGACCCCTTCCATCCCATAAAGAAAAGTATTTTATAATAAGACCCCTTCCATCCCATAAAGAAAAGTATTTTATAATAACCAACCATATTCTTGTCTAGTATAATAACTCCCTTTTCTCATTCTCTTCTGCCTATAAAAGTATTTCATTTTGTAAAGCTCCTCACAACTCCTTTCTATCTGCTAGATTGGATGCTGCTCAATTTGAATAAAAATTTGCTCAAACTGTTCAAAATTTTAATATGCCTCAGTTTATCTTTTTCCCCCCTCACCTGAGATTATGCTTTTTATTGATTTTTTTCTTCTTCTTTTTTTTTTTTTTTTAGAGAGAGAGCGTGTAAGGGAGAATGAGAGAGAGAGATTGAGAGAAAACATCAATGTGAGAGAGAAACATGGATCGCTGCCTCCTGTATGGGCCCCAACGGAATCGAACACACAGCCCAGTCACATACCTGGAATCAAACCCGCCACCTTTTGGTGTATGGGGACACTCCAACTGAGCCACACTGGCCAGGGCAATATGCCTCCATTTACCTTTTAGCATAACTAAAACATGGAGAAGTAAAGTAATGATATGCCAAACAAGGAGGGGACAATGGTACACTTCGAGCCTGAAACTTTTCTGAGAATTTGCTTTCCAGGTCTTGCCAAGTTCCCAATTAATAATATTCTATCCCCAAATTTAACAATATGCCTGATGATTCAGCACCTCCTGCGATTGATAATGCACTAAAAGGAAAATTCAGAGGCTTAAACTGAGCTCAGTGTGAGAGTAATGCTGTCTTCCATAAAATGTAGGCCCGTATGCCTGAGGGTAGGAGTGGTGCTTTTTCAGTGATAGCCCCAACCTTTTGTTTTCACAAGAACTAATTTCATGCCAGTGTGAGGATACCTCAAAATCAAAACATCCCCTCCATTGACTCTTTCCATTCCTAACCTTTTCAAAACTTACAAAAACTGGGTTAATTTTTCAATGGGAGAAAGATCACTAGAGTAGTACACAAATTCTACTTCCAACCCAAAAATGAGACCCACAGAAAAGAGAGGGGGGGGGGGATAGCGCATCATAGCCTCTTCTGAAGCCTGTGCACTTTCTGTGTAGATGAGGTCCTAGAGAAAGTAGCTGACAGAAGGGCAATCCTGGGCTTGGGGGGGAAGTGGAATGAAAGGAAAGAACAGAGACAAAAGCGGGGAAATGGAAATGAGACTGAAACTGAGACCAAGTGAAAGGCTGGGCCCCTTCCAGTTTCACATAGTCAAGCTGATTCTCTTCTTGCAGAAAAAATCAACTCCCATTAGAGAACCAATCAGAATGTGACCACTTATCAGGGTGCATCCACTCACCCCACCCTCTCTCACTCATCACTACCATAAAGCATAAATAATTTTAAATAACACGAAAGGCAAAAACAGCAACACCTATCACAGTTAACAAGACAATTAGATTGTATCAAGTGATCTGTGTATTTCTCTCCAGAAACCATCATCTTTGTCTTGATTGCATCTCCCTGGTATGCTGATGGGCCCTGATATGTGGGGAGTACAGAAGGCAGTCCTGAGCTCGTCAGATAGAGGCAGAAAGCTCTCACCCAAGCTTTCCTGGTCTCTCAGGTGTCTGTCTGTCTGTCTGTCTGTTTTCCCCTCTCTCTCTTTTTTCATTGGAAAACACCAGAGAGTAATAGAACCTCCTCCAATCAATGCTAATTTGAAGGAAATTAAAGTGTAATCTTAACTCCATCTACCATCTAGTCTTGCTGGTTATTATTATTATTATTACTATTAAATACTGCAAGTGAATCTGCCATGGGAAACACCCTGGTGACTATGAGAATGCTGACCAGCATCCATTTCTTTTCTTTTTTTAATATATTTTATTGATTTTTTTTACAGAGAGTAAGGGAGAAGAATAGAGAGTTAGAAACATCGATGAGAAAGAAATATGGATCAGCTGCCTCCTGCAAACCCCCCACTGGGGATGTGCCTGCAACCAAGGTACATGCCCTTGACCAGAATCGAACCTGGGACCCTTCATTTCACAGGCCAACGCTCTATCCACTGAGCCAAACCAGTCAGGGCAGCATCCATTTCTATATTCCAGGTATTGTTACCCAATCCACAGTATGATTATCATTGGGAATAAAAGCAAAGTTTTCCAAGAGGTCTGATCAAAAGCCTCCTTTCCAGGTGAAAATAAGTGATTTTAAGACCCCTCTTTTAAAAGACAAACTGACTTCAAATTTCCCAAAGACTGATCCTTTAGTCCCAATGCCCCAAAGAAAGTAAAATCTCTGCCAAATGATAGTAATGATATCTAATTCTTATCTTCAAGTAGGCGCTTCCCCAAGAACTGTTCTGGGCTATAACATTTCCAGAAACAGATAGTTTTCCAGCATCCAAGAGATGTATAAGTTACATAAAGAAAAGCCATATATGTGCACAGGCAGAGTGAGAAAGAATATCAAAATGCTTAGCACTAGCCAGACTGAAGAAAACTTGGGTTCTAGCAGCAAAACATCTAGAGATATTCAGAAGACAGGGTGTCAGACTGGACTTCAGGGTGGTGATGCTGCAGAGAAACATGTGTGGTGAGCAAATTAAAACCTGTCCCATCCTCAGAGGGACATTAGACAGCCTGGGCTCAAAGCTTAGAGCTCAGTTATGGACCTCCAGAGGTCTAAGCCTATGTATGACTCCAGAGCACCCCTCCCTGGCCCAACCTTGAACCTCTGGTAGTGAAATCAAGCTCTGACTCTTCCACCTGTGTCTTTCTGACTTGCTTCCTTGAATGTTCCAGTTGGGTTTCAAAGGCTTAGCCCACTCCCGCTTACACCTGTCAGCAGATCTTGGCCTCCTTGGTTTAAGCCTACTGCTCTCTAAGGCCTTTGATTCAGAGTCATCTATTGGCTTCAGAATATTAGACCCACTCACCTCCCACCCACTACTCCTTGCTCAAATCCTTAGCATACATGATGTCCTTGGCCAACATTACTCTTAGCTGAGTTTCTCTTACCATAATCCAATGAGGAGGTTGGAATGATCAAAAACAGGAAAAGTATTTTAAAAAGCCAATAATAGACATCCAAGGGGGACTGCTATCTCAAAAGCCAAGGTAAGTATCAACACAAACCCTGGTTTGGCCAACTCTGGCTTGTTATGTACAAAATGTTACACTGAAGGCCTTGTGGATTAAAAAGGGGCCACATGCTAACCTGGCAAGCTAGGGGAAGGCCGGAATGGCAAACTCAGACCTAATATAACCACAAAGGATGGTCTGAAATTAAAACTTTTTTAACTAAAAGCTATTTATGGCAGGTAGTCATGGCATAAGCTAAAATGTTCCCTGACAAAAGTCAATCTTTATCTTGACTAAGCCAGTCTATTGTTTTTTGCATCTAAGATAACATACCTGTGCAATATCAGGATAATGCCCCTTCTTCCAGACTCCTCAGGCACAACCAATGCACCAGGTGGAGATCATAAATCCTCTCATTGTTATTGTTATCATGTCAATTGTTGACTTTTAATTATCCTATACCCACCTATATAAGATGTATGTATCTGTCATTTTACTTTTCATCCAATCCCAAAGATTTCCCCACTTTGCTTTCTCCTACCTCCCTAATCTATCTCCAATGGATTTTACATAACACAGTTATGGCTCCTCTTTTGATTATAATGTATAAATAAGGTGCAAAACTGCCATTCTCCAGAGCATGGTCTGAGTCCGTTAAGATTTTGCTTTCTGGCAATTGTAGATAGTTTGGCTCAAATAAACTCACTAAAATTCTGCAGTGGTTCTCAACCTTCCTAATGCCGTGACCCTTTAATACATTTCCTCATGTTGTCCCCAATTTCATTGTTACAAATTGAACATAATTAAAGCATAGTGATTAATCACAAAAACAATATGTAATTATATATGTGTTTTCCGATGGTCTTAGGCGACCCCTGTGAAAGGGTCATTCGACCCCCAAAGGGGCTGCGACCCACAGGTTGAGAACCACTGCTCTATAGGTTCTTACATTGACAGCCTTGACTGTTTTGACTTTTTAACAGTACAAAATGTGCATGGAAGTACATCTCCAGGACAGTCAAGAATAGTGTATTTCTATTTTAGACACAATGATCTGACTATTTTAGAGTACCAGACATTGTGAATTTTGCCTTGTTGGGCACTGGATTTTTTTTATCACTATAAATATTCTTGAGCTGTGTTCTAGGATAAGTAAGTAACTTGGAAGCAGTTTAATCCTTTTTGGTATTTTTTTTTTAATGATTTGTTAGACATGTCTGGAGCAGAGCTCAGTGTAGGCCTAATTATTTTCCACTTCTGAGGCAAGACCTTCCTAATTATGATACTGTTGTAATAATCTGGTTATTATTTAACAGGAAGGGAGTGAATAAGGAGACCAGGTAGTATGTACTAATTACACAGCTTTGCCAAAAAGCTGTATTTAACATTCTCCAAGTCTACTCCCCATTGATTGATGGAGGAAGGGACCAGACAAAGGCAATTTAGATACATGTCCAATAAAGTCTGAGTAATGTAAAAGGTTAATTGCCCATCAATCACACCTAGAAGCAGGTAACTAATAGAATTTAATCTGGCCTAAATACTGAACCACACCTGGCCACAACAAGGAATGGGAACTCTGGACATTGGCTCTGTTTCTGACTGCTGAACTCCCAGCTGCCCTCCTCCAGGACTGGCTTAAGGGGCAGGGAGTTTTGGAACCAAAGAAATGTAACTCCTTGCCAATAAAGCCTTTGTGGATGAGGGCGGGGGGGGGGGGGGGGGGGCGGGGGCGGGGGCCCATGCTACCTGACAAGCTCAGGGAAGGCCTGCATGGCAGTCTTGCAAATTTAAAGACCTAAAGTAACCACAAAGGATGGCCTGAAATTAAAACTTTAACTATAAGCAGTTATGGTGGATAGTCATGTCCTAGGCTGGTATTTTTCCTAATGAGGTCCATTTTTACCTAAACTGAGCCTATTGTCTTTTTGTATTTACAATAACATACCCTTGAAATGTCTGAATAACTTGTAACTTTCCTTTTCTGGACCCCTTGGGGCACAACCTAATATGCCTGGGCACCAGGACAGATACCACAAATTCTTTCACTGTTATCATGTTCATTGTTGACTGTTGGCTATCCTGCATGTGTCTATCATTTTATTTTTTATTCAATCCCAGCGGTTCCCCCCCCCAACCCCCCGGCTTTGCTTTCTCCCACCTCTCTAATCTATCATCAATGTAACTCACCTACATCCCCTCCTTTGATTACAATGTATAAAAATAAATGGAAACCCGCCATTCTCTGGAGCATTATCCTAATCCATTGAGATACTGCTTCCTGGCAATTGTCGATAGTTTGGCTCAAATAAACTCACAAAATTCTTTATAGGTTTGAATGTCTTTACATTAACACCTTCTTCCACAGTCCATCCTCCCATTCAAGTCTTAGAAATTTCATTTTCTGAAAACATCACAAGAGCCTCAACTCCCGCTTGCGTCTGGGAAGTCTGGCCCTTGAATTCCTTTGGCATCAATGGTTCTACCCAATACCACATGAATTGTGAGTTTTCCAGTCTGGTTGGACAGAACAGACAATATTCTGGGCCCTCTGTGAGTGGAGGGCATTGTTTTCCACTCCTTTCCCGCTTCCTCCCTCCTTGAGCCTCCCTATCTCCCCTCCATCTCACCCCATAGACTCCCCTCACCCCATCCCCCAACTTCCCAGTAGTCTCCTCACACACATGTGCTGACCAGTACTTTGCTGATTACTTACGAGAACGTTCTGCAGACCTGTGGGCCCCTCTCCCAACACCGCTCTCTCATTGCTGGTACTCTGTTCTATGAACTCGAGCGCCCTTGGTTTTCCTTGGCTCTTAGCACCATCTCCTCAACTCAGGCATTCTGAGTTCCACCTGGGCTGCCCTTCCTAGGTCTCAACCTGAAAACTCTCCACTCAGTAAACTGGAGTATTCCTAGAGCTCATCTCTTTTGTTTCCAGTATCTTAGAGATCATTGCTCTTCATTGCCTGCAGGCCAATGTTTCAAAAATCATTGTTTCACATATTTTATCTGATATTTTTTTATTTCAGGGAAAAGGTAAATCCAGCCCGGTTACTCCATCTTGGACACACACAGAACTTCTTTAAAATTTAGTCAACATTGTACCCAATACCAATATTGAAAGGACTTTACTCAAACACTTGGAAGCTGAATAGCATGTTATTAAATATTGATTGGGTTACCAATGAGATCAAAGAAGACATTAAAAACATCCTGGAAACTAATGACAATGAAACACAACAATCCAAAACGTATGGGACACAATGAAAGCAGTCCTGAGAGGGAAGTTTATAGCTCTACAGGCCTATCTCAAAAAACAAGAAAAAATGGTAGTAAATCATCTAACTCTACATCTCAAAGAACTAGAAAGAGAGCAACAAGAAAAGCCCAGAGTGAGCAGAAGGAAGGAGATAATAAAGATTAGAGCAGAAATAAATGACATAGAGAGCAAAAATAAACAATACATAAAATCAATGAAACCAAGAGCTGGTACTTTGAAAGGATAAACAAGATTGATGAACCTCTAGCCAGGCTCACCAAGAAGCAAAGAGAGAGGACCCAAATAAACAAAATCAGAAATGATAGAGGCAAAATAACAACAGACCCCACAGAAATACAAATGATTGTTAAACAATACTATGGACAACTCTACTCCAACAAATTAGACAACCTGGAAGAAATGGACATATTCCTAGAAAAATACAACATTCCAAAACTCAATCAGGAAGAATCTAAAAATCTCAACAGGCCAATAACTATGGAAGAAATTGAAGCAGTCATCAAAAAGCTTCCCGCAAACAAAAGCCCAGGACCGGATGGCTTCAAGGGGAGTTTTACCAAACATTCAAGGAAGAACTAAAACCTATCCTCCTCAGACTACTACAAAAAATCCAAGAGGAAGAAACACTTCCAAGCTCATTCTATGAAGCCAGCATCACCCTAATACCAAAACCAGGTAAAGACAACACAATGAAAGAGAATTACAGGCCAATATCCTTCATGAACATAGATGCCAAAATCCTCAACAAAATCTTAGCAAATCGGATCCAGCAGTACATCAGAAGGATCATACACCATGACCAAGTAGGATTTATCCCAGGGATGCAAGGATGGTACAATATCCGAAAATCAATAAAAGTGATACATCACATAAACAAATTGAAAGAAAAAAACCACATAGTCATATCAATTGATGCAGAAAAAGCATTTGACAAAATCCAACACCCATTTTTTATAAAAACTCTCAGCAAGGTGGGAATAGAAGGATCATACCTCAACATAATAAAAGCCATATATGACAGGCCCACAGCCAACATCATACTCAATGGACAAAAACTAACACCATTTCCCCTACGAACAGGAACAAGACAGGGATGCCCACTCTCACCACTCCTGTTCGATATAGTCCTGGAAGTATTAGCCATTGCAATTAGACAAGAAGAAGAAATAAAAGGCATCCAAATTGGAAAAGAAAAAGTAAAACTGTCCTTATTTGCAGATGACATGATATTATACATAAAAAACCCTAAAGACTCCATCAAAAAACTATTAGACTTAATAAATGAATTTGGCAATGTAGCAGGATACAAAATTAATGCCAAGAAATCTATGGCATTTCTATACACCAATAGAGAACTTACAGAAAGAGAGACTAAAAAAACAATCCCATTTACCATCGCACCAAAAAAATTAAGCTACCTAGGAATAAACTTAACTAAGGAGGTAAAAGACCTCTACTCAGAAAACTACAGGACGTTGAAAAAAGAGATAGAGGAAGACATAAACAGATGGAAGAACATACCATGTTCTTGGATTGGTAGAATCAACATCATTAAAATGTCCATACTGCCCAAAGCAATCTATAAATTCAATGCACTTCCCATTAAAATACCAATGGCATATTTCACAGGCCTAGAACGAACTCTCCAAAAATTCATCTGGAATAAAAAAAGACCCCGAATAGCTGCAGCGATCCTGAGAAAGAACAAAGTAGGTGGGATCTCAATACCAGATATCAAGCTGTATTACAAAGCCACTGTTCTCAAAACTGCCTGGTACTGGCACAAGAACAGACATATAGATCAATGGAATAGAATAGAGAGCCCAGAAATCGGTCCGAACCAATACGCTCAATTAATATTTGACAAAGGAGGCAAGAACATACAATGAAGTCAAGATAGTCTCTTCAATAAATGGTGTTGGGAAAATTGGACGGATACATGCAAGAAAATGAAACTAGACCACCAACTTACACCATACACAAAAATAAACTCAAAATGGATAAAGGACTTAAATGTATGATGGGAAACCATAAAAATACTAGAAGAATCTAAAGGCAACTAAATCTCAGACATATACCGAAGCAATTTCTTCACCGATACAGCTCCTAGGGCATTGGAAACTAAAGAGAAAATAAACAAATGGGACTACATCAAAATAAAAAGCTTCTGCACAGCAAAAGAAACCATCAACAAAACAACAAGAAAGCCCACTGTATGGGAGAACATATTTGCCAATGTTATCACCGATAAGGGCTTAATCTCCAACATTTATAGGGAATTCATACAACTTAACAAAAGGAAGATAAACATTCCAATAAAAAAAATGGGCAAAGGACCTAAATAGACACTTTTCAAAAGAGGACATTCAGAAAGCCAAGAGACATATGAAAACATGCTGCATAAGGAGGTCGGTGTGTACAAAGATACCACTACCTCTGCTGACCTGCACTAGACTCAAATACTTACCAATCCTCTGAAAAGTGGCAACCAACAACAGTTGCTTCACCCCTGAGGTGAATGTACATGGGACATAAATGCTAAGAGTTCAGACACTAGAGTGAAGTTATTCTGTGTTTAAATCCTGACTTCACCACTGTGTGACCTTGGACAAGTTACTTAACTTCTCTAGGCCTCAGTTACCTCATCTATATTGTGGGGAAATGTTAGCCTGCTTCTACCGCATGAAGTGTCTATGAAAATGAAATGCAAAGAACCCTGAGAAGAGGCTGACACCTGACCGTTGTTCCTGTATCTTTCCGTGAGGAATGAGCTTTAAGGCGTGATCATGGTAACACAGCCCCTCACCTCCGTGGAGCACACTACAGTTTACAAAGCCCCCGCATACATCACTTCATTAATCCTCTCTTAGAAGTAGGAATTTTCTGATGAGGAAAATGTCTATAAGGAGGATCCCAAATTTGTCCCAGGAGGATGAGATTTTGATTCATCTGTCTGCTCTGTGCATTGGAAGCTAGCTGTCCAAGAAGTCATAGAAGCAGTAAGGAAAAAAAACAAGATCACCCTGCTCTTCCACAGTCTGTCCTTGTGCCCTTAGTACACACAGACTGAGGGCTGAGCGGAAGGAGGAAGAGCAATGCCGTAGATGGAGAAACTGGGTGCCAGTTCACCTGAGTATGTGCTTAAAGGTACGGGGCTTCTAGAGCTCAGACCCAGTTCCCCCCATTCTTCTACGACACAACCTTTTTTCCTCCCCCTTGTTACCCTCTCATCTTCTGGCATTTATCTCCAAGTGTCAGCTGTGTTATGATTTTTGCTGTAAGCAATTTTTTATGATTTTTTCCTTCTTCACTGACATTTTTAGTATTATTGAATTTTCATTATTTAGTAGATATGCAGGCTCCTAAACTATCCTAAATGTGCTTCTTAATACTATATATCTCTCTATTTTGCCTTTTTCTCTCTTTCTTTTTTTTTAAGTATATATTTTATTGATTTCAAAGAGGAAGGGAGAGGGAGAAATAGAAACATCAAGGATGAGAGAGAATCACTGACCGGCTGCCTCCTGCACGCCCCCTTCTAGGGATCAAGCCCGTAACCTAGGCACGTGCCCTGACCTTGAATCGAACCAGTGGCCTCCTGGTTCATAGGTCGATGCTCAACCACTGAGAGGCTGGGCTCCTCTCTTTCTTTAACAATTTTCCATACCATTAGTCTGAATTATGCCTGGCTTGCAGGAAGAGGGCAAGCAAGAATCAAATAATTGGCCCGCCAGCATGGCTCAATCAATTTTAAAAAAAAGTATTTTTAAAAATAGGATCAAATAATTAGAGAAAAACTTCTGTGTTGGGTCTTTAAATTGAAAGACACATCAAGAGAAAATAAAATGTTTTTTAAAAATAATCCATACCTAAATGTATCAAAGTGAAATTCAGAACTTTATTCTTTTTTTATTTAAAATGTGGGAGTTGTAATTTAATGTAGGGATATTTGGATCTGAGGAATGTCTTTTGAATTTTATGAGAGTAGTTAATAATTCCAATAAATTCCATTTTTAAAAAAGCCACAACGGAGAGCAAGGACGGCTCTAGACAACAAGGATGAAAGGAGGCAGTTGCCTCCAGACCTTTGCCACTCTAGGAGAGTTGATGGCACCAGCGAGGCCCAAGCTGGTCAGAGTGGTGGCAGGTACATGAAAAAGGATTCATCTTCCAAGGTTTCACTGTGGCAGCTGAGTGTCAGAGTCCTGCTGGGAGCTCTGAAAGCCAGAGAAGAATGGCAACAGTCAGATGGCTCACAGGGAGATGCCAACAGTCCAGAGAGAGGAAACAGTGCAAACAAGCCTGGCTTGAGGATCTGAGCCCAATGCTACTGGTACTTTAAGTGACTTGGTCTTCTGTAGAAAAAGAACATTCTTCCATTTGAGCTCCACTGTCTGTTCTCCTTGACAAAATATGCTCACAAAGATCTGCATGTTTCCACTGACAAGTTGTGGTATGCATATTACACATGTATATGTGTATGTATTTGTATGTGCATAGATATTGTCAAATTTTAAAAAGCAAAGGCAGAACAGTGAGTATAATATGGTTCATTTATATTTTAAAATTATGTTTATGTTTAGATCTATGAGTGAGTGATCTCTTAGAGAAGGTGTAGAAGGATACAGGCCAAACTATTAACAAAAGTTACCTCTGGGGAGAGTAGTGGGATGGAAAAAAGCAGGTAAGTAAAGGGGAAACCGTTATGTTTGACTCTATATACTCTGTTTCAATTTTTTAAACAAACATAAATTATTACTTTTTCAATTCTAAAAGCCAAAGAAAGATAAAAAGGGGGAAGGAAGAAAGGGAAAGAAGGAAGGAAGGGAAGAAGGAAGGAAGGAAAGCTATCAACAATTAATGCCCTTTCAACACAGAAATAATCTGTCTTCCTTGGAAACATGAAAAGTTACAAAAAGTAGAAATTTTGGGTAATTCTATGAGGAAAAACTTAGCACTTTAGACATAATTTTTTTAAATGTCAAGAATGAATCAATGTTTTTATACTATGGCTATACCTATGCTAATGATTGATAAGTGAATGGCTTAGGTATCCACACGCAAAAGAATAAAGTTGGACCCTTATCTCCATCATATTCAAAAATTAACTCAAAATATATAAAAAATCTAAATGTCAGAACTGAAACTAAAAGCTCTTAGAAGAAAATCTTCATGATATTTGATTTGGCAAAGATTTCTTAAATGTGTAACACCAAAACATAAGCAACAAAAGAAAAAATAAATTGGATGACATCAAAATAAAAAACTTTTGAGCATCAAAAAACACAATCAACAGACTGAAAAGGCAACCCAGGTAATGGAAGAAAATATCTACAAATCATATACCTAGTAAGTAGTTAATATTGAGAATATATAAATAGCTCCTACAACTCCATAACTAAAACCAAAAACAAAATAAACAACCTGACTTAAGAATGAGCAAAGAACTTGAGTAGACATTGCCCCAAAGAAGATATGCAAGAGATGCTCAAGGTCACTAATCATTAGGGAAATGCAAATCAAAACCACAATGAGATATCACTTCACCCTCATAAGGATAGCAATTATTTAAAACACACACACACACAGAATAAGTGTTGGCAAGGATATGGAAAAATTGGAACCTTTGTGCATTGCTGGAGGGAATGTAAACTGATGCAGCTGCTATGGTGGTTCTTCAAAAAATAAAAAAATTGAATTACTTTGTGATCCTGAACTCTGCTTCTGGGTCTATATCCAAAAGAAGTGAGAGCAGGAATTCCAACAGACATTTGTACACGAGTGTTCACAGCAGCATTATTCATAATAGCCAAAAGATAACGCATTAGTCAGGGTTCTCCAGAGAACCATAGGATGGATGGATGGATGGATGGATGGATGGATGGATGATAGATAGATAGATGATAGATAGATAGATAGATAGATAGATAGATAGATAGATAGAGCTGATTTTATGAATTAGCTCACGTGACTGTAAGAATCTGGCAATGTTCAAAATCTTCATGGAAAGCCAGCTGGCGGGAAACCAGGGAAGAGCTCATGCTGCAGTTCAAGTCCCAAGGCAGTCTGCTGGCAGAATTCCCTCTTCAAGAGCGATCAGTCTTTTTCTATTAAGGTTTTCAAATAATTGGATGAGGCCCACCCACAGTATGGAGAGTAATTTGCTTTACTCAAAGTCTAGTAATCTAAATTTTAATCTCATCAAAAAAAAATACCGTCACAGAAATATTTAGAATATTTGACCAAATATCTGGGTACCGTGGCCTAGCCAAATTGACACAAACAATTAACCATCACAGATGGAAACAACCCAAATGTCCATCAGCAGATGAAAGGATAAATAAAATGTGGTGTATACATACAATAGAATATCATTTGGCCTTAAAAAGTACAGTCAAGCGCTACCTAATGACGTTTCCGTCAACGAGGAACCGCATGTATGACAGTGGTCCCAGAAGGATTAAGTGCATTATAAACAAAAAGCTTATTTGTGATGTTGAAAGAAAAGGCTAGACCCAACTAAGCTGTTGAGCTTACTGCTGGCACTGGGTGGTTTAAATAGATGAGGAGGCTCAGCATGTAGTCTGTCTGCCCTGTGCCCCACTGGAGGCTGTGGCCTAGAGTTGGTGAGGGAGCAAGAGGAGAAGGCTAACAAACTCACTTCCCTTCCTCAGTTTCTCATCCCTCTCTCCTTCCAGGCCTGTTCTCTCCCTCCTTCTCTCGGTTTCTCTCCTCCCCCTTTCCCTTTATTATCTCTTGTCTCAAGCTTTATTTTTCTGGTTCTCTTCTGATCTCTGATCTCACTTTCCTCCCCTTCTCTTCCTTCTCTCTCACATCCTCCATCCTTCCTTTTGAGCTCTACTCCCCCTCAGAGGGACCTCCCTCCACCGTCTTCCTCCTGCCCTCCCCGCATCGGCATGCTCACACACACTTTATCTTTTGCAGCGTATTTTGTACTGTACCTTGTCTCCATGTAGATACACGAATACTTATCTTTGTGTTACAATTGCCTATAGTATTGAGTACGGCAGCATGCTGTACAGGCTTGCAGCCTAGGAGCAATAGGCTACACCATACAGCCTAGGTGTGCAGTAGGCTACCATCCAGGTTTGTGTTGCACTCTGTGATGTTTGCACAAGGACAGAATTGCCTAAGGATGCATTTCTCGAAATGTATCCCCATCATGAAGCAACACATGACTAATGAAATTCTGGCACACAATACAATATAGATGAATCTTGAAAACATTATGCTAAGTGAAATGAGCATTGTAAAGGGGCAAATATTGTATAACTCCAGTTATATGAGGCACCTCAAGTAGTCAAATTCATAGAGATAGAAAGTAGGACGGTGGTTATCAGAGGCTGAAAGCAAAGGTAATAGACGGTTATTTAATGGGTATGGAATTTCAGTTTGATGAAAAAGTTATGAAGATGGAAAGTGATGATGGTTGCACAACAATATGAATGTACTTAATACCACTGAACTATACAATTAGATATTGTTAAAATGGCAAACGTTATGTCATATTTTACCACAATTTAAAAAAATGAAGTGCTTACATGTATAGGCTTTACTAAGATTCAGACACTACGCTAAATGAGTTAAACTGATTTTCTCAGTTAATGCCTATTGATAACCCCATTTTGCAGATAAGAAAGCCTCCTAGAAAAAGTGACTTGCTCCAGGTGCACTGCACTAGTAAGAAGCAGATCTGGGATTGGAACCCTCACAGTCTGACTCCAGTCTAGGTGCTCAGTCAGTGTGTTATACTAAAAGAGTGACTACATTAAGGGAATGAGATAAAAAGCAAATTACAACATTTTTCAACCCAAAATGATGTGAAATCCAGACTGGGTAGGATTAATAACAGGACACCTAAAATTGCTCTATATTGACTTTCATCATGAAGTTCTTATTCCAAAACCACAGCATCTCCAGAAATCAGACAAGAAGCCAGAATGCCCAAGAAATTGGGATAGAATATGTACCTGGAATTGCCCCATTTTTCCATAAGCCTTGGAACATTTCATAGTTTCCCTATTTTAAAAAAATAAAAATACTGCGGTCCCATTTATATTTTAAAATTATATTTATGTTTAGGTCTATACCTGTGAGTGGACACTTAGGAAGGGCTGGAAAGATACTGACCAAACTATTAACAAAGGTTACCCCTGGAGAGTGTGGTGGAATGGGAAGAAAGCAAGTAAATAAAGGGGAAACCATTACTTTTGACTTTTATACACTGTTTTGGTTTTTCAAAGAAGATAATCATCCAACTGACCTCTATTCAATGTGTAAGTCCAGGACTATGGTGGTTCTGTAGAAACAAGTTGGAAAAACAGTAACAAACAATGAGCTCCGAGTAATAAACAAATAAAACGTCTCCTGTCCCCATGTGCAGCACATCCCACAAGCAAGACTCATGATGGTATTCTGGCTCCTCCAGGGAAATTTTACCAACGTGATTCTCCGAATGTTCCCTGCTCCTTCAATGATCCTTCTTCCATGGACTTCTTGACTACCACCCCCACAAAGAAGAGCAGTCCCACTGTGGTTAAGGCTTGGGCTGTGCCCAAAACACTCATCAGAAAGGATATGTGCACCCCTATGTTCATAGCACGCAATTTACCACAGCTAAGATTTGGACACAGCCTAAGTGCCCATCAGCAGATGAGTGGACAAAAATACTGTGGTACATCTACACAATGGAATACTACATGGCAATATAAAAGAAAGAACTCTTACCATTTGCAATAGCATGGATGGATCTGGAGAGTATTACGCTGAGCGAAATAAGCCAGTCAGAGAAAAATAAATATCACATGATCTCACTCATATGTGGAATCTAATGAACCAAATAAACTAGTGACCAAAAATAGACCCAGAGACATAGAAGCATGAAGAGACTGTTGAACCTCAGAGGGGAGGGTGGGTGGAAAGAGATCACCCAACGAACTTGTATGCATATATGTATAACCCGTGGACACAGACAATGGGGTGCTGAGGGCCTGGCGGGTCGGGCATGGACGGGAGCGGGCTAGAAGAGGTAAATGGGGGGAAAAGAAGGACCTATGTAATACTTTGAACAATAAAGATTTTTTTTAAAGGCTTGTGCTGTGGTGTTACACTGAGTCTGCATTTGCCATTTGTTCACTGTGTGACTTTGGGCAAGTGTCTTAATCTGCCTGTGCCTCTGTCTTCTCAGCTAATAAATACCAACCCTCACAGGGTTGTTGAGAGGCTTACATAAACTGAGACAAGTAAAGCATTTAGAATAATACCTGCCGTATATTAGCGGTGAGAAAATGTTAGCCATGGATGCATCAAATAGCCATCTGCAAGCAACAGACTGTCCCCGGGATGGTGGGGGAGAAGAATGAAAGAGCATCCAAGGGAAAAGGGAACTTAGAGGTCATATTACTGATGATGGCCTAGAGAGGACCATAATGGCTCAATGTCATGCCTGGGGTCACACAGGTGGTCAGCAGCAGCACCAGGGCCAGACTCGGGTTCACTCTGACATAAGCCCTGGAGGAAGAGAAAGCAAGAGATCTCCAAACTGACTCTCTACCTAGGTGCATATTACCAGTCTCATCTACTTCAATAATTGTACATTATAAAAGGATACGTATTAACATGTGACTAGACAATCCTGTCAGTGGGCAGAGAAAGAGCTATTCTGCACACAGTGTGTGTGTATGGGGGGAGGGGAGAGGTGCAACAATAGTCCATGTCAAAGACTTTAGGGCATGCCCTGTTTCTGAGAAGTCGCCCTTGTAATAGCCCAGGAGGCCAGACCACTTCAGCAGAGCTCCAAGACAGCCACTACAGAGGGAGTCCAAAAAGTGGGCTCCAGACTCACTGGTCCATCCTACCCCATTGCCTGCAGGCCCTGAAGGCAGGTCACAGAAGCAACAGAGCAGACAGGGAGGGTATGCTGGGCAAAAGGTAGAGACCAGACTCCAGAGATGGGTCATTCCAGAAATACTTCCACTATGTAACTTTTGCCAGTGCAGCTTGCCATCCCCCACCAATCTACCTCCCACGCCTCCCCTTCCCCATCAGGCTCTCCATGCCATCCCCCACCTCTCCCACCTTTCCAACCTTTCTGCTCACTAAGCCCTGCGTTTCAATTCAGTCTCCACATAGAGCCACACCTTCCAGCCTCAGTGCTTTGCCCAGGCTTTCTCTTCCTCCTAAAATGCCTGCCCCCTGCTGTTGTTCTATGATCCCTTTCCTCTCCATTAAAACTATTGGGCAAAATTTTTCCCCAGAAATGCCAACCTTTCCATGAAGCCATCCTATAATAAGAAGTCATCTTTCCATCCTCTGAACTCCCAGACCTTTCTAGATCTTTCTAAAAGCACTTGATAAATTCTACCTCACTCCCCTCTCAAGACTCTCCTGTACAGCCTTCTACAGTGCATTGCTAACAAGTGGTCAGCATACTAGTTGCTAGCACAGAGGTCAGAATGGTGGCTGGGAAGACTGGTGTGCAGCAGGGGGAGCTGGGAAGGAAGGCAATAAAGAGTCACTACAACAGCAAAGACTACGTGCCAGAACTCTTCTAAGTATTTAACATATCTTAACTCAGTCCTCAAGACAACCCCATGAGGTAAGCACTACTGTCTCCACATTACAGAGGCAGAAACTACGGCACAGATGGGCTGGCTAACTTGCCCAAGATCCACCAGTGGGGTTGTGGATTGAACCAAGCCAGCTGTCTCTTTATATTGTTTCTCTGCAACACTGTTCCTTCTAACCCTGCATCCCTGAAAACCACTCAACTCTTCCACCCAGTGTATGCATTGCCCTTTTGAGTCAAAAACATGCTCTGCAACTTGCAATTATGACACCAAATTCCCACCTACTGTTTTTTAAGCCAGAAATTAAAGATCAATTCTGGTCAGATCTGCCATGATAGTAAATAATATATGACAAGGTCTCAAATCCGAAACATTATTTAAACAGAGAGAATTATAGCTGTTTCTAATGGAATGGGCCTCAGGCCACTTACCTAGCTCAATATTTGCCATCATTTCCATCCTGAAATATATACCAGAACAGTCTGCAAGCATACACATCTAGTGATCATTCTGCATATTATTTTGATAGAATTATAGGATTAATATACAATTATAGCACAAAGTTACTGATAAACACAGTTGTCTGTCATATGTTTAAGATTTTTTTGACAATCATAAAGGAATTTGGGCCTCCCACTATGGATAGGAGAATAAAGAAAAGACACATTTCAGTTACAATTACATTCAAATGTAAGTGAAATAGCAATTACCTGTATAATTGAGGTTTTAAATAATCTAATATTAAACATCCCATTCATGAAGCAAAAGTTTTGTTAATTCTGAATAAGCCAGGTAATTTTCTCAATCTTCTATCAAGACAGTCAGAGAGAGGAGGATGTATAAAGAATTCAGCTTTACAAATATATAGTCTGTTTTCACAGAAAGCAAGTAGAAAAATAAATTTATCAGTAGGTTCAACTTTTGAAGTTAGGAGAGATTTACAACAGGGTACCAATTTAATGTCTGTTCCCAGGAAATTTAAAAATAGCGTACAGATGACCAAAAAGTTAAATTACATAAAAATCTCAGCAAAGTAGAAGAAAAGGTTTGTAGCAGCGAGCGGTATTTTTCCTTTCCCTGATGAAGAGACTAGTGAGAACAGCAGAAAGCCTCAGAATAGAGATCACAGCGGGAGAAACAAGACACCCAGCACGTCTCCAAAACTTACCCAACTCGGTCTGTTTACTCAACACTTTATTTTTTCCACTTTGCCAGTTTAAGTCAGACAGCGGCTCGGCTTTTGTTGTTGCTCTTTCTGTTCTTTTGATCGCAGAGCCCCATGAAAATGAACCTATGTGTTGGATGGGATCTGGCCCCGTCTCGCATTAGAGGGGGGGAAAGTTTTACACTTGGATCCTTGGTGGCTTCTTTGGGAAAATGAATAAATAATAAGTGGCCAGAAGGAGAGGACGTGGGAGACGTGCTCAGCTGACGTTGGGCCCCCGCAAAGGGGCTGCCCAGTTCCTCAGCGCAGCTGTCCAGATGTGCCTCATCTGGTTCCCTCGCCCGGCACGAATCTCAGCCGCCGCGGCTACCCGAAGCTCCAGCTCATTGGTGGCCGCGGTTCCTCACCTGTCGCCTATTGGCCGGTCGGCCCGCCATTCCGGCCGGCCTGGGGCCCGCCTCCGCCCGCCGGGCCAGCTCGTTCCATCCTCTGAAGGAACCTGGAAGTGCTGCGCGCGCGCTGATGTGGCACTCGGCGGGGCCAGCGAGCCCGAGAGGGGCCCGGGGCCGAGGTGTGGCTCCTCCGCACGCAGGCCCCTGTTATGCCCATTCTTTTAGGCAGTTAGACTGGTTTACACAGGATGATTTCAATCTATTCTTGGGATGAAATTAAGGCGCGCCCCGCGCTCGCTTGAGTCCCCTGCATTTCCAAGTGCATGGGACTGGGGCTCCCCATGCCCACGCTCCCAAAGGGCGGTCAGGCCAGGTCAGAACTTCATTCTCTCCCCTTTCTACAGGGAGCAAATTATAAAATCCAAGAGCCTGACCTGAGGATAGTGTTCTTTTTGTTGGCGGAAAAGCCCTAATGAATCCTTTGAAGTCCTTATTAATTAACCAGGAGGTGGTTGTTATCTGTGGAGAGAAGGCCAGGGTTGGCTTGGTGTTTTTGTTGTTGGATGGTGGAAATAAAAAATGTTGCTTGGTGCTATGAGAAATTAGACAGGACTCTCCCCCTAACAATGCTTTGATCCTGGGGAAATCGTGGAAGGGTTAACTGGTTGGTTGGTTGGTTGGTTGATTGGTGGGGGTTGGGGGAGGTTGAGATTTGCAAATCCATTGCCATTATAACTTAAAGATGTTGACGGAAATGTGACCTCATTGAAATATTAAGATGGCAAGAGCCACACTTATTGGGCCACACACATTAAAAGGTGCCAGCTTGACCCACATTATCATATTTAGTTCTTTAACAACCACCTTATAAGTAAATATTATAATTATCTTCATTTTCAGATAAAGGCTACCAAGATGCAGAGAAGCCTATCTCAGCATATTACCAAAGTCTCCAATAGATGTTTGCAGCACTGTACCATGGATGCATAAACTTATATGCCATTTGCCAGGAGTGGGTGGGTCAGAATTTCCTGTGAGTGCCTCTACCTTCTTATGCCCAAAGCTTTCACCGCATAGATGATGTCCTCTTGGTTGGTATATTTGTTACCTATTGCTATCTATGTAACAGATCACCACAAATTTATTATTGTACAGTTTCTGAGGGTCAAGAGTCCAGGCATGGCTTAACTGGACTCTGCTCAGGGTCTCACAAGGCTACAATCAAGGTGTTGTCCAGGCTGCATTCTCATCTGGAGGCTTGACTGGGGAAGAATCTGCTTCCAAGCTCTCTCAGGTTGCTGTCTCAATTCATTTCTTTGCAGCTATAGGGCCGAGTCCCCAGGTTCTTTCTGGATGTCAGCTAGCAGCTGCCCTTACCCCCTAGAGTTTACTCTTAGCTCCTGCACTTCCTAAAAGCCAGGCAATAGAGATCATGGGGGGCTACCTTAGTGTATGTTTGCCACAGTGGGCTAGTCAGACACTTCAGTCTGGATCACCGTGATTGCAATGTTATCACATCTCCACAAGCTCTCCAAAAATTCAGGGCCCTGCTTGACAAGTAAACTGAGAAACCATGAGTGGATCACAACACTCAATCCCTCTGGCAGCCAAGAAAACTCACAAAGAAGGGTTGGCCCTTGAAATCAATCAAAAGTTTGACTTACTGAAGCATTTGTATTCTGACAAGAATGCACCTTTTATCACAAAAGCTACTCAATACTGGAATGGTAGTCAAGGGATATGACCAATCTTCCATGATCAATCTACTAAAAAAAGATTTCTGGGGATTCCAGCCTGCAAGAAGGTAGAGTTTACATAATTTTCCCTATTTCTCCTGTTAGTCAACTAAAGAGCCTAAATACACACACACACACACACACACACACACACACACACACAAACATAAGAAGAGGAAGATGACACACCAGCTAGGAATCTAGGGACCCAAAAAATGACATAATGGTGAGTTCTCCGGGTTTTCTTTTTGTTTCATTAACCCAGACTTGGAGCCCAACAAAAGCTTATTCTCTCTAGCCAAAGGGCCAAGAAAGGGGAGCCTAAAACAATAATAACAACAACTTTAGATAGTAAAGGCTCTACTCCAGCCAAACACCACAGAAAAAACTGTGGCTCAGCCCACATCCACACAGCAAAGGCCAAGTGGAGAGTCTAGACTTCCACCCTCACAAGGCTTTAACAAAGTGAAAACAAAGAGCTAGGTTTTGAAAAAATCAATATAATTGGCAAACCACTAGCATGACTGACAAAGAAATAAAGAGAGAAGACACAAATTACCAATGTCAAGAATTAAACAGACCTTGCAGGAGTCAAAAAGAAAATAAGAAAACAACTCAACACACACATATATAACTTAACTGAAATGGACCAATTCCTTGAAAAACACAAATTACTACAATTCAATATGAAATCAATATTTTGAATATCCCTATAACTCTTAAGGAAATTTAATTTATTCTTTAAATACTCCCATACTTTCCAAAATATAAAAAGAACTTGTAAAACTCAACACCAAGAAGATAAACAACCCAATTAAAAACTGGGCAAAGGATCTGAATAGACACTTCTCCAAAGAGGACATATAGATAACCAATACACATATGAAAAATCACCAGAGAGATGCAAATTAAAACTACAATGAGGTGTCACCTGTCAGAATGGCTATCATCAATAAAGCAATAAACAACAAGTGCTGGCAAGGATGTGGAGAAAAGGGAACCCTCGAATATTGCTGGTGGAAATGCAGATTAGTGTAGCCACTGTGGAAAGCAGTATGGCATTTCCTCAAAAAAATTAAAAATGGAGCTACCTTTTGACACAGCAATTCCACTTCTGGGAATATATTTAAAAGTCCTGAAACATAATTCAAAAGAATATATATATAATATAAAAGCCTAAGCAACCGAATGACCGAACAACCGGTCGACCAATCACTAGGACACACACTGACCACCAGGGGGCAGACACTCAATGCAGGAGCTTCCCCCTAGTGGTCAGTGTGCTCCCACAGCGGGAGCGCTGCTCAGCTGACCAACCCATCTGGCGGCCCACCAGCCCAGCGGCAGCCACTCATTCCCTCAGTAGTCCTGCAGGTCTAATCTCTGGAGAATGGACCAGGCACCAATGGACCAGCACCGCTGGCAAGATCCTGACAGCACTGCCGGCCTCCTGGAAGTCGGCCTTGGGCAACTAGGGCACTTCCCCTCCCTAGACGCCCTGCAAAGAAGAAAGGATATAAAAGTGACCACCAGGTGGCTCCCAACAACCAGCGCGAACGTCAGCGGGACAGATGCAATCCCGGGCTGGCAAGAGTGTCCCACCACTGCCCAGCGGGCCGGCCCCACTCCATCCCCTTCGGGATCCCACCCGTGCACAAATTTGTGCACCGGGCCTCTCTCTATATATATATATGTTCATTGCAGCATTATTTACAATAGCCACAATCTGGAAACAGCCCAAATGCCCATCAGTAGATAGTGGATAACAAAGTGGATACACAATGGAGTACTACTTGGCTGTAAAAAGAGAAGACAATATTACTTTTTGCAATCGCATGGATGGACCTGGAGAGTATTATGCTAAGTGAAATAAGCCAATCAGAGAAAGAAAAATACCATATGATCTCACTTATATGTGGAATCTAATGAACATCATAAACTGACAAACAAAATAGATCCAGAGACATGGAGGCATGGGACATACTGACAGATCTCAGAGGGAAGAAGGGTAGGGGAGCTGGGGGGAAAAAAGAGGTAAAGGGGCCCTGACCGGTTTAGCTCAGTGGATAGAGGATTGGCCTGAGGACTGAAAGGTCCCAGGTTCGATTCCAGTCAAGGGCATGTACCTTGGTTGCGGGCACATCCCCAGTAGGAGGTGTGCAAGAGGCAGCTGATCGATGTTTCTCTCTCATCAATGTTTCTAACTCTCTATCCCTCTCCCTTCCTCTCTGTAAAAAATCAATAAAATATTTTTTTTAACAAAGAGGTAAAGGGATTAAGCAATCTATATATATAAAATATGCTAAGCGTCCCTCCGACCATCCAACCGGTCGCTATGACACACACTGACCACCAGGGGCAGACACTCAACACAGGAGCTGCCATGATGTGCACTGGCCATTTACAAAGAAACGGCACTACAGACCTGGTGCCAACAAAGCAACACTCGGCTTCCCCCAAGTGGGACACAGGCCCCACCACCACCCAGAGTGACACCCCACCAATTGCAGCGAAAGCTGTCAAGACCCCATGGCGCAAAATGCGGCCCACAGCCCAGCCCAGGCAAGAAACAGTCGTTGTGGGCATCGAGTAATGACATCATGTAGCAATGCCCGGCTTCCTCTCCCTAGTGACTAGCCTCATTGGAGTTTCTTCAGCCCAAGAACATGGCTTGCTTTATAACCAGGTGCAATCATTTCACACTATAACCAAATGTCTGTGACACGTGTTCCCGTGCCTCGTCTCATTTGATCCTCACGGAAGTCCTGGGGTAGGTAGATAGGAGACTCGGTGGAATCCTATTTTCTTTTCATTAGCTGGAAAACAGAGATTTAGAAAGTTTAGAAACTTGACCCAACTGAAAAGAAGTAAGAAATGGTGGGCCTTGAAAAAGACTTCAGGTTTTCTCATTGTGCAGAATATAGTCAAACACTGCTGCAGTTAAATATTTTACCCTTTGTTCTCCCTGCGTGATCTACAATAATAATGTGCTTTGTGTTGATATTTACTGCTGTGTTGCTGACAATTACCTGAAAAAGAAGTTGGGGTGCTTCAGTGGGCTGGAAAAAGTTTAGTTAAATCAAAAGGCAGATCCACTTAAGCAAGTTTATTCTATATATATATACTAGAGGCCCAATGCACAAAATTTGTGCAAGAATAGGCCTTCCTTCCCCCAGCTGCCGGTACTGGCTTCCCTCTGGCACATGGGACCCAGGCTTCCCTCCAGCACCCCAGACCCAGGCTTTCCTCACAGCCCCAGCTTCATCCAGAAGGTCGTCCAGAAGGACATCCAGAAGGACATCGGGTCTAATTAGAATACTACGCTTTTATAATCTACACTAATAAAAGAGAAACATGCAAATTAACCATCACTCCGCCACTCCACTACACCCACAAGCCATGCCCACCAGCCAATCAGGAACGAGTATGCAAATTAACCCAACTAAGATGGTGGCGGCCATGGAGCTGGACCAGCAGGAGGCTTGGGTTGCCCCCGGCGATGGAGGAAGCCAAGCTTTCCACCTGCCCTGGCCAGCCCTGGGTGCCACTCAAGGCTAGAAAGTTTCAATTATAGAAGATAAATAAATCCCAGATACCTGCTTCCAGCCCAAAAGGAGAGGCTGGGAGCTTGGGTTGCCGGGGGGGGGGGGGGGGGGGGGGCGTTGCCCCCCTGAAAACGGCCATCAGCCCCTCACCCAGGCTGGCCAGGCACCCCAGCAGGACCCCCACCCTGATCTGGGACACCCTTCAGGGCAAACCAGCAGGCCCCCACCTGTGCACCAGGCCTCTATTCTATATAATAAAAGGGTAATATGCAAATTGACCTTAACAGCAGAACAACTGGGAATGACTGGTCACTATGACACACACTGACCACCAGGGGGCAGATGCTCAATGCAGGAGCTGCCCCCTGGTGGTCAGTGCACTCCCACAGGGGGAGCTCTGCTCAGCCACAAGCCAGGCTGACGGCTGCCAACACAGCGGTGGTGGCGGGAGCCTCTCCTGCCTCCTCAGCAGCACTAAAAATGTCCTACTGCAGCTTAGGCCTGCTCCCCACTGGCAAGTGGACATCCCCTGAGGGTTCCCGGGCTGCCAAAGGGATGTCTGACTGCCAGCAGGTGGACATTCCCTGAGGGGTCCCAGACTGCGAGAGGGCACAGGCCGGGCTGAGGGACCCCCCCGCAAGTGCACAAATTTTTGTGCACCAGGCCTCTAGTTATAGATAAAAGGCTAAGTTGACTAGTGCATGCTCAATATACATAAAGCTCTCGCTGGCACCAATTGCACACATGCGTTTCGATCTGTCATTGTCAATCATGAATTTGGTTGACACTTCTATTATTGAGAAAGGGTAAATAGCAATCTTAAAATATTTCTTCTAATTAATTTCCTTTCAATGTGCACAAATCTGTGTACCGGGCCACTAATATATATATGACACATAGGCATGGACAACAGTATGGTGATAGCAGAGGGAAAGGGGTGAGGAGAGGTGGAAGTGGGCAAAGGGGGGATAAATGGAAATGAAAAGAGACTTGACTTTGGTGGTGAGCACATAACAGTGTACAGATGATGTTTTGTTGAGTTGCACACTTGAAACCTGTATGGTTTTATCAGCCAAATAAATTTAATAAAATAAAAAATAAAGAAAATTAAAATAAATAAATAAATGCTCCCATACTTTAAATACAAAATCTCCAGGCCCAAATGGGTTTTACTGGAGAACTCTACCAAATGTTCAAGGAAGAATTAACACCAATTCTATATAATCCCTTCCAGAAAATAAAAGAAGAGAGAACACTTCCAATTCACTTTGTGAAATCAGTGTTACTCTGATATACAAACAAACAAACACATTAGAGAAAGAAAATTACACACCAATACCCCTCCTGAATATGGCACTAAAATCCTTAACAAAATATTAGCAAATGGAATCCAGCAATACATAAAAATAATTAGACACCATGACCAAGTGTGTGTTTTTTCCCGGAGTTATAAGGCTTGTTCAATATTCAAAAATCAATCAATACAAACCATGATACTAACAGCCTATAGAAGAAAAATCATACTAACATATTAATCAATGTAGAACCCGCATTTGACAAAAGTTGTAATTTAATATTACAGCTTAACCTTTCCAAACTCTGAGAAAAATTCTTAAACATTTGCAAATTTGAGTTTTAAATAGCCTCCCCTAGGCAGCGTGGCTCAGTGGTTGAGTGTTGACCTATGAACCAGGCGGTCACCCTTGGATTCCCGGTCAGGGCACATGTCCAGGTTGTGGGCACAATCCCCAGTGGGGGGCATGCAGGAGGCAGCCGAGCTGCACCCTGTTTCTCCCATCATTGATGTCTCTCTCTCTCTCTCTCTCTCTCTCTCTCTCTCTCTCTCTCTCTCTCTCCCTTCCTCTCTGAAATCAATAAAAACAAAAAATAAGTGGCCTCTTGTTTTCACTTACATTTTTATTACTATGGATGCCATATTATAAACAAAAAGTTGACAAACTAGAGGTTCAAGTGAAGGCATTCAGGGTGATGGGCTGTGGAACTCGGGTTCTGTGAGCAACGGTGGCTGGCACAGAGTGTTCCCCTGAGTTCCCACAGGGAGGAGAGAGGTAGAGAAAGGCGTGAGTGCTCTCCTCTAGAACTGTAGTGACATCATTCAGGAGAGGAAGCTATGCTGTAATGTACTCCAGGCAAAGAAAAAGGCCACATTCCACATGGATGGAGCCCTTACAAAAGGAAGATTGCAGCTCAGGATAAGAAAGGGCCTTTTTGTGTGTGTGTGTGTGGTGGGAGGAGAAGGAGAGCAGGATAACAACAGCGTCGACTATGAGAGCTTCAATGCAGTGAAAGAGACTGCCTTCTTGCCCTGGCAGTCATCAAGCAAAGCCTGGAACACACCTGGCAGACTCACTGCAGAGGGAGTTCCTGCCTCAAGTAGGAATTGGGATGAGACAGTCTTGGATCAGATGATCTTTTTCCCCCTCAGTTTTATTGAGATACTAGAGGCCCGGTGCATGGATCCCTGCACTGGTGGGGTCCCTCGGCCTGGCCTGCACCCTCTTGCAATCTGGGAACCCTCAGGAGATGTCAGACTGCCAGTTTTGGCCCAATCCCCACAGGCAAGGTCAAAGGACCCCACCATTGCACAAATCCGTGCACCGGGCCTCTAGTATGCATATAAGATCTTTGGTTAATCTCTTCCCGCCCTTACCCCCTCCCCTCCCACTCCTTCTGAGGTTCATTAGTCTGTTCCATGTTTCCATGCCTGTGCATTAAGCATCTGCCCCCGGTGGTCAGTGAGCATCATAGCTACTGGTCGAACGGTCGCTTAGGCTTTTATATATGTAGATAATTGCCATGCACCATTGTATGGGTTTCAGGTGTACAGCACAAAGGTTTCACTTACATATATTGTGAAGTGATTACACAATAAGTTTAGTTAACATCCATCATCTCAGATAGACACAAAAAAAATAAATTTTAAAAATAGAGAGAAAATGTGTTTTTTTTTTTCCTTGTAAGGAGAACTCAGGATTTGCTCTCTTAATAGTTTTTATGTGTATCACACATGAGTGGTAACTATCATCATCATGTGCACATCACATCCCTAGTACTTTTTATCAGATGATCTTTAAAAGTCCTGTGCTCTGTCTCTCTCATTCCCCCTCCTTACCATGTTTTGTTTTGTGTGTGTTTTTTATTTGCTCCTGCACTTCCCGGAAATGGTGACTTGTCATTGTCTTACTATGTTTGCAAATTGAGGGGTGAGAAGTAAAGCCACTTGTTTATAAGAACATAGTGAGCAGCCTTTAAACACATGAACTAATCACAGGTGGTAGATGTATTTCAGAGATGAGAAAAGAGATTCCTGGGAAAGTCCTTGGTTGGCTCCTTACTCATGTTAAAATGGTTCATGACCAGTATATTATCACTACCCCTTAATTAATGGCTAACCAGTGCCCATCCCAAATGGAAAATCTAAACAAATAGACACAATAGTTATTATAAAGTTTTCATTGGTTTGTACTTATCCCTCCACCAAAGCACTGGAAGGCAATTTACACAATAGCAGTGAAAACATGAGCTCTGAAGACAGATGTGTTGTGCACAGAAGGCTGAGGGGGGAGAACAAAGAGAAGAAGTCAGAAGAGTGTGAAACAATGTCTTCTTTAAAGTTTGAAAACCAGTTAGATGGGTGTTTGATGTCGTGCTAAAAGGTTTTGATTTAATTCTGTAAATGACAGGAAACCTGCCAAGGTCTTCAAGCTAGACAGTGACACAGTGTTTTTTTTAACAAGTTATCTCTGAGCCAGTGATGTGTAAATTTTTGTTTGCTATCTCTTTCCTCCCTGGAATGTGAGTCCCTGGACAACAGGCGTTGCTCACTGCTGTTTCCCCAGCACAGTGCAGGCAGTCAAATGTCTTTGTTGAATGAACAACTGGATCTTGGCAATTAGTCATCAAGGGAGAGACTCTGAGCCAAGGCGAGGTGTGGCTACCTCTGGTTTAAGCCACTCAAGAGCCCAGCTGGGCACACAAGCACGCATGAGCTGGGACTAAAAGGGCTGGGTAAGATAGAAAGGCTTCTCCGTTCACTGTTGTTTTTGGTTTGTTTGCTTATTTTTTCATTGAGATATACTTGACATATAAAATTATATTTGTTTCAGGTGTCCAACATAGCGATTCAATATTTGTACATATTGTGAAATGATTATCACAATAAGTCTTCTATCACCACATATGGTTTAAGGAAACTTTTTTCCTGTGGTGAGAACTTTTAAGACCTATTCCCTTAGCAACTATCAAACATGCAGTATAGCATTATTAACTATGGTCACCATGCAGTACACTAAATCCCCAGGACTTATTTTACTAGAGGCCCGGTGCACAAAAATGTGTGCACTCGGGGGGGGGGGGGTCCCTCAGCCTGGGCTGTGCCCTCTCGCAGTCTGGGACCCCTCGGGGGATGACCACCTGCTGGCTTAGGCCTGTTCCCCGGGGCATTGGGCCTAAGCTGGCAATCAGACATCCCTCTGGCAGCCGGCAGCCCTTGGGGGATTTCCACTTGCCACTGCGGAGCAGGCCTAAGCTGCAGTCAGACATCCTTAGAGCTGCTGAGGAGGCAGGAGAGGCTCCCACCACCAACACTGTACTGGCAGCCATCAGCCTGGCTTGTGGCTGAGCAGAGCTCCCCCATGTGGGAGCACACTGACCACCAGAGGGCAGCTCCTGCATTGAGCGTCTGCCCCCTGGTGGTCAGTGTGTGTCATAGTGACCAGTCATTCCCAGTCCTTCTGCTGTTAGGGTCAGTTTGCATATTACCCTTTTACTGTATAGGATAGAGGCCTGGTGCACAGGTGGGGGCCAGCTGGTTTGCCCTGAAGGGTGTCCCGGATCAGGGTGGGGGTCCCACTTGGGTGCCTAGCCAGCCTGGGTGAGGGTCTGATGGCTGTTTGCAGCTGGTCACCCCCCCTTTAGGGTGGGAGTACCCACTGGGGTGCCTGGCCAGTCTGGGTGAGGGGCTGAGGGCCGTTTTCAGGCTGGCCTGCGACTGAAGCTCCCAGCCTCCCCCTTTTTTCTTTTTTTTTTATTCTGGGATTTATTTACCTTCTATAATTGAAACTCTGTTGCCTTCACTAGTGCTCCTAGCTCTGAGGCGGCCGGCGGCTGAAAGCAGGTATCTGGGGTTTGTTTAGCTTCTATAATTGAAACATTGTTGCTTTCGGGCTCAGAGCCGGCCGCAGCAGGCAGGGAACCTTGGCTTCCTCCATCACTGGAGCAAGCAAACCTCCTGCTCACTTCAGCTGCGTGGCTGCCAGCCGCCATCTTTGTTGACAGTTAATTTGCATATCTCGCTGATTAGCCAATGGGAAGTGTAGCGGAGGTATGGTTAATTACCCTTTTTGTCTTTTATTAGATAGGATAACTGGAAGTTTGTACCTTTGACCCCTCTCCCCCATTCTTCCTTCCCCACCCTACACACACACACACACACACACACACACACACACACCTGACTTTGGCAACCACCAATCTGTTCTCTGTATCTATGAGCTTTTTTTTTTTTTAGATTCCACACATAAGTGAGATTATATTGTATTTGTCTTTTTCTATCTGACTCATTTCACTTAGTATAATGCCCTCAAGATTCTTCCATGCTGTCACAAATGGCAAGATTTCATTCTTTTTTATGATTGAATAATATTCCTTTGTGTATAGATACCACATCTTTTTATTCATTTATCCACTGATGGACACTTTGGCTATTGTAAATGATGCTGCAGTGAACACGGGGATGCACATACGTTTTCAAGTTAGTGTTTCATTTCCTTTAGGTAAATACCCAAAAGTATTGCTGGATCATACAGCAACTCTATTTTTAATTTTTTAAATTTTTTTTATTGATTCTAAAGAGGGAAAGAAAGGGAGAGGGAGAGAGAGAGGAACATTGATGAGAGAGCAATATCAATTGGCTGCCTCCTGCACAACCCCTATGGGGAATCAAGCTCACAACCAGGGCATATGTCCTGACCAGGAATCAAACCAGTAACTTCCTGGTTCATAGGTCGTTGCTCAATCACTGAGCCACCTGGCCAGGCTATTTTTAATTTTTTTGAGGAACCCCATACTGTTCCCATAGTGGTGGCACCAAGTTACATTTCCCCAAACTGTACACAGGGATTCCCATGTATTGTTTTCTTCCTCACATCTCCATATGTGCAGAAGGGGAAGAACTGTGCTCAGCCCATTAAAAACTACAGCAGGAATTAACCAAAACAGAATTATATAATCCAAGGTTAGAATAGAATGTAAAGCCAGCCATGTGCTCAGTGGTTGAGCATCTGCCCATGCACCAAGAGGTCATCTTTAGATTCTTGGTCAGGGCACATGCCTGGGTTTCAGGCTTGATCCCCAGTAAGGGGAGTACAGGAGGCAGCCAATCAATGTTTCTATCTTTCTCCCTCTCCCTTCCTCTCTCTAAAATCAATAAAAATATTTTTTAAAAGAATAGAATGCTAAAAAATTCCAAAGACATAGAAAATCAGAACGTACAATTCCTCCCTCCCCCAGTTTAAAATTTCCCATTGTGCAAATGTAAATCATCTAAACAGTATTTTAAGCACTCTTTCTTTTTTTGTGTCCCGTGGAAATTGAGACAAGCTAGTAAGCCAGGACAAGCAGAATAGGGAAACTGAGACAGATAATTAAACAGCCAAGCTATTTACAGCCATCTAGTGAATCCCAAAATCCTATCTTCCCTAAACCAAGGACACTTAAAAAGTAAATGTTTTAGCCCCGCCAGTGTGGCTCAATGATTGAGTGTCCAGCCGTAAACCAGGAGATCATGGTTGATTCCCCGTCAGGGCACATGCCTGGGTTTCGTGCTTGATCCGCAGTAGGGGCGTGCAGGAGGCAGCTCATTGATGATTCTCTCTCATCATTGATGTTTCTATCTCTCTCTCCCTTCCTCTCTGAAATCAATAAAACATATTTTTTAAATATATTTTATTAATTTTTTACAGAGAGGAAGGGAGAGGGATAGAGAGTTAGAAACATCAATGAGAGAGAAACATTGATCAGCTGCCTCCTGCACACCTCCCACTGGGGATGTGCCCGCAACCAAGGCACATGCCCTTGACTGGAATCAAACCTGGGACCTTTCAGTCCACAGGCTGACGCTCTATCCACTGAGCCAAACCAGTCAGGGCTAAAAACATTAAAAAAAAAAAAAAAAGAGTAAATGGCTTACACTTCTCCCCAACCAGAGAGTAAATAGCTTAAATCACGGTACTCAGGGAGATAGCAAAAATCCAATTAGTGCCATTCGCCAATCACACCCAAGGACAGATGAAGTTAAGAGAATAAACTTCATTTTGGCACGTCCACATAAAACTGATTCATATTCTATTGAGATCCTCCCCTAAACTCCCAGCCTTTAAAAACCTGAAGTCCTAGTGTGAGCTCTCCCTCCCAGAAGCACGTGGGCCTTTTCCTTTCCCCTCTTCCTCCCCCACAGGCATGTATCTCTTAAACTCTAAGGACCCCCATGAGGCTTGCAACCAGGGAGCGATGGGCAGCAGCAGCTCATCCTGGGCTCACCCCCTGAACCTGCCCCCCTGCCCCCTTTTCTCTGATGTCTGAGTGAGCCAAAGCACCCGAGTCTCAGCTCGTTTCCCTGCCCAGTCTCTCTCCAGCTGCTTTTCCTAACCTAGGCACCTTCTTGTTTCACTGTCCCGAGCTTTAATAAACTTACTCTCAAAATCACCTGGACTCTTTTTGTGAAATCTTTCCTGCACAAAGTCAAGAACCCACACACTACTGGCCGGCCCTAGGCAGACCCACTCAAGGCCAGGTCCCCTTTCCGGTAACAGAAATAACCAATTAGTCATTGTCCTTTGTGTTTACTTTTTTAAAAAATTTACCTTTATTGCTGAAAATATTACAGATGTCCCCTTTTTTTCCCTCCATTGACTCCCTCCACCCCATACTCTCCCTCCAGGCCTTCTGGCGAGGATGTGGAGAAAAGGGAACCCTCACGCACTGCTGGTGGGAATGCAGACTGGTGCAGCCACTATGGAAAACAGCATTGAGTTTCCTCAAAAAATTTAAAATGGAACTTCCACTTGACCCAGTGATCCTACTTCTAGGAATATATTTTAAAAATCCCAAAACATCCATCAGAAAGAATATATGCACCCTTATGTTCATAGCAGCACTATTTACAGTAGCTAAGATCTGGAAACAGCCAAGTGCCCATTAATAGATGAGTGGGTAAAAAAGCTGTGGTATATACATAATGGAACACTATGCAACTGTAAAAATGAGGGATCTCTTACTTACCCTTTGAGACAGCAGGGAGGGACCTGGAGAGTATTATGCTAGATGAAATAAGCTTTGTGTCTACTTTTAAATACATTAATAAAGCATAAGAATTACCCAACATCCAGTACATTTACTCTAACCTCAGAGTTTGGATAAGAAATGCTGCATCTCTCTCCTTTCTGGTTGAAAGTAATAGTAATGATTTTGTCATTGGCCAGTCTTCTCTGTATCCAGCATTACCTGTCCAAATGTCAGCTCAACTCTGCCCCCTAGAGAAGAGGAACCAGAGTGCCCTGACCATAACTGAACTAACGTTTATAGTTCTGACACTGGGCTTTTCCAGAGGACTGCTGCTTTCTACTTTATATGCTTCTACATTATTTGAAAGTGTGTCAGATATTGAATTGATAAGTTAAACATTTCCATTTAAGGGGAAAAGATTATCTACAAATACGATTTTATTAGAAGTGCTGTTTTGTGCTATAAAGAAGGTGATTCTCTCTCATCATTGATGTTTCTATCTCCTTCTCCCTTCCTCTCTGAAATCAATAAAAATATATTTTTAAAAAATATAAAAAAGAAGGTAATAAGCTGGCAGCTTCATTTTCAGAGAGTCCCCCCTCCTCCATGTACTATGGCCCTGAAAATATGGTGAAAATAGACTTCCTCCCAGTTTGATAAAATATATTATAAAAACCCTAATCATGATGTTTCCAGGTCCTGCCATTCTTGCGTCCAGGGAGCAGAAAGACCTCCACAGGCGTCTTGGCTGGGGTAGGAGGTGGCGGCTGTCCCAGCCAGCCAGACACCGGGCGGAGGAAACCCCATCCAGTTGGCCCCTATTCCCATGGATGGGCCACCTCTCCCAGCCCTTTCTATCGGGGTCAGAGCCAGTAAGCAGACCATCCCCAGAAACTTGGTTGGCAAGACAGAAAAGCCCTGAAGGAAACCTGGGCTTTCCCACAACTACAGCAGAGTGCTGCCCTTGGTGGCAGGTCAGGCCCCACCCTCCCCCGCAGGGGCAGCAAATAACAGGCTAACGTCACCGTGTAAAGCTTGCAGTTATCTTTCACGTGTGTGAAAAGTGTAAAACTGTGTATAAAGGCTACAAAATGGATGCAGGTGTAAGCAGTATGAAAATTGAAATAATTCAAGTCAAAGATCATCACTATTTTACTTTTCTTTCACTGTTTTCCTCTTCTTTCCTTCTCCTTTTCCTTCTTTCTATTGTTTATGTCAATGTTAGTTTGTGTCTTACCTAATCAATCAATTATAGCATTAGTTATAAGTAGTTTGGGGAGATACTCTTCTTTACAACACGGAGAGTAGCTGCCCTTGGGCATTTGAAGATTCGAGAGACAGAGACGAAGACTACATCAGAAGAGTATTAGAGAATGCTAGAATCTTTTCCTTTAGGGAAAAAAAATAGTGATAGAATATGGCCTCAATATGCTAATTGAACCTGGTTGCACAATCATTTATGAAGTGTATGTATGTCAAATCATTGTGTTGTACAATTTAAATACATACAATTTTATTTGTCCATTATACCTTAACAAAGCTGAAAAAATAAGTAAAACACATGCTCACTTCAGCAGCACATATACTAAAACTGGAATAACACAGAAAAGACTGACTGCTGAGCAAAAATGACACAAATTTGTGAGGTGTTCCATACTTTTTAAATAATTCATGGGATGTAATAGACAGTATGGTGACTGTAGTTAACAATACTCTCAGTATATCTGAATGTTGCTAAGAGAGTAGATTGTAAAACTTCTCATCATAAGAAAAAAAAGTTGTAACTATGTGTGGTGATGGATGTTAGCCTTATTGTGGTAATAATTTCACAATTTCTGCAAATATGTTATACACCTGAAACTAATATAGTGTTATATGTCAATTATGTTTAAACTAGAGGCCCAGTGCATGGATTCATGCACATTAAAAGGAAATTAATTAGAAGAAATATTTTAGAGGCCTGGGAGGGACCTCAGGAGATTGGCCAGCCAGGGAGGGATCAGGGGAGGTTGGCTCCAGGGCATATCTGGCCGGTCTCACCCAGGCCCAGTCCAGAGAGACTGGGGCCAGGGAGGGACAGCAGGAGGGCTCCAGGGTGTGTCCAGCCCATCTCCCCCAGTCCCAATCAGCCGGACCCCAGCAGCAAGCTAACCTATCGGTCAGAGCATCTTCCCCCTGGTGGTCAGTGAGTGTCATAGCGACTGGTCAAACGGTCAAAGAGTTGGACACTTAGCATATTAGGCTTTTATTATGTAGGATAAAACTAATTAATAGCCCTAGCCAGTTTGGCTCAGTGAATAGAGTGTCAGCCTTCGAACTGAAAGGTCCCAGGTTTGATTCCAGTCAAGGGCACATGCCCGGGTTGTGGGCTCGATCCCCAGTGGGGGATTTGCAAGAGGCAGCCGATCCATGATTCTCTCTCATCATGGATGTTTCTATCTCTCTCTCCCTCTCCCTTCCTCTCTGAAATCAATAAAAATATTTTTTAAAAAAAACTAATTAATAAATAAATGGTAAAGAATAACCGCATAAAGGTACAACCAAGAACACACAGCAGACCTCAGAGAATCAGTCTCCACTCATGTAATCAAAACGGTAACCTCCTCCCACTCCTGCTCAGTTCTCAAGTACTGCGTCAGGACCCACTGCTAAGGGGAAATGGAGGCCCTGCCTTAGGGTAGGAGCAGAATGAACTGGACTCTGTTCCTAATTCAGCCACCACACCTGTGAGGGCCTGAAGTTCCCTAAACATCAGTTTCCTCAGCCAGCAAGTAAAGAGAAGAACAGGTCCCTCCTTAGAGTGCTGAGAATTGTTCTAGGTAATGCATTAAAGACTTCGGCCTAGTGGTTCAGTGGTTGAGGGTTGACCTATGAACCAGGAGGTCACAGTTCAATTCCTGATCAGGGCACATGCCCAGGTTGTGGGCTGGATTCCTGGTGTGGGACATGCAGGAGGCAGCCGATCAATGATTCTCTCTCATTATTGGTGTTTCTATCTCTCTCCCTCTTCCTTCCTCTCTGAAATCAATAAAAATAGAAATATATGACCTCAGCCTAGTACTTGGCATGTTAACTACCAGTCCTTATTAAACGCTGGCCATTAGACATCCTATATAATAAAAGTTTAATATGCAAATTGACTGAACAGCAGAACAACAGGCAGAACGACTGGTCGCTATGATGCACACTGACCACCAGGGGGCAGATGCTCAATGCAGGAGCTGCCTCCAGCCCGCAGGCCCCAGGCCAGCCAAGGCAGGTACAAACGGGGGCCCACCAATGGCCCCGCCGGTTGCCCCGCAGAGGGAGACGACCAGCAGCCACAGCGGTAGGGGGCAGGGCCAGCAAGCAGGCAGCCAAGGTGGGTGCAATCAGGGGACCCTGATCACCTCACCAGTCATTCCACAGATCAGCCCTGATCACCAGCCAGGCCTAGGGACCCTACCCGTGCACAGATTTTGTGCACCAAGCATCTAGTACTTACATAATTACTTCTAATAAGGAAGTAAACTAGAGTCACACCAATGACTTTTAAGATTATTTGTGATATTGATGTGAAGAAGGACTGGTGAAGAAGTGTGGATGGCTCTTTAAATATCTGTCTTTACATTTTCAAGAATTACTTTATTCTATTAAAATACCTTTCATCCTTCTTACTAGAGGCCCGGTGTACAAATTCATGTACAGGTGGGGTCTGGCCCGTGCGCCCCAATCGGGGCCAATCAGGCCAGCCAGCTGGGGGGAGGGGACGTGGGAGGTTGGGAGCTGGCCCTGCCTCAAACGGGGTGAAGGGGGCTGATAGGGGGCAGGGCCAATGGTGGGGGAGGGGCCACCAGTGGTTGGCCAGCCACCCCACCCCCTGGTCGAACTCCTGGTTGAGGGGACAATTTGCATATTAGCCTTTTATTATATAGGATTCTCATAAAAGGACAACAAAGCAGATCAAACTCTCAACTCAGATGCCAGAGCTGGAGAATGATGCAGTCTTCTTGGGGAGCAGTGGAACCAGCGCCCACTCCCATCCCTCAGCATCGCAGACAGTTTTTTACAGCTACCACCCCCAGCGTAGGATACAGAACTCAAAGAACGCAGCAGCATCTGTCGTCCTAATGTGGAAACAAAGTCCTACTTGGGTCCTTTCTCCGAGAGAGGACCCATGGGTGCCTCCCCATGCTCTTCCTTCCCAGAGCTCCTTCTTTCCTCGGCTTTCTCCCGGGACCTTGTCTCCATCCGCAGGCTTTCTCTTTCATTTCTTTCCTTCCTGCTCTCATGTCCCTGGAAGAGAAGGTCGGAAAAGCATGAAAGTGCCGGCGGCTGACAACGTTCCGCATTTCTCTTAATTATCAGAAATGAAGCAAGGCCTGACCATTGAGCAGACTTCCACACCTCAGTTTCTTGTAATAAATTAGCATAAGCCTAAGGGTGGTGCTAAGCCTTTTAGTCATAAATAAAAGGAATAGGGGGCCTGTGATGGTCTATGGAGGACACTCAGCCGGCACGTGACTGACTCTGCCGCTGACACATGGAGGGAGGTGATGTCACAGCACAAAACTGAAAAGGGATGTGGTAAGTGAATCATACGTGCAATGGTTCTAACCTCCCTGTGTCCACTCCCTTAAATTATATTAATAGTAGGGTTTGCACTAGTTTTAATCTGAGGACTTTGTGAAGACTGAAGTGTCAAAAAAAACACCCAAATCATCAACAGTCCCCAGCAGGTTACCCAGGGGCCCATATTCGCTGGGATCAGGAGATACGGCACCAACTATAGGACCCAACTTCCTACATTGTATACCTAGGTGGAGAGACACAGACAATAAGTCTAAAAGGAAACAAGAGAATAACCAATAGTGACGAGTGCAATGATAACTATGAACAAGATGAAATTATAGGGAACTATTGGGGGGTGGGGGGGGCTGTTTCTTTCGTTTCCATGGTCAGGGAAGGCCTTTCAAAGAGTGGTGATGATGATATCTGTTTACACTTTTCTCTTTTAAAGTAAAAGAAATGAAATCATTGTTCTCCCCTCCTCCATCTGATCTAGAAACGCCCGGGAACCCCTAAATGCCTATCAAGTGAATTGATGCAGTGGCGAGTGGCGGTGAGATGAGCAAGGTCAGGACTCAGCCCTGCGGGGGTGTCAGTTACTCTGCAGTGTAAATTGTTTGTGGAATGTACCAAGGTCGTTTCATTTCTATCCATACGGGTCCATCCGTCACAGAAGACGGAAAGCCAAACAAATGATGAAGCTGAGATACAAACGAAGAGGAACTTAAAAACTGAACTCGCTCCATAAATGTGCCTCCAGATTATTTTCATTAGGTGCAGCAGTTGTATTTAGACACATCCGTCTGATCAAAATTTATATTTAGCAGCCATGAATGTCTCTAATACTGAAAGAACAGTATAAAAAAGAAAATATGGTGACGATTCTTTCCACTTTGGCTTTTCCTTTATTGAGAATAAAGACTGAGAAATGCTCAAAAGTAATGACCTGAGATATTTTTCTTATCTCACTTAGAAACAAAATGTGAAAATCATCAATATAAGCCAATTGAGTTTTTCAATATCAAGATGATATTGAAAAGTCAATTGTTGTTGGTCATAATCAGCTACAAAAGCAATTTCTGGGTCTTTTTGATGCTAAAAGATACAGAATTTAAATCTACATATTACTATGCACCTGGAGCCCAGACAAAAGATAATAAATGTAATTTTTAAATTCACTGACAAATCACACTTTTTAATGTAGTTAGCTTTGGAAAGGTGTGTCAGTTGTGAAATAGAAAAAAGATTTAAAATATCTGTATATGTTCTGAATTTTTAATTTTGTATTAAGAAAAACTTTATAATATATTCGTTAAAACTGATATAAAAGAAAATATTAAATTTAAAATTATTTACTATAAATATTTTTATCACATGAAAATTGAAATAATTTTGTAAATTCCTAGCAGGTTTCTAGCTATTATAGTATACTAGAGGCCCAATCGGTACACCAGTGGGGTCCCTTGGCCTGGCCTGCAGGGATCAGGCCGAGACTGGCTCTCTGACATCCCCTGAGGGGTCCTGGATTGTGAGAGGTCAGTTCTTGGGTGACACACCCCAGAATCCGGCTCCCTCCTCTCTGGTTCCAGGTGTGTCACCCGGGAACCGCCGCTGCCAAGTGACCGCAGCTCAGTAGCTCCTGCTTTGAGCATCTGCCCCCTGGTGGTTAGTGTGAGTCATAGCTACTGGCCGGCTGGTCGGCCGGTCGACTAGTGGGCTGGCCAGCCGATCGCTTAGGCTTTTATATATATAGATACCTATGAAAAGAATTCTTGAGTTAAAAAAAAAAAACAGTTGAAAATGCTGCCTTGGTTATCTTGGCATTCAAAAGGTAGAACTTGGGCCTGGCCGGCATGGCTCAGTGGTTCAGCATCGATCTACAAACCAGGAGGTCATGGTTCAATTCCTGGTCAGGGCACATGCCCAGGTTGCAGGCTAGATCCCCAGTAGGGGGCATGCAGGAGGCAGCCAATCAATGATTCTCCCTCATCATTGATGTTTCTATCTCTCACTCCCTCTCCCTTCCTTTCTGAAATAAATTATTTTTTTTTTTAAAAAAAAAGGAAGAACTTGGGAAATGAATGGAACAACATATTATATTTTAGGAATGTTAGCAAATGGTTTCACTTAAGTAATTTTATAAGAGTATGTGAAAAACAATTCAAGACCATTACAATCAGCAGAGATGTGTTTAGATTAAAGTATTTTTCAAAATATAATTATACCCTACTTATTCCAGAAAGGATGTAAGGCAGTTAAATTTCCTAAATGAATATAATCAGTAACTTTAACGTGTAGTTTTAAAACTGGAATTCCTTCACTTCTGCTTTATTCTTGCCAAAAGATCATAATCTTAATCTAACTATGAGGAAATATCAGATAAACCCAATTTGAACGTCATTCTAAAAAGTAACTGCCCTGTACTCTTCAGCTGACAGTGTTACAAAAGACAGGTGAAGACTGAGGAACTGCTGCAGAATAAAACAGATTACAGAGAATGAATTGCTTTCAACACATGATCTGCAATCTCCCTACAAAGAATATTATCAGGACAAGAGGCAAAATAGGGATGAGGTCAATAGATTAGATACAAAAGTATTGCATTGGTGGTAATTTCCTGAGTTTCATTATTGTACTGTGTTTATATAAAAGAATGTTCTACTGCTCTAGTTTGGGGATGGGAAGGAGAAAGAGAGTATAGTAAATATGATAAGTGTTAATATCTGGAGGGAATATAGATGAAGGGTGTATTCTTTGTACTATTCTTGTAACATTGCTCTAAGTCTGAAACCATATTTTTTTTAAAAGCAGTATAAAGAAAGGATAAAACAGGAGCTCTTGATAAGTGACAGCTGTTTACTATTCTTCCTTCTGTATTCCTCTATGATCAGGTGAAGAGAGCAGCTTACTGAAGGAGGAACATAGATACACAGGATTACTCTGACAAAAGTGAGGCAAAGGCACAAAGTACCGTCCCAGCAGCCATTACTGCTGGGCAGAAAGCATTGTGCTCAGATGGGCAATGAGGTAGGCAGCACCGGAGTGTCCTTGCTGTGCACAGAGCGTAGCTGAAGAACCAGGCGGTAATACACCTAGGTTCACTTATTTGCTCTGTCTACTATATGGCAGAATATATCATCATTCCTGTTTTGCAAAATAAAACAAACAGCAAAGGACCACAAAAAAAGAAGTATTTTGTTCAAGACCACTCAGTGAGCAAGTTTCCCCAAAGTAACTGTACCCCAAAATTAATTGATCTCTACCTTATTACTCTATGAAGCAAGCTCAGCATCACCAGTGGAGCTTCTATTATTCCCCCATTTTCAGCCTGTCTTCCTTGTACTTTACTGAGACCCTCCCAAGGCCACTATGAGCACTTGGACCACCCCTACTCCTGGAAACTTACTACTAGTAGATAGTGACCAGAGAGTTCCCTCCACATGCTTTTTAAAAGTTCAAGGGAACGTGGCATCACAGACTACTTGCTACTGGATTAAATACTGCACAGGAGAAGTGCAAGGAGAATGGGTCACAATTATCCTATATAATAAAAGGTTAATATGCAAATTATCCCCCTTGACCAGGAGTTAGACCGGGAGTTTGACAAGGGGACGGGGCCGGCCGGCCAACTGCCCACAGCCCCTCCCCTCGGCTGGACCTACCCCTGATGGGCCCCCCCCACTCCGATTGGCTAGGCCCCACCCGTGCACAAATTCGTGCACCGGGCCTCTAGTTTATAATAAGGGTGGTGAAAGCAGTCTCAAAGAACTAGAGGACCTCCATAACAAAAACATTCCACTAATGGTCCTCCAGGAATTCTTCCTACACCAGAAGCCTTCAATAAAAATAATTAAAAATTATGTACATCTGGGCTATGTACAGTAAAACTGAGTGTCATTTTTCAAAGATCTCATCAACAAGCTGTAAATGAAAAAGATTTGTTCTCCACGAGTATGGGGAGGAAGAACCCTTTGGGTTTCCTTTTCTAGAGTGGCTTAAATATTCAATAACTCTGTTACATACCAAAGACAGAGAGCGTTTGGTTCTAAAGCACAGTTGTTGTTCAAAGGACTCTGAAAATGCCCGAGTTTTGGAATGGGATCTTCTGTTTGATTCCAATGGGTCCTTGAAGGGCCCATCCTCTGAACGTTTTCTGTACTCCCTCATGTGGTTATGACATCGAAATCCCTGGTCCTCATGAGAATGCCTTCTAGGATGGCTGTCATATGATGTGACTCTGGGAAGCACAGGAAACTGGAAATATAGAATAAAAATGTTTACAACATAAAGAGACTGCATGAAATTAGCTCAGAGACAGAACAGCCATAAATTACTAATTAAACAAACCTCAGGTTGAACTGAAATTTTATCTTTTTCATCAGTGGGACCTTTCTTCTACAATAAAGCACTAGAATCAATTGGTTAAAACATTACGTAGAACATCCCAAGACTAGCTATCTTGCTCCTCCACCATTAGGGCAATATCATGAAGCATTCAAAGCCTTGAGTTGATATGTATAAGTAAATTCCAAAATCATAACAAATTTTAATGAAACCATACATGTTTAAGAAATAATACAAAAATGTATATGTGATTTCTGTACAAAGAAGGAATTTCTTTTTTTGTTTTTTGAAAAAATATGGAACGCTTCACGAATTTGCGTGTCATCCTTGTGCAGGGGCCATGCTAATTTTCTCTGTATCGTTCCAATTTTAGTATATGTGCTGCCAAAGCGAGCACCAAAAAAGGAATTTCTAAGCAGAAGAGCAATGGAATAAATCAGAATGAAAAAAAATAATTTAACTATGCAGAAAAAGCTAATATGCATAAAAAACAACTTAAATAGTAGACAAAAAACAAAAATCATGTGCTACATGTTACTAATGTTTAATAATATCCTGACAATACATAGTATATCTTACATACATACAGAAAAAACATAGAAATCATGTAATACAATGACATAAGTGTTCAAATCACATTGGGAAATGATCACAGAAGAATATTTCAGAGAAATCAAACTTCTTAGAAGAATTATTACACTTGCTCTCCCAATTTCCCTCACTACCCAATCCACTCCATTCAAACTTTTGCATCCACAACTAATTTTGGTTACGATGTTGGTCTCAATGTTGCCAAGTTCTGTGCACATTTTGGTCTTGATTAATTCAGTAGCATTCAACCCATTTGCCCTTCTGGAAACACTCTGTCCCTTGCCTTCTACCACTGTACCCTTAGTTTCCCTTTGCTCTTCCTTCCTGTGACCTCACCCACCACCTTTGCCTCGCTAATAGCTAATCATCCTTCAGGCACCACTAAAGTGCATACCCTCAGAAAGCCTTTCCTGCCACCTTGATTGGTTCAGGTCCCTGTTAGATGTTCTCCTGGGCGCTCATACCTCTCATCATATAATCGGTAATTTGGGTAATTTTGTAATATGTCTCTCTTCTCCATTAATTTGTATCTCCATGACATCAAGGGCTGTGTTTCATTCTCTACTGAAATCCTAGTCCTATGCAGCACCCTGCCTTATTCACAGGATGAGTTTATTAAATATCTATTGGATTAATAGATATATAAAGAATGAAAAAAAATGCCAAATGGTAAAAATTGTTTATGCTTATTAGTCACCAAAGATTATTTAAATGAAACAATGTACAATTTCGCCTTTCAGGTTAGCAAAAATAAAAATAAAAATGTTTCTTAGTGATACCAAGAAGTGGCAAGAGTGGAGAGAGAGAGGCCTGTGATTCCTGGCTGGTAGGACTATAAATGGACACACCTTCCCAGTAAGCCATTGGCAAAATGTGTTGGGAGGTTAAAATATCCTGCTCCTTGGACCCATCTGTTGCGTGTTGTTATGGGCTGAGTTGTGTCCCTCCCCTCCAATTCACATATTGAAGGCCTATGTGAGATACTCAGAATGTGACCTCATTTGGAGCTAGAACAGCGGTTCTCAACCTGTGAGTCGAGACCCCTTTGGGGGTTGAACGACCCTTTCACAGGGGTTGCCTAAGACCATCGGAAAACACATATATAATTACATATTGTTTTTGTGATTAATCACTGTGCTTTAATTATGTTCAATTTGTGAGGCGAACGTGATAACCACTACACTACGGAAACTGCTAATTATGTTCAATTTGTAACAATGAAATTGGGGGTCACCACAACATGAGGAACTATATTAAAGGGTTGCGGCATTAGGAAGGTTGAGAACTACTGAGCTAGAACCTTTAAGGATTAGGTTAAAATAAGGCCACTAGGGTGGGCCCCAGTCCAGTCTGACTGGTGTCCTAATAGAAGAGGAAATTTGGACACACAGAGACCACCAAGGATGTGTTCACACAGGAAAAACCATGTGAGGACACAGTAAGAAGGTGGCTGTCTATAAGCCAAGGAGGGAGCCCCAGAAGAAACCACGTCTGCCGACTCCTTGATCTTGGGCTTCCCACCTCCAGATCTGTGAGGAAATAAATTTCTATTGTTCAAGCCACCCAGTCTGGAGCATTTTGCAGCCCTAGAAGACAAATACACATGTCTAGAAACTTACTGTCAAACGATGATCAGAAATATGGTTAAAGATTTGTAAAGCTGCCAAGATATATGAGGGGAATATGTACGTACAAGTCCACTTATGGTCCTTGGTGCTGTGAATAAGTTGGGAAGCAAAACAGGCAGAGTGTGCCCATCTTGGAGCTCATGTCTGCCTCAGAGAAAAAACACAAAACAAATAGGCCACATGCTTACTCCTTTGGCTAATGCTACAAAGGTTCAAGGTGGCCCTAGCCGATTTGGCTCAATGGATAGAGCTTTGACCTGCGGACTGAAGGGTCCCGGGTTTGATTCCCGTCAAGGGGATGTACCTCAGTTGCAGGCTAGATCCCCAGCCCTGATCGTGATGCATGCAGGAGGCAACCAATCCATGTGTCTCTTTCACATCGAGATTTCTTCTGTCTTTCCCCCTCCATTTCATTCTCTCTAAACAGCAATGGAAAAATATCCTCAGGTGAGGATTAACCAAAAACAAGGCAAAACACAAAGGTTCAAGGTGCAATGAGAGGATATAACAGGGTGAAACTGTGTGTACTTGGGTGGGTGAGGCTGGGAAGATTAGCAGGAAACTTCCGTGTAGGTGTGATGACTAAGCTACAATCTGAAGGACAAACAGGGTTAATTAGAGAACAGGAACATTTTCTGCCCGAGGACTAGCACCACGGGTGCCCAGGCCCTGTCACAGGAGGAGCTGTGGGGTGGAAGGAAGAGAAGCCTGCTGGGGCTGGAGGGCATGGGGGCCTGAGGGGAGGGAGACTGGAATGGGGAGGTGTGGAGGGGCTTGAAGTAAGGTGCTAGCATAGGATGGGCAATCGTAAAACATACCGAACTGTGACCAAAGGTTTTTCTCGGTGATGTGGGATTGTGTTTGTTTTCTCCTTCTTTTTAGTATTTTTCAAGTTTTCTACAATGAGTGAATTTACATTATCAAGAAAAAAAATGATATTTTAAAATTTTGAGATAGACAGGGAAGCACAAATACTGCATGATGCCACTTACATGAGGTATCTAACATAGTCAAACTCAAAAAAACAACAACAACCAGAACACATAAATAGTCAAACTCATAGAAACAAAAAGTAGGTTGATGGTTGCCAGGGGATAAAGGAGGGGAAATGGAACGTTGCTAATCAGTGGATATAAGATTTCAGTTATGCAAGATGAATGAGTTCCAGAGATCTGCTTTAAAGTACTGTGCCTCTATATAACAACAATGGGTTATATACTTTAAAAACTGCAAAATATGAAAATCTGCTGAGGGTATAGATCCCAGGTTAACTGTTCTTACCACAATTACATTTTTTATAACTTTTAAAATATGTTTTTATTGATTTTTTTAGAGAGAGAGAGGAAGAGAGGGAGAGAGAAAGAGACACATCAATTGGCTGCCTCCTGCACACCCCCTACTGGGGATGGAACCCACAACCTGGGCATGTGCTCTGACCGGGAATCGAAACAGTGACCTCTTGGTGCATGGGACGACACTCAACCAACTGAGCCACACTGGCCAGGCACCACAATAACATTTTCAAACAAAATTTTAAAATGTGAGGATGGGAGTGAAATATTGATATCTTCTTCCACTGAAAGGCCTGAAAAGATTGGCAAGAGTTATGCCCAGCCAGTGTGGCTCAATGGTTGAGCGTCAACCCGTGAACCAGGAGGTCACTGGTTCAGTTCCCACCTGGTCAGGGCACATGCCCGGGTTGCGGGCTGCGGGCTGGATCCCCAATAAGGGGTGTGCAAGAGGCAGCCAATCCATGATTCTCTCTCATCATTGATGTTTCTATCTCTCCCTCTCCCCTCCTCTCTCCTTAAAATCAACAAAAACAACAACATATATTTTTTTAAAAAGAATGGCAAGAGTTTCAATCACAATATCTTCTTATATCCGGTGGAATTTCCAGTTTGTTGTTTTTGGTGTGGGACTTTGTGAGAAATAAGTATAAAAGAGCACTCTAATCGGTTACAGGGAGAAACTCCCACTTTTAAAAATGTTACTTACTATGCAAGTTCTACTTTTGCAATTTTATACACCTTTGTGATGTAATTTCCCTGACAAAGACATGAATCAATGCCCCCACATAACTTATTTTTACCAGGTGTGTACTTGTCTCCTGCACAGTCATGGAAGGAGGCTTTGTCACTTGGGGTGGGGTCTGACCTCACCGGCTGAGCTCCCAGGGGCCCCAGCGGCAGAGCCTGCGGCAGACACTGACTCTCAGAGCAGTAACTAACCAGTGCGCTGACTCTCATTACAGAAGAGGCTCTAACAGCTTAGCTGTTTTCATGGTGGGCCCAGGAAACCGGTGCTGTTAAAAAAAAAAAAAAAAAAAAAAAAAGCCCTATGTACTCTCTGACCCCAAGTTCTGATTTTAAAGATATTGATTATGTAAGATCTTCACTTCAGAGCTTAACAACGTGATGTTCTTTATCCTGCCTTTCACTGCAGTCACCCTTGAGTTGTACCCCTCCTGTCCTCTGAGTACACACAAGCTCCTGGCCACCCACTGACAGCGAGGTGAGAAACAGTGAGCAGAAAGACGAGGTGCTGGGTGTGGAGTCTTAGTGCACAGTGTGTACCAGGCACTCTGGGGACTCTGACTTTGATCGCTAACCTCGGAACAAATCCTCCCAGGAAGTCATGCTTCCTCACTTACAGATGAGGAAAATGAATTTTAGCTCAGCTCAGTGATTTGCCTAAGACATGTGTGCCTAGTGACTACTGGAGAAATCAAGTGCCATGCCTAAGCATGAGGCATCTCTTTCTTGGATTAATAATTCTAAACTTTTATCTTGAACAGCAGCAAAAACTTCATTCTATTTCTATGTGAAACTGCCTAAAAATGTCACTTTTAACAATGTACCAGACGTAGCAGAATTCTACTGCAAAAGTAATAATAATACTTTGTAGGTCTTCAGGAATTATACTGTGTAAGAATTTTATGTGAGGAATCTTATATAATAAAGAGCTAATATGCAAATGGTCATCACGCCCTCATGTCATCACGCCCTGTCACGCCTTAACTGCTCAGACACTCAACACTGGGGAGAGAAGAATGGAGACCAGCCAGGCACAAATGAGCTCACGAGAGAGGAATGGGGACCACCCAGGCTGCAGCCAGGGAGAACGGCAAGCTGCCCGCCCCGCAGTCCCGTGTGCCAGCGGCTGGGGCTGGGGCCCGGGAGAGGGACAAGCCACCCGCACCACGGTCCCAGGCACCTGCAGCTGCAGCTGCAGCCCAGGTGAAGCCGCCCACCCACAATCCCCTGCGACTGCGGCCGGCCCTGGCGAAGCTGGCCTGGGTCCTGGGTGCCTGCAGCCGGCCAGAGGGAGGGAAGCCCAGGTCCCACGTGCCTGCGACCGGCCAGAGGAGGAACTCCTGGGTCCTGGGTACAGGGTGAGGCAGAGGCAGTTAGGGGCAATCAGGCCAGCAGGGGAGCAGTTAGGGGCAATCAGGCTGGTAGGGGAGCAGTTAGGGGCAATCAGGCCGGTAGGGGAGCAGTTAGGGGTGATCAGGCAGGCAGAGGTGGTTAGGGGTGATCAGGCAGGCAGGCAGAGGTGGTTAGGGGTGATCAGGCAGGCAGGTAGGTGAGCAGTTAGGAGCCAGCGGTCCCAGATTGCAAGAGGCAGTTGGACATCCCCCGAGGGGTCCCAGATTGGAGAGGGTGCAGGCCAGGCTGAGGGACCCCCCCCTCCACCATGCACAAATTTTGTGCACTGGGCCTCTAGTCTATATATATAAAAGATTAATATGCTAAGTGTCCATCCGACTGGTAGCTATGACACGCATTGACCACCAGGGGGCAGACATTCAACACAGGAGCTGCCAAGCTGCAGTGACTTGGCAGGGGCAGTTCTAGGGTGATGCACCCCGGAACCAGAGAGGAGGGAGCCCAATTCCTCATGAGGACACGCGATTCCACCTTCAGCTGTGGGTTATGTTGTTGCCGGGGCACTGTTGGCCCCGAATCTGGTTTACTGCACACTTGCGTTTGTGTTCCACACCCTGTATGACAGCAACTTTGCAGAGTGCCCTCTCGCATCCCTCGGGGGATGTCAGAGAGCTGGTTTTGGCCTGATCCCTGCAGGCCAGGCCAAGGACCCCACCTGCCAGAGGGACCCTGCTCACTCCGCAGATGCCCTTTGAGCCACGCCACCCCAGGTACGGCCAGCTGGGGAGGGACCGTGGGAGGTTGGCTTCAGGGTATATCCGGCCCCTCTCACCCAGTCCAGCCCTGCCAGTCACCTTCTAATTAATTTCCTGTCAATGTGCATGAATCTGTGCACCGGGTCACTAGTAATATATAACAGTGTCTAATGATATCATCAGAGTCAAGATGGATGTAAATTAGTCGACAAACAGAAACAGCATCAGGGAAAAAAAATTCCAGTTTTCAGTTGATAAAGTGGTAAGTAGTTCTTGTAGAAATAATAAAGAGATGCAATATCATCCACTGGACATCCTTTAGGGAAACTAAAGGATATTCTAAACTATGCATTTACTTATTTATATTTTTTAACAATGCATTTAAATGCTTTTTTTTTTAATTGTGGGAATAAATGAATCCTGCTCTGTCATACGGTGGCACTAAATCATGCCATGGCAGGTGAAACTGCCATGAAGACCCTATCACTAGTCATAACTAGGGACATAAGGGAGAACGAAAGAAAGCCTCCTGGCACTTACGAAGCTCCATGCCTCAGACACTTGGAACCTTCCCCGAGGTTGCTCCCCCTTTCAAGGACTTGTCTCCCTCATTCAGAAACTGAAGCAGCCAAACTAAGCTCATCTAAACCACATGCCACTGAGATCATACCCCCAGATGCCATTAAATTCAATCTTGTATAGTAATGTTTTCCTCCACTGGGTCTCCACTGTCCAGTGATGACCATTCTTGGTGAGAACATCTCTTAGTCAACTCAAGCTGCCATAACAAAATACCATAGGTTGGAGGGCTTGAACAACAGATTTATTTCTCAGAGTCTGGAGGGCTGAGAAGGCCAAAGTCAAGGTGATGGCCAGCTCGGCCCTCTGCCTGCCCGAAGATGGCTGCGTTCTCTCCGTGTGCTCGCCTTTCCTCGGTGCATGCATGTGGAGGGAGAGAAAGAACAAGCTCGCTGGTGCCTCTTCCTGTAAGGGCACCATCGTGTCTGGCCGGGCCCTGCCCTCCTGACCTCACCTAAACCCAATTACCTCGCAGGTGTGTGAGCAGTGCTTGCAGGGGGTCCTGCCCCAGCCCTCCCTGTGGAGAGCAGCTACACAGGAACCACCCCATTGGCGAGATACTATAATCATTGAGCGTGTGGACCACCCTAAGGTCAGTCAGAAGTAAAAGTAAAGGTTAAAAATATCTTCTATTGTTTTAAATTGAGAACATGAAGAGATACGATAACATGGCGGGGAGGAGGATGTGTTCTTTTAAAGCAAATTTTAAAAACCTTGGCTGCAGGTAGGTAGAGGCTTACTTTGTATCCCCTGTCCCTTCAATTGACATAATGTGGGCAGCACATATGCTGCTCCTTGGAGCACAGAAGAAGCACTGAGATGTTAAAGCACTGAGAAAGTCCATTTGATGTTAAAGCCCTAGACCAGTGAACTCAGCACCTAAAACTCACGGAAAAACATTGCAACCTAGCCCGGCTGGTGCGGCTTAGTAATTGAGCAATGACCTATGAACCAGGAGATCACGGTTCCATTCCCAGTCAGTGCACATGCCCGGGTTGTGGGCTTTATCCCCAGTAGGGGGCATGCAGGAGGCAGCAGATCAATGATTCTCATCATTGCTGTTTCTCTCTCTCTCTCCCTTCCTCTCTGAAAGCAATAAAAAATATATTTTAAAAACAAACAAAATATACATTGCAACCTAAAAGTCAATTCTCTAAATAAAGGATTTATCTCAGTTTTTAAAGTCTAATAGATAGTAAAACTTATTTAAGAAATCATATTTTATGTCATATATCTTCCTTTGTTTTCATATTTTCTGTGGCTCCAAAGGGCTGTTGTGATAAATAGTAAATCACATTTTTTCCTCTTTGTTTCTTCCTGGTTCACATTATCTGGAAACTGGAAACTAATCATGTCCTGGCTCACACATTGTAAATGCCTCACTTGATGTGGAACATAAGAGATTAAAATAGGAGTGTGATAAGTAGGTGTTCTGTTTTACAACAGAGTCAGGGAAAGTCAGAGCAAGAAGTGTTCTCAGAGATCATCCAGCCCAATCTCTTCTTTTTCACGTCAGGAACCTGAACTCACAGAGGTGTTGAAACTTGCCCTTTCTCTGGAGCACACATTTAGTAAGAGACCTATTTTTAAACATTTGTGTCTCAAAGAGGTCTCATTCCCCACCTTGCTGATCACTGGGAATAAAAGAGGTTGCACCTGAGAACTCTGGAGCTAAACATAAAATAAAATAACATGACCCCCCAAATTACTTGGTTCTGGGGTTGGCAGAAACGGGGTGGGGAGGGATGCTCTGGTACCTAGAATTCTAAGTGACTCGTAAAAAACAAAAGCTGTAGCATCGCTGTGTGGCTGTGAGGCAGAGGACAGACATGTCCACTGTGGAGTCTTCTATCCCCGGCCCCCAGGTGAGCGGAGAGAACCCTGCCGGTACCTGCTGCCCAGTCCGCACCTCCTCAGGCCCATCCATTCCCCTCTTAGGGCTTTCCAGCTCACATCTTACTCCCTCCAGGGCTGGGCAAACTTTTTGACTCGAGGGCCACAATGGGTTCTTAAACTGGACCGGAGGGCCGGAACAAAAGCATGGATGGAGTGTTTGTGTGAACTAATATAAATTCAAAGTAAACATCATTACATAAAAGGGTACGGTCTTTTTTTTTTTAGTTTTATTCATTTCAAACGGGCCGGATCCGGCCCGTGGGCCGTAGTTTTGCCCACGGCTGCCCTAGACACTGGGTACTCTGCCCAGCCGTAGGAAAGTAGTGCTGAGGATGGGAGAATGTTGGTTCCCTCTCCCAGCAGGAAACCAAATGGGAACCAGAAAAAAACGTGTATCACATTTATCAAAGGGGGTTATTTATTTATTTATTTATTTATTTATTTTTAAATATATTTTTATTCATTTCAGAGAGGAAGGGAAAGGGGGGTGGGAGAGAGAGAGAGAGAGAGAGAGAGAGAGAGAGAGAGAGAGAGAAACATCAATGAGAGACACATCCATCAGCAGCTGCCTTCCATAGGCACCCCGACCAGGGACTGAACCCACAACTTGGGTATGTGCCCTGATCAGGAATTGAACCTGTGTCCCTTTGGAATATGGGGCAACACTCCAGCCAACTGAACCACACTGGCCAGGCAAAGGGAGTGATTTATTATGTGGAATCCCCAGTTCCTTAGAATTCGCCAAATAGTGAAGTTATTTTCACTATTTTAAAAAGACTATTGGAAATCACATATCGGTCCACACCGATGCTACACAGACTAACTATAGCATCGGGTTTCCTCCCTTTGACCTGAATCATATTGTCACTCAGTAGGATTATCTCAGGCTTATCAGGAACTCTGCATAGAAGTTAAAGATACCTTAGTACTAAAAATGAAGAAATCATTATATTTAAAAAAATCAAGAAGAAAAAAGAAAAATAAATAAAAAGGAAATTTAAAAAGGAAAAAGAAAAAACAAATAAAAAATAATTTAAAAAAATAATAATAATAAAGAAATCACTACCTAGTAGAAGAAAATCAGGTCCCTTGGAGGATAAGACAAAATGATAAAAGGTGTTTTTGTGGACATAAGAAAGATTTGGGAGTACTGATTTTCAACCAAAGAAAACTTTATACTGAGGGACTCTTCAAAAATTATCTATGAGAAATCCCCCTCCCCTAGCCCAGCCCTCCCCTGTTCCAAGGGGTCACTCACTGGGCAGGGCAGGGAAGCTTTCCTATAACCGGTGTCCTGTGATCCTCGGCGGGCCCGGAGTCCTCTCTCATCCTCCTCTATCCAGCTGTGACCCCAGAAGCTGCTCATCCACTTGGCAAAAGACACATCATCATCATCATCATCATCATCTCTGTGCTCCATGGAGAGGTGATTCAAAATAGCCAAGACCTGTCTCTAAATCTGGCAGAGAGGAATATTGTCAAACTCAGCTGACTTGGTGAAACCTAGGATCTCCCCAAAGACAAAAAAAGAAACTGGTGTTTTCAAATGGTCTCCGAAAATGGATCCTTAAAAGGAGAAAGATTTACTAAACAACCCCTTCACCATCAGGCAGCCCCGGGAAATGTCTATTTATAAATTGTGCTGCCCCACACGCGGCCCCCTCCCCCCCCCTACCCCCCCCCCCCCCCGCCCGTCTCTTTAAATTGAGAGGCTTTGTAATCCTTCCATTGCCAGGCTAGTGCCTCGCAGCCTCAGGGTGGGAAGCACAGTCCACTGCCTGATGTTCCCAGTGCTCTGCTGCCCATGGCAGTGATGGCGTCTCCAGCTGTCAATGATGATCCTGCATGACCCTCATCATATGCCTGTCAGCCCCAGGCCGGCTCTTAAATGGGGTCACTCACAGGGACAGACTGACTGCAGCCGGCAAGATGGCCAGCTATCGGCATGTCATATCTAGAGCTAGATACTCTCCTAATAAATAAAATTGATGTCAATATAAAATGCAGCCCTAACCGGTTTGGCTCAGTGGATAGAGCATCGGCCTGCGGACTCAAGGGTCCGAGGTTCGATTCCGGTCAAGTGCATGTACCTTGGTTTCGGGCACATCCCCAGTAGGAGGTGTGCAGGAGGCAGCTGATCGATGTTTCTCTCTCATCGATGTTTCTAACTCTCTATCCCTCTCCTTTCCTCTCTGTAAAAAATCAATAAAATATAAAAAAAAAGAAATAAAATGCAGCTCCTGGGACAAAGGGTGTTTCATTGACATTATTTATACATATACAAATGTAAATAGCCCTGGCCAGTGTGGCTCAGCCGGTTGGGCGTCATCCCAGCACCGAATGTTGCCCATTCCATTCCAGGACACGGCACATGCCCAGTTGCAGGCTCTGTCCCTGAGATGTTTTGCTCTCACATCAATGCTCCTCTCTCTCTCCCCTTCTCCCTTCCTCTCTCTCTAAAAATCAATTAAAAATCTTTTTCAAATGTAAATAACTTACATGTAAAATGAACAACTCTTAAGTGCACAGTCTGATGAATTTTCACATACATTTTCCCCTGAGTAACCACCATCATGCAGGTGAAGACAGAGCATTCCCAGCACACCAGCAGGCTCCCTCTTTCTTTCTTCCCATCCATCCTCCCGCCAAAATATTACTATTTCTGCTCTCTGTCATTAGACCAAGCTTGCCTACTTTTGAACTTTTTTTTCAATGGAATTATATATAGCCTGCATTCTTTTGTGTCATTCAACATTACGTTGGTGAGACTTATCCATGCTTTTGCAGTAAGAGTAGTTCACGCTGTGTCATGAAAAAAGTGTATGAATATTCCACTTTTTTTTTTTCCAATCTATTGGTCATTTGGGGCTGTCATTTGGGTTGTTTTCAGTGAGGCTGTTAACAACAAAGCTTCTATAAATATTATGGTCCCTGTCTTTTAGTGGCCTTTTTTCCCCCAAGGTAAGGAGAATATTGCATATATTGAGCCCCTACTTTTTGCCAAGTATGGAGTCAAATATTATACATATGCTATTTTCATTTTAACCCCTGTGACTGGGAGAGTTGTATCACATTTTATAGATGAGGAAATGGAAATTCAAAGAGATGATCACTTGCCCAAGGGGACATTACTACTAAGCAGCATGGCCAGATTTGAAGCGTGCATCAAAATAACAAAATCTTAGCTCTTTTCACTACTCTTTCAGTGTTCCAAAGAGACCTTAGAAAAATCTTGCATTTTTAAACACAGGCATTCTTGGCCATTTTCCACATCTCATTGCTGGAGGAATTATGCACATCCTATGGGACCTTTGTTTTTTGTTTGTTTGTTTTTTTTTATCTTTATTTTTCAGATTATTACAGATGTCCCTCTTTTTCCCCCCCCATAGCTCCCCTCCACCCGGTTCCCACCCCACTCCAGGCCTCCCCGCCCCTCCGCCCACTGACCTCGTCCATAGGTGTAAACTCTTTGTCTAATCTTTTCCCTCAGCCGCCACAACCCCTTTCTCCCAAGAATTGTCAGTCTGCTCCCTTTCCATGCCCCTGATTATATTATATTCACCAGTCTGTTCTGTTCATCAGGTTTTTATTCATTTGATTTTTAGGTTCACTTGTTGGTAGATATATATTTGTTGTCATTTTGTTGTTCATAATTTTTATCTTTACCTTTTTCTTCTTCTTCCTCTTCTTAGAGAATACCCTTCAGAATTTCATATAATACTGGTTTGGTGGTGATGAACTCCTTTAGCTTTTTCTTGTCTGTGAAGCTCTTTATCTGACCTTCGATTCTAAATGATAGCTTTGCTGGGAGGAGTAATCTTGGTTGTAGGTTCTTGCTATTCATCACTTTGGATATTTCTTGCCACTCCCTTCTGGCCTGCATGGTTTCTGTTGAGAAATCCGCTGACAGTCGTATGGGTGCTCCCTTGTAGGTTACTAACTGTTTTTTTCTTGCTGCTTTTAAGATTCTCTCTTTGTCTTTTGCCCTTGGCATTTTAATTAAGATGTGTCTTGGTGTGGTCCTCTTTGGATTCCTCTTGTTTGGGGTTCTCTGCACTTCCTGGACTTGTAAATCTATTTCTTTCACCAGGTAGGGGAAGTTTTCTGTCATTTTTTCTTCAAATAGGTTTTCAATATCTTGCTCTCTCTCTTCTTCTGGCACCCCCATAATTCGGATGTTGGTACACTTGAAGTTGTCCCAGAGGCTCCTTACACTATCTTCATATTTTTGTATTCTTTTTTCTTTTTGCTTTTCCAGGTGTTTTTTGCTTCTTCATATTTCAAATCTTTGCCTTGATTCTTGGGATCCTCTAGTCTGCTGTTGGATCTCTGTATATTAATCTTTATTTCAGTCAGTGTATGCTTAATTTCTGATTGATCCTTTTTCATATCCTTGAGGTCTCACTAAATTTCTCAGAGGTTTCTAGAAGCTTCTTGAGTAGCCTTATAACTATGATTTTGAACTCCAGAGCCAGTATTTTGCTTTCATCCATTTCTTTCATTTGTGACTTCTTTGTCTCCACATTTTGGCTGCTTCCCTGTGTTTGTTTCCGTGTACTGGGTAGCTGCTAAGTCTCCTTGAGTTGATAGAGTGGCCTTGTGTGGTAGGTGCCCTATAGGGCCCAGTGACTCAGCCTCCCCAGTCACCTGAGGTGTATGCTCTTGATGCACCCCTTTGTGTGCTGTTTTGACAATCTTGTTGTAGGTGAGCCTTGATTGCTGCTGGTATCACTGGGAGGAATTGACCTCCAGGCCAATTGGCTGTGATGACCAGCTGTGTCTACACTGGAAGATCGGTTGTGTAGGAGACACCCTTATGGGGCAGGACTTGCTTCAGTGGGGCTTTGGTGCTCACTGAGTCTGCCCCTTGAGTGTGTCTCTTATGGATGTGAAGAGTTGTCATCTGGTATGGTCTCACTCTGATCACTGGGTACACTGGCTCTTGGATCTCCAAGGAGGTGCAAGGTCAGCCACTATCTGGAACTGCCCAGCAGGAGCTACAGAGAGATCTGCAGATTCCCCCTCTTTGTATGGGGTTTGGAAGTGCCCAGACGAGGCCGAGCTGTGAAGCAAGGCAGGCTGCTGCTGCCGGCCTTGGGCCTTCTTTTGGAAGCTCTGGGGTTCTCTGACCCAGCTGCAGTTTGACAGGTTTTAGGCGGAGAGAGCACAGGCCATTCATATGCAAAAGCCGCTGTGCACAGCTTGGTTTGGGTTGTAAATTGGGTGGGGCGGGGTCTCTGGGAATCACCAGGGCGGAGCAAACAGCAATGGCTGCCAGTCAGCCCTGCACTGGAGAGGTCCCCGGGTCTCTGCGTCCTGCGCCCCAGCCCAGAAACATTGATTGCTGCGAGCAACTCTGAGAAAAAGCTGCCCTTGTTCCTGTCCTGAAACATCCAGTTTCTCCTCCTATGTGTCTGGGTCCCCCAGAGTCTCACCCGGAACTGGAGTTCAGAGCAAGCGGGAGCTTGTATCTCCCTCCCTATTAAAAGAGCAGCACATCCAGGTGCCAGCACATTCTGTGCCTCCGTACCTCTTACCAATCTCAATGCGCTTTCTTCGCCTCTCTAGTTGTGGAACTTCCACCAGCCAGCTTTCCCACGGTTCTGGGTGGTGGTTGTTCTGCCTTTTAGTTGTTATTTTTTTTTAATTTTTTAAAATATATTTTATTGATTTTTTACAGAGAGGAAGGGAGAGAGACAGAGAGCCAGAAACATCGATGGGAGAGAAACATCGATCAGCAGCCTCCTGCACATCTCCCACCGGGGATGTGCCCGCAACCCAGGTACATGCCCTTGACCGGAATCGAACCTGGGACCCTTCAGTCCGTAGGCCGACACTCTATCCACTGAGCCAAACCGGTTTCGGCCTTTTAGTTGTTATTTTGATGGGGTTGTGAAAGGCAGCAAGTATAGGTGTTCACCTATGCCGCCATCTTGGGTCTCCTATGGGACCTTTGAAAGCTTGCTTCTGGTTTCCTCTGGACTTCACCCAATATGCCTTTCCCCTTTTCTGATTTAGCTTTGTATCCTTTTAGTACAATAAGTTTTATCCATAAATACAACTATATGCTGAATTCTGTAAATTCTTCTAACAAATTCCCAAACCAGGAGTGACAGTTGATGTCTGAAGTAGAACTTCTAAAACCACCTGACTCACTGAAATGTGGCTGAAGCATGTTTGGGAAAAGGAAGGATGAAGGGGACACAATGACAAACCTTCAATGCCCTGTGGCCACATGGCCATCTGTGGCATGAAACAGCAGCTGAAATGATGTTTGTTGTGAGGTACAGATGTGATTTTGAAATGATAGATCCAACCCCAGGAGAACTGGCTCATTGGATGCATGGGCTGCTTTTGGCCATGGTAGCTAAAGTTAAGGGATTAAAAAGTGTGGTTTGGGAGATGTCTGTGGGCTTCATTCTCTCTTCTAGGTGGGAGGGAAAAGATCCAAAAATTCCCCCAAAAAACATTTTGGGTGATTCAAAATGTTAAATCTTTGTATTGATCCCTCCTCCAAGTAAGAGGGGGAAAGATTAAGTCAGTTTCCAAGACTGGAGCAAACTTTAGATAAATCAGGAAAGAAGGGATGGGGATTAACACTATCCACTGGTACAGATACATGCAAAAAATGAAACTAGACCACCACCTTACACCATACACAAAAATAAACTCAAAATGGATAAAGGACTTAAATATAAGACGGGAAACCATAAAAATCTTAGAGGAATCCACAGGCAGCAAAATCTCAGACATATGCCAAAGCAATATCTTCACAGATACAGCTCCTACGGCAATGGAAACTAAGGAAAAAATAAACAAATGGGACTACATCAAAATAAAAAGCTTCTGCACAGCAAAAGAAACCATCAACAAAACAACAAGAAAGCCCACTGCATGGGAGAACATATTTGCCAATGTTATCTCCGATAAAGGTTTAATCTCCAACATGTACAGGGAGCTCATACAACTTAACAAAAGGATGATAAACAATCCAATTAAAAAATGGGCAAAAAATGGACCTAAATAGACACTTGTCAAAAGAGGATATACAGAAGGCCAAGAGACATATGAAAATATGCTCAAAGTCACTAATCATCCGAGAGATGCAAATCCAAACAACAATGAGGTACCATCTCACACCTGTCAGAATGGCTATCATCAACAAATCAACAAATGATAAGTGCTGGTGAAGAGAAAAGGGAACCCTCGTGCACTATTGATGGGAATGCAGACTGGTGCAGCCACTGTGGAAAACAGAATGAACTTTCCTCAAAAAACTAAAAATGGAACCCCCATTTGACTCAGTAATCCCACTTCTAGGAATATATCCCAAGAAATCAGAAACACCAATTAGAAAGGATATATGCACCCCATGTTCATAGCAGCACAATTTACAATAGCTAAGATTTGGAAACAGCCCAAGTGCCCATCAGCAGATGAGTGGATTAAAAAATGGTGGTACATCTACACAATGGAATACTATGCTGCTATAAAAAAGAAGGAACTCCTACCATTCTCAACAGCATGGATGGACCTGGAGAGCATTATGCTAAGCACAATAAGCCAGTCGGAGAAAGATAAATATCACATGATCTCACTCATTTGTGGAATATAATGAACAACATAAACTGATGAACAAAAATAGATCCAGAGACAGAGAAGCATCGATCAGGCCATCAAAACTCAGAGGGAAGGCAGGGGAGGGTGGGGGAAGGGGAAGCTCCTGCATTGAGCATCTGGCCCCTGGTGGTCAGTGCACATGATAGCGACCGGTCGACCTGTCAACCAAAGGGCTTGTATGCATACATACTGTTGCCCTGGCCGGTGTGGCTCAGTTGATTGGGTGTCGTCCCATGCACTGAAAGGTTGGTTGCCAGTTTGATTCCTGGTCAGGGCAGATGCCCCAGTTGTGGGCTCAATCCCCAGTAGGGGGTGTGCCGGGAGGCAGCCAGATGGATGTTTCATTCTCACACAGATGTTTCTCTCTCTCTAAAAATCATTTAAAAATTTTTTAAAAAAGATAAACGAATAAATAAAATATATCGCTGTCAATGTAAAAAGTGTATGAGGGAAATAATAGTGTGTTCTCAGAGGTTTGCCTACAAGAATCTTAGTTACTAGTATAGCCTGCTGGTGTGGGTCAGTGGTTGAGTGTTGACCCATGAACCAGGAGGTCACAGTTCGATTCCCATTCAGGGCACATGCCTGGGTTGCAGGCTCAATCCCCAGTAGGGGGTGTGCAGGAGGCAACCAATCAATGATTCTTTCTCATCATTGATGTTTTCATCCCTCTCTCCTTCTCCCATCCTCTCTCTGAAATCAATAAGAAAAAAATCTTTAAAAAAGAATATTGATTATATAAATGTCCAGTTACTTTGGCATTTATATCATTAAGTTCAATAAGATTTTAGCTACTGGTTTTAAAATAGTCAAAGTTGTTAAATGTTGGAATAGGTTTTTATGGGCCAATACATCATCTCTTCCACAGGAGACCTTTAATCACAGCATTGATTCTCATCTGCCAGAGGTGAAAGATCATCATCACAGCTTTGCTTCTAGGAGTCATTAATTGTATGACCTCTCAAGGTCTTTCTGATCCCTGAGCACCTATTATTCTAAAACAGATTGAACATACTATTTGTTAAAATTTACAACTATGGCCCTAGCCGGTTTGGCTCAGTGGATAGAGCGTCAGCCCGTGGACTGAAGTGTCCTGGGTTGGATTCTGATCAAGGGCACATACCTTGGTTGCAGGCTCGATCCCTGGCCTTGGTTGGCGTGTGTGTGGGAGGCAACCAATTGATGCGTCTCTCTCATATCAATGTTTCTCTATCTGTCTCTCCCTCTCCCTTTTACTCTTTCTGAAAATCAATGGGAAAATATCCTCAGGTGAGGATTAACAACAACAAAAATTTACAACTATGTAAAAACTTTATCAGTCCAGTTCATCAGTATGTTATACATCATCAAAACTTCCTATGGCCGAAACCGGTCTGGCTCAGTGGATGGAGCGTCGCCTGCAGACTGAGGGGTCCCAGGTTCGATTCCGGTCAAGGGCATGTACGTGGGTTGTGGGCACATCCCCAGTGGGAGATGTGCAGGAGGCAGCTGATCGATGTTTCTCTCTCATCGATGTTTCTGGCTCTCTGTCTCTCTCCCTTCCTCTCTGTAAAAAATCAATAAAATATATTTTTAAAAAAAAAAAACTTCCTATGAACCCATAATCATCCTATCCCAGTTATTAGCTGCTATTTCACAGAATCTGAGAGTTATGTCTCAGCGCCCCCGAAGAGAAGAGAAGAGAAGAGAAGAGAAGAGAAGAGAAGAGAAGAGAAGAGAAGAGAAGAGAAGAGAAGAGAAGAGAAGAGAAGAGAAGAGAAGAGAAGAACAGGGGAATTAGAGTCCTGTCAGTCTCAGTTCTCTAAGGGGCAACATTTCTGCAATGTACAGTAATGGAGGGCACCACCAAACATTTAAAGGAAAGGTGGCAAAATACTTACAAGATTTAGAAAAAGAAACTGGAAAGATTTGTTTGAGTAAATAAACAATGGAAAGTCTTCAGATTCTTAAAAATGTTGAGTAAAAGAGCCCAATCTCAAAATGATACATACTGTGTGATTGTCTTTATATAACGCTAGAGGCCTGGGGCATGAATTCATGCACGGGTAGGGTCCCTTGGCCTGGCTGGTGATTGGGGCTGATTGGGGCCGTCTTGCCCAGTCCCAATCTGGGCTGATTGGGGCCAGCCGGCCGGGGGGGGGGGGAGGGGGGGACTGAGGGAGGTTAGCTGTGGGAGTGCACTGACCACCAGGGGGAAGCTCCTGCATTGAGCATCTGGCCCCTGGTGGTCAGTGCGCATGATAGCGACCAGTCCACCTGTCATTCGGTCGTTCGGTCACTTAGGCTTTTATATAGAGAGACTGTTTAACTAACACAATCTGAGAGATGAAGAACAGATTAGCAGTTGCCAAGTTAAGGGTGGCAGGGTTGTGGCTATGAAAGTTTAGCATGTAGTGATGAAACATCTCTGTTTTGATTGTAGATGTAGTTACACACAAAGATGTACATGTGTTAAAATTACACTAAACTATAACACACACACAAAGGAGTGCATGTATAGCTGGTAAAATCTGAATAAGTGCTGTGGATTGTATTCATGGCAACTTCCTGGTTTGATATTGTCCTACAGTTAAGCAAGTTGTCAATATTGGGAGAGGCTGGGTAAAGGGTACATGGATCCTCCATGTACGTGAATATGTAACTTCCTATGAACCCATAATCATCCTATATAATAAAGAGCTAATATGCTAATTAGATCGAACAGCAGAACGACCGTCCAGACATCCTTCCAGGCAACCATCTGGATGACCTTCAGAATGAAGCCGGGGCTGCGAGGGCCAGCCGAGGCTTTGAGGGAATGTGAGGGGCTGCAAGGGGCTACGAGGACCGAGCCCCTTGCATGAATTTTGTGCATCGGGCCTCTAGTTTTATAATAAAAGTAAAAAGAAAAATGACCAGTGCCAAGAAAATTTCTCTAAATGGGTAGCTACAAAATCAAAATGCTATTGAGCTACCAGGTATTGTGGGAAGGTAATGAAGGCAGCATTGGTTTTTTTATCTCTCTGAATCCCCACATAAAAACTAATAGAGGAAAGGAAACACCCACAGACAACTCTACATCAAATATGGGTGACAAGATGTTTCCACCCCCAGTGGAGGGTGTGGGATCCAACCACCAAAAGCTAAGACCTAGTATGATGGTCCATGCCAGAGGAAAAAGGAGGAAGCAACCATCTGCCAGACCTGAGAATAACAAAATAGCCAATATTTTAGAAAACACAAGGGACCAATTTTAAAAGTGTTAGGCTTATCCAGCAACATTACGGAGTTATTTTATTGCTTCTACTAGATTATAGAGTTTCTTGGGTTTTCTAAGGAGATAACCATATGGTCTATAAATAATGAAAAGTTACTTTTTCCTTGCCCTTTTATTTCCTTATTTTGTCTTATTATATTTACCAATACCTTTAGTGCTATGTAATAAAACCTGGAATCTCTGTCTGCTTCTTGACTTCAAAAAGAAAACCACTAACATTTCACTGTTAGGTATGATATGTATTTAGACTTTCAGGTGGTCTTCATTGGGTTTTATAATAAAACTAGAGTCCAGGTTCACAGATTTGTGCACGGGTGGGGTCCCTCAGCCTGGCCTCCGCCCTCTCACAATCTGGGACCCCTCAGGGATGTTCGGCCTGTGAGGAACGGGCCAAAACTAGCAGTTCAACATCCCCCTGAGGATGTAGCAGTGCCGAAGAGGAGGGTGGCTGGGGAGGAGCCCCGGGGGGGCCGGGGCAAGCTCCACTGCCCGCTCATCCCGGGGCCCCACTGTGCCCTGCCGGTTGCCAACCGCCACCGGCCGCCGGCAACCACCCACCCAACACTGGCCAACAGCTGCCACTTTGGGAAGCCCTGGTCCCAGAAGGAGGGGAGAGGCTTTCATTTGCCCGCAGCTGCCTTTACCCAGCTGGGAAGCCCTTCTTTCTGGCTGAGCGGGGGTCCTGTAGGGTTTTTATTATATTATATAAGTGGTTTTTCTAATTTGGGTCCCAAAG